>NC_061770.1:45455195-45806631 GCF_022458985.1 Mugil cephalus
GTTATGACTTTTCCCTCAGTTGGTCCCTTTTTTAGCTTTAACTCTCCCGCAGACTATCGGCTGCAGCTTGATGAATGACTTAATTAGAGCTCGCCATCCACCGTGTTTTCCTAGAAATGAGCAAGCTGTCATCACCGCGAAGCAGATCAATCCTCCCGGCGTACGCTGCTCCAACATCAGGCCCTCCATTCCAGTCCAATTGTTTGATGGCGTCCCTGTATGGATCCGGGAAGGTGTTCGGGGAGCGACTGTTAATCACAACACAATGATGAAAGATCCAAATGGATTCAGATCAAGATCTCATCAAGCAGCTTTCTCCGGCTGAACGGCTCCATGTGGTGTTTTGAAGTTTACGCGGGCGCACGGTCCCCGTCTTCCGTCACAAATGTGATATTTAACACATCACACGGTGTTTAATTGTTTGCACATCAATTATTTAAACGGTCAGGTGTGGCTAATTCTCTTTAAGCTTGTTTGTCACTGGATGATCTGCCCGGGGGGGTGAGAGAGAGGGTTGGCGGGGGGGTCTCAGCAGTGCTCCAGGTTGGTACTGTTTGTGTTCAGCTTGTCCTCCAGGTTTGCACAGGCAGTACTGTGTGTGCCACTGGAAGGCGTTCAAGCTGGTTGTGCCCTCAGGGGGGGCGTGTGGGTGGAGTTCGGGTTGGGAGGGGGCATCGCAGCAGATGTTTCCTGTCTGTCCGGGGCGGGAGGGGGGGCCGCAAGGAGCATTTGATGACACAGACGAGTGGATCGGTGACCTCTCCTCCCCTCTTCCTCACACCTCCCTCTCCCGACATGTGTCAGTCAGTGCCAGGTCAATATGGTGGCCCAGCGCGCCTGCCGATCTGCCATGTGCTTCCAAGGCGAGGACTGGCAGTGCTGCTCGGCACTGCTCGACAGCACGAGCCATTTTCACCCCCTCCACCTGCCAAGTGTGCCGGGACCACGGGAATAAATGAAACCTTGTGGATAAACAAACACAGCTGATGAGCACTTTAGCTACAGGAAAGAGCAGAGTTTCACAGCTTTGCTTCGCCGTCTTCTGCTGTACGTAGGGTCAGAATGTGTAGCTGCTGTTTTCTCCGTAGTCACGTATGCTCAGCAAGTAAACGCACACAGTCAGGGTGTCTCTCGCGCACACAAGATTGCACCCATTTTCCTCTCGCACCCACAACCCCCAGCCTAACCCCTTCTCTCTACCTCTCTCGTGCCCTGGCTGCCGGCTGCCGTGGCTAACCACTCACATCCACCCACTCGCACATCACCCAACCGCTGCAGTTTATCCCATTTGTAACACATGGCTGGCCGTCGTACAGCTATGACCAAAGGGCCACGCAGCGGAGCCAAGCAGAGTGAGAGAAAAGGGGGTGTCGGGGGAGGGGGTTTGCAGCGGGCCGGATGGAGGGGCTGGTTGGTGGACTGGAGCAGTGTTTGGCTCAGTCCGGTTGGCCGTAATTGGTGTCTACTCTTCCAGAAGCCCCGCGGTGACGGTGGACAGGATGACTCTCTCTCCGCATTTTCCCCCCGCCGTCCATAATGTGTGTGTGTGTGCGCGGGAACTCGGGTGCGTGTGCGTGAGACACACATTTGGGGGGCATACAGCTGGTGACAGAGACGCTGACAACGTCCATAGGGCTGCGTGAGTGGGCAGCCAAGGGGTAAGCGTTACGATAAGTGGATGTAGCATCTCATTTGATCACATTATGACATTTGGTTTACACTTACATTATCTTATGCTTCGGCGTATCCCCGGCAACCTCTGCTTTCAAAATGAACCGAGAATTACTTCAACGGCAAGGTCAGAAACAAAAGAAAAGGCATGCTCTAATGTAACAGAAACTTTTTTTTTTTTTTTTTTTATAAACACTTTGTTGCCTTCTGACCACGGTCTAAACCAGGGGTCTTCAACATTTTTCAGGCCATGGACCCACAAACTGATGAGAGATTAAGTAGGGACCCCCTACCTGCTATATGTGTTCTATTTTAACCTCGACCTAGTGCTGATAATAAAAAAAGCTATCCCTTACCCTGGTACTAAAATATGCTGAATTCATGGACAAATGGTCTAAACACTTCAATCCAAATATAGAATAAATATAAACATAAGCATGATTGGTAGGGTTACATCTCCCACAAAAAAAAAAAAATTGTCTAACAGTTTCCAGGCATAAATATGAAGCACAAATTCAGTGTTGGCACATTTCCACAAGGCTGTGACACGACCACAATTAGAACCCGTGATTGGCCCGTGCTGTCGATGGATTTTCAAAGCTGGAAAGTCACGGATCTTTTGGAGGTTACCTCAGTTGGACAGCCCTCGGTGAATATGAAGGCAGAAAACATCAGGAGAGAGCGGTATATTAAGCAGCTAAGGTCCGCCAGTCCAAAAAAAAAAAAAAAAAAAAATCCTACCAGCCGAGTGGAGTTATATGTCATGCATCTTAAGCACGAGGCCACCAGATGGCCCGGGCTTTGCTTCTCTTAATGATGTGTAGGAGGTGTCCTGGTTTGCACAAATCACAGTAAAGCCCAAGTCGCACTAGGGTTTCGCTGTGATCTTCACATCTACAGTATGCGTCTCCCGGGGTCCGCTGACGTAGAATTTCCAATGTGCAGACCAAATCATGTTACCGCACCCGTGTGAGTTTGCAAACCTGTAAACACGTCCTGTTGTGCATGTTGTGTAAATCCACTGTCCTTCTGTGGGTCTGCATCGATACCTGAGATAGATTTGGCCCCAGAGGTCCGCAATTAAAAATACTGTTGGATCAAATGTGAAATAAAATAGGATGTGATTAAAAAAAAAAAAAAAAAAAGAAAGAATATTGTTGAGAATATGGTGATCTTGTCATGGAGACTGTTTTTGATGACAGCACAGTTAAGCACTGATAAACTTTCTGTTCAGATACATGCATTATTTAGTGCAGCTTCACAATAAAAGCCTCTTTGTGCTTCTCATCATCACACGACATTTGAAAGAGTTTCCCTTTCGAGATGCCTGCATGACCATACGTGTTACGCTGTTTGCCTGAGAACGCGATCACAGTTTGGTCCCACCAGATATCTGTGATCACAAGTCGACAGGCTGCGGCGCGGCTACGGTGACCTCTATCGTGTGACCGTCCCACCGGTATTCCAGAATCAATATCTGTACTCACAGTCTGGAAGGAAATATTTAAATTTTCTTTCTTTTTTTCTTTTTCTTTTAAGAATACCACAGATGTTTCTGTTTGCACAAAGTATCTTGTGAAGCAAGACATCAGTATGCCGTTAATAATCAGAAAAATAGTCACTGCTTGAGTCGGAACAGACTGGGATTAAAATGAATTTTCAGACAGTTTGAGAGGGGTGGTGTAAAAGTTGGATAATCCATTCAGTATAAAAATATTGGCTCTAATAGCCATGTAAAAAAAAAAAACATACATAGCTACGTATGACTATGTACGTCAAAGCACGTACATTCTCAATTAAGTTTTGTTGCGTGTGTGGTTGTAATTGCATGCATTTTATTTATTTTCTCCTTATTGTGTTTGGCGTCCGTGTAAACAGATCTGTATGGAAGGATTTCAGTTGGATGTATTGTCCATGTAAACATCATATGCAACCATCTTTATATATAGAGAGAGAGAGAGAGAGAGAGAGAGAGAGAGGGGGAGGGGGAGGAGGGGGAGGGGAGGGGGAGAGGGAGAGGGAGAGATTGGTCATAAGCTTTCCTTGCACTGTAGTGTATTCTGGCGGAGAATACTATGCATAATAATATTTCAAGAGTAATAAACCTTCATTATTTATTTTCTGCCTGTGCTACATTGCCAGATGTAGATCACCTTTCAATTTATCCACCTTTAATAATGAGGTTTAACATCAGCTGTCCCCGTAACAGGTAGAAATGGCAACGTTTTTTTTTTTTTTTTTTTTTACTAAAAAGAAATCTCTGTTATTAAGTAAACTGATTCTTCAGTGTGCCTTCTCTTTATCCCAGCAGCCATCCCCCCCTCCCTTTCTCTCCTCCCCTCCCTCCTCCTCCTCACAGAGAGGTGTTATCCTTGTCTGACAACTCCCCCATGAGCGAGAGAAAGAGAGCAAGAGTTGGAAGCAAAGAGTGGAGGCTAAGTGGAATGAATGCCAAAAAGAATTAGGTGAACCCTTTTGGCCTGACTAAGCTGGGAGGGCCTCGGATGGGATCTAATCATCACCTGTTACGAGCTGACACGCTCTTGAATAGTGATAGCAAATGAGGGGAGTTGGGGGTGGGGGGTGAACATGCTGATATGAGCTTAATGTTACAGGTGTCATGGAGGAAGAAATAATAATTTCTGCTCTAAAATAAAATTGATGGTCATAGATACCGGTGATCCGAAATGAATGTTTAATGGCAGCAGGTCTAAATAACAAGGGATGTCATAGAGTAGAAACCATTAAACAAGTGAAATCTTAGTAGCTAAGCTCCTTGATGGCAGCCTGACACAGACACCCACACAAAAACGGTTTAGAAACAACTCAAAAAAACAACGTAAGATGTTGACCTGGCTACCAAATTCCCTAGATCCCAAAGTGATCATATATCTGTGGAATGATCCACAGAGGCCCCTCCCCTCAATCAATAGGATCCAAAGGCCCCCACTAACAACATTGTGTTTCCAGACATCACCCTCAGAAGACCCATGTCCATTATCTGATGAGTCACAGCTTCTTTGGAGGCACGAGGGAGACCTACACAATATTAGGAAGGTGGTCATAATGTTATGCCTAGTCAGAGTATGTGCTTGCTTGCAACTGGCTATAGTCTTTTCAGTTTGTTAAAGATAAGGCAACATGAGGTCATGTCATCATTGGCTTTTGTTGCTGGTAGCTCTTTGAAGTCGGTCTGGTGCGTCCGTACATTCAAGGCTGATGTAGACCTGGTAATTACTGAGAAACCTTCTATGATGCACCGTTCATGCTTTTACTTTGATCGTGTCTTCAGATGACTTCTTTTGTCAATATATAGTTCCATTTTATTGAAATAAACAATAAAGAATTCAATAATTGTAGCCACTTCAACTATAAAAAACAGTTAACAGAAGCTTAGGAGGAAGTTTGGTTTAAATCATTTGTAGTCATGAATCAATAATTTGTCAGGAGAATGACAGTTGCTAGGTTCCCTTGATATCCTAATCTCAGTGGAAGGGCAAGCATTCGCACACGTGAATTCCAATAAAAAAACCCATCCCCTTCCTATTAATTACAGGTCTTGATCACATGTTCCTGCCTTTTTTCCTCTCCCTTTTTTTTTTTTTTGTTTGAGCTCTTAACCTCAGGGCAAGCCATTAGCATGGCAACAGAAAAAGAAATTCCAATTATTTCTTATATCTGAGGTAATGAAAATGGCACGTTAAACATAACAACCAATGTACCTTATGATTAGGGCTCGCACATTTCCATGTCACACATGGCCGTACGGTGCGGATATGACGCCGCCACTCCATTACCCAGATTTAATGTTTTGTGAAAACCTCCCAGTCAAAAACAACATCGTTTCAGAAGGACACTGAGGTATGTTGTCGTCACCCTCCCCCCCACAAAAAAAAAATCTTCTCTGGCTTTAACACTCTGTAATAATGAGAGCGATATAACTCTATGGGGTGTTATTAAGTGATTAATCAGGCCTTTATAGACTCCACAAAGGGCATCTTGGGATTCCTTAATGCAACATACCCAACGCCGTCTGTCTCCTTTTTGGCTTTTGTTTCCTGTGTTGAGTTGTTTATGGGCGATTTTAAAGCATGGCCGGGTCATAAATAATACATGTATTATGGCGAGATAGCATCCCATATATCCAGTGGGAAGATATCTTAATAGCAGGAAGTGCTATACATTTTATTCAAGTATTACACTCAAGGGCAATTTCTCTAGTCTCTCTTGAAACTGTAGCACGGGTGCTGTGAATGTCAATAAGGCAAATAACTTGTAGGTCCTATTTGAACTGCCGGTACCCCGGGTTTTGACACGAAACCATTTGATTGCCATTATCCACCAGAGAATATTAATATAGCCCCCACAGGAGTAGGTGGTGTATGGTCGGTTGTATTTGCGAAAGTCCTTAAATCCGCATTAATCGTGAATCACATCACCATCATCATTTATCATCTCTACGTAATATGTTGAAAGTGCATTCACTATGAGGTTTAGACCCACTATGCACTTTTTAACCATCTTTCTACCCACAGCTACCTATCTGTAACAGAAAAAAACTTGGCTGCTAAAGTCAAATGTCTAGCAGCTAATGATCCATACATATATGTGTGTGTGTGTGTGTGTGTGTGTGTGTGTGTGTGTGTGTGTGTGTGTGTGTGTGTGTACATCATGTGCTTTTTGGCAGATCTCGAAGCAGAACATATATTGGACTTATTGTCAAAAGGCCAAAAGGACAACTCCAGTGGGATATGTTCCTCTGTGTCGGCTCACTTGTTTTGCTAGCATGTTAGCTCACTTCTGTCAACTTATTTAGGAGTTCTTCTGCCTTCTGGTGGCCAAAAAATCGATGGCTTTGAACAAGGATCCTTTGTTTGTTAGGTGTAACTTTAGCTTTAGTTGGCTGTAGAAAACATGTCAGAAGAGAGCTGAGTAAGAGTAGCACAGGCTCTTTTATTTTTTTCTCTCTCCTGCATATCCCCCTTTGAAGCCAAATGCCAGCCTGATGGGGGAATCTATCTTTGGCCCATTGCCATAACCTAAACAACACAGGATACAGATATTGACCTTTTATTGAATCATTTTTCTTTAAACCTGGTACATCTGGTGACCCCGAGGACTGCCTTCAGATCAAATCTGAGCCTCAACTCATTGGCGATCTCGTTTGGCCCAGGATTACTCCTCTGAATACACAAACAACAAATTAGATGTGTTTCTAACTGGGTGTGGTTAAATATTTAGACATTTGGTACTTATGGGACTCAGCAGGTAATCCAGTGCGGGGCACGAAAGGTCGTGTTTGGATGGAACTGTCCAGATTTAACCAGTGGTCAGGCGATCTCTGGAGCTTTGGCTTCCTTAAGAGGGGATTGAAAGGGAGACCCAGTGACCACAAAGCCTTTCCCCCAGCTGGCCTTGCACAACCTCTTTCTGGAGATTACTGGGCCAGTGAAAGTGTCTTAATGGAAAATAACTTGGGATTTGGGAGGCTAAATGAAACAGGAGGAGCAGATAGTCGGCCGACGGAGCCTACAGTGGACTATTGTGTGCGCTTGTTTGAGTGTGAACGCACACACATGCATGACTTCCACGCCTGAGTGTGTCTGCCGTCACTGACATTAACTTCTCATGTCTCTGCTGTCTATCTCTGTGTGACAGGCGAGTGAGCAGGAGGCCGCGCCCTTGCCTGGAAAAAAAAAAAAAAAGAAGAAAATAATCTCATTCCTGACTCGCCTCCATCTTCCCCTTGTTGCAGCATGCCTAGGCTGCCCTGTGAGATTTGGGTCAGTGTGGATCTATTGACCCCACACACTGAGTCAGAGTAAGCCTGAGGGCTACTATGACAGATGTTGTCTAGTGGTACACAGAAATGAATGATATATACTTTTTTTCTATCTCGTCAAACAAAAGATAAGTTGGACGATTGGTCGAGTTCCCCTCTTTATTCCTAATTTACTGTATTTGACTATACGTCTGGAAACGATAAATTCACAGAACACAACTCAAAATAGAATTTAATCGTACCCTACAAAAACACAAACGAACAACCTCAATGTTGACCCACATTTAATCTTGTGTTCGTTCTAATACAGGTGGGATCAATGGAGGAAATGGGCTGATGTTACAGAGCAACCAAGTTTTCTAGGGAGGAGGTTGGGGTGGATAGACGAGTTGACAAAACATTGGACACTGACCGCTGCCAGCAATATTTCTATTCTGTGGCCTTATTGTTCTCATAAAAAGGTCCTCTATTCAATCTATTCTATTCAGTTATTGGTGTTTTTTTTCTGTGATTGATTTGACCTACATTATCCACCCAGCAAGTTAGCTATAGACCATACACTAAATCTGTGAGTGTAGTCCTTAAAGTCCTCCCTAGCTCAAATACATTAAACTATACCTGGACAGCTATTGGACAGCGGTTGTAAAACAAGTAAAGTTCTGTTACACAATGTGTTTGCAATGTCCGAGCCAACTGAATCAAATGAATTGAGGAGGAGAAATGGAAATCCCCTTAAAGAGGATCGCTGACACACAAAGCTATCTCTCTGAAAGGGCGAAACAAACCAAAAATGGAAAAATCGCGTAATTTCTCTTTTCCTCAAAATGTTTATTTTACCCTTTGACAAGCTTGGCCTGACTATGGAAGTAATATCCTTTTAAGAACTAAAACATCTCTTTTGACCACAACCTTGAGGTTATGTGCAGACCATAGTGATTACTGGGTGAGTCATACAAGAATCCACCCTCTCAGAAGAGAAGCAGGCTTCGAAAAATTACCTGCCTTTCAACAATCGGAGAGTTTCTATACAGGAAATCTTGTTGTTTGTGTTGTTCAAAACTTGCTCTCTCTAGCTCTCTCTCTCTGTGTTCTCTCCTCGGCGACTGAGTGTGTGCGTGCAGGGTTAGTTGGTGTCTGGCTCTAAATGCCCAGCTCAGAATGAGACTCCTGCCGTCTGACGTCCGGGGGTCCTTCGGCTTGGCCAGCGTTCCGGGGAGATGTGCGGCATTTATTTGTCTGGCAGTAATGAGGAGAGGGAGGCTGGGGGTGTTATCAAGCATGCCCTGATTCACACGACTCCAACACACTCACGCACACACAAACACCAAACGCCACCAGCCCCTGACCAAAGCTGCCCTTCATTATTGCAAGAGAAAATCTCAGTAAACTTCAATAAGGCCAGACGCTGGAGAAAAGGTGCAGACACACTTGGGTGGTGGCGAGATGTGGCAAACGTAGTCAGTGATTGCTCCTAGACATGAACGCGGTTCATGTCTACTTAAATATTTGTGTTTATCTCGTATTAAAGTTTCAGTGCCACCGCCTTTCTTGAACCTTCTCTCACACAAAGACGCTTTCCAATCCTATTGTTGTTAACGCTCAGCAGAGTGAGATAGTACTGTATATGAGAATGTTGAATAAAGTGAGTGAACTCATGCCTGGTGGGTCTCCGCACTGTTAATTCAGTTATATGGCTGCTCTGCAAAAGCAATGGGACTTAATTAAATGTCTCACCTAGAGCGGTGGAGGATGATGTTGCCACTAAATCCGGTTTGAGGTAATGCCGCACTTTATTGTGACGATCACCGCTTCCCCAGGGGTTCAATTACAGCTAAATCTAATTGAAGGGGAACGGCGCCACAATGCTGGCCCCCCCACCTGTCCCTTTCCCTTTTTGTTCTTCATAATCAAAGTCTCCGGCATTTTAGCTAAGTCGGATTACCTTGGGAAGTTGTCGGAACCTCCTTTGTAGACCGGCGTCCAACAGCTGGTGGCAGAGGTCCACAAACTCATTACCTGAGTTAAAAGCAGACTTGCCTTTACAAAAGAGTGTAATATCCCCCATTAATTGTCCTTACATGCGAAGTTAATTAATTAACTAAAGCTGTAATAAAGTGGAATCGTTTGCGCGTTTGAAAAATGAGTTATTCAGCTGTTCCAACACGATTGTCAAATTAACTGTGCGAGTTGGAAATCTTCATGCGACGCTGTGTGTGTTTTCATTTCTGAGTTGTTACTTGTAAAGCACTTTGGTCTCAACTTTGTTGTTTTGAATGTGCTATATAAATAAATTGGTATGGTTTGGTACGGTAAAAGCAGTTTCCATAGTAACACAGATTAAGTGTCACGGCAAAAAAAAATAAAAATCATCCAAAAGATGCTACTTTAAAATAAAAACAAACTGACCGCGGATTATGTTTTTGAATGTATGTGCAACACCCGTTTAAAAAAAAAAAAAAAAAAATGTCCTTGAGGACAAGAAAACACTCGAGAGGCGGCCCGATTTAGGTCTAACTCATCGCCATCTCACAGTTCATTAACTATGAGTAAGGGACACTATCCTACGAGCTGGCTGGCAGTCACAACGCCGTCACCAGAGGCTTCATTTGTGAAAAATAGGCTTTCACACTGTCGATTAATTAATTATTTATTTAAGAATGTGCTGAATAGACAATAATAGGAGCACATTGGAACAGCAGCGTCCCTTCAATGCCAGCTTACACTATTGTAAAAAAGAAAAAAAAAAGTTGTGGTCCTTACTTCTTATTCCGACTGAATAAGAGAATGAAATGTGTGTTACACGTCTGTGAACGACAACGCTGATTGGAACGATGGCTACATTCAATGAAATCGCCCCAACAACAAAGATGTCTGAGTCGAAGTGGTGTAGAAGGGAGGAGGACGGGGAGGTTTATGGGTTTGTCCGGCCACTGAGAGGCACAGGAGAGGAAATGTACTTACATTTGTCAGAAGGTAAACAGAGTAGGGTGGGGTAGGGAGCAATGTCCTACCTGTGGTGTAGTTCAAATGCATACAACAGATGATTGTTGTCAGAGGTAGTACAGACCCCCTCATGGTGACGTCACAATGTTAACTGGAGGCAAAACAGAGGGAAGCTTTAGGAGAATGCTGTCACTTTCAACCATGAAAATGTCGTCTTGCTCTATTTTTTGTTGCCAAAACCAACAAATTAAAAACACTAACTTGAAATTTTATCACATACCAGCCACTGCCAGTCATAGAGAACTTTGGTTTGGCTTAAAAGAAAGGATTGTTTGTCCATGTTTGCCCATTGCATGGTGGGCCATCACTCACTGGATGGACGATTTGACAAATCATGTTGACTTAATGCTTATTTAGGGGATTCTTGTTACATGTTAATGCTAATGCTAACTGTGAGTTAATGCAACGTTACTTGCGTGTTTCAGTGGTGTCTAAGCAGAAGTTGCATTTACTACTTTACCCTCCACAGTGGTTCCACTTACAGACCAGACTTCGTCCCCTCTGTGTCCTCCTTTGGTCAAATCGTCTGTCCAGTGAGTGTTACAGTCACATCAGTCGGAGTCATGTTTTTAAAATAACATTCATGTTCTCAGAGAGTGAGTGTGTTACTATATTCTCTAAAATATGCGTTTTCCGTGTCCATTCATGCCAGAACAGTCTGTTGAAATATGCTAACCATCGTTTACAAGCCATAGTGTTTGAGATGTTTTGCATCCAGTTAAGCCCCGCCCCTCAAACAACATTGTTAACAAACTGTGAACAGGTCTATAGTGAGAAAAAATGTCTGAGGAGACTGAGCCATGTATTCCATGTCAGACCATTCCTTTTTGGAAACTGGATCTCTTACTCGCCATTGTGTCTTATATATAAGTTTACATATTAACCTTTGCTTTTAAGCTTGTGAAAAATAATACAGTTCATTTTGATGGAAGTACTGCAATTTGTGGTTCCTGAGGTACGAACTGAATTGAAAAAGACAGCTTTTAGGTTTTCTTCTCCCGCTGCATGAAACAAGCTACAGTATAACCTCAAACTTCAAAGTGCAGTATCGCTGTTCAAGTGTAAAAAGAAGGTGAAATCAGTTGAGTCCAGTTTTTCTGTGTGCAAATGTTTTAACTGACTTCTTCTCTGTAATGCTTTGTAATTTTCTGTTATCTTTTATGTCCATGGCCATGACACATTGGCCATGTCTCCCTTGTAAAAGAGACGTTTGACCTCATTGGGACAGACCTGGGCAAACCTTAAATAGAAGGCAGCTACACTACCTGGTTAGGTTCAAAAAAACATCGCGGCTTGAGTTGAAGGAGAGCCTTTAATGCTACAAGGCTAAACTCTTACCATGTGCAACAACCTCCTCCGCAGTTTTCTAGGTTACCATGAAAGCACGTCATCAAATAGCTCATAGTGCCGACCTATGGTATTGTGACACACAGCGCTGCAGCGGATTCCCAGAAATCAGTGGTTGCCGTACTTATATATAGTTCGCCTTGTAGTGCTTTTTTATTACTACATATGCTGTTAGCGTTGTATTTATTATTAGCTGTGCATTTATTATTAGAGCATATGTGTACTGCTGGTCCTGGGAAATGAATTTCATTTCTGACATGAGTCAACATGTTGCTGTTATGACGATAAAGTGAAGCTTGTAAAGTGAAAAACCGGCCATATGAGTTGTCTTAAAGGTCTTTAAAACTAGCAAGATGCTTGGAAACATCCTCCAAGTAAAGCTGTACTTTCACCTAAACACTTCCGATATATAACTTGCATACATACAGTGTGTAAAATATTTGAATACTTCTACTTCTGTACCTTTCAATAGTCTTAACTGGCTCTATCCACATAATACACAGTGTATTGTAAATCCCACAGTGAAACATAAGGTTGAAAAATACCTCTTCCTTAAAAAACATCCCTCCATTCCCGAGCTTGTCAATAAATCTCCAAGCCATTCTGCTGTTGTCCCTCAGAGAGAGGCTTATTTATACGTCCACTGCAGGGATCCCAGTCATTTCAGTTTCAATTCATCCAGCTTAATAGGTGTACTTGAAGGGGCCAGAGTTCTGGCTGCATTAGCTCTGACCACTTTTTCTTCTAAGGTACCTAGCTTGCAGTAAAGTGCACAATATATAATCCACATAATTGCATCCCTGTACCAAAAAAAAATAAAAATACTTCAAGGTTATTAGACGCTGTAACGGAAATGTAACAGGAAGGAAATAGGCCATTTGTTTGTCACTGGAGGATGGGGGTGGCCCCAGTGGGGCACTGACATGCAGAGGTGGCATGAAGGTGGCACTCACGTGTGCACGCGCACATGCACAAGCAAACCCACACACACAGGTGTTGGCACAGCATTAATTTACCATTTTTTTGTCTCCATACCCCGTATCTACTTCAATTACTGACAATGGAAGCAAAAATAAACCTACTAGTCACAACACACGGGAGTGACAAGACATGCTATACCTACAATAAAGGCACATTCAAACATATGGCTGCTGTATAAAGTGTCAACAGAATTATAATGAATAAGCCTATTTGTGCACAACATTTACTTCACAAAGCTCTGAATGTGCCACAGTGTAGTTGGTTACTATAATATTCTCAGCAACACAGAAACCTGAACCTGAACAACAGCTAATTTGAATTTAATAAGTCACATCCCTCCTCACATCTCTCCATCTTCCATGCCAGCAATTCTAGTTTTTACATTGTAAAGCGACCAGTTAAATAATCTCATCTCATCTTCTACTACCGCTTATCCTCACTAGGGTCGTGGGGGTGTTGCTGCAGGCCGTCCCAGCTGTGATCGGGTGAGAGTCGGGGTACACCTTGAACCAGTCGCCAGTCTCCAGTTAAATAATGCTAAAATAATTAGTAAATTCCCAAATTTAGCAAAATACAAAAGAAAATTTACATCAATCACAGTATAAAGTGTCAAGTTTGAAACTTTGGACCAAATATTTGACAAAAATGTGCAACAAAACAACAATTTTATATTAATACTGTTACAGCTTTTAACCACTGGCACGGTTACTGCAATAAATATATAGACTACTCACATCTCTCATGAATGAGAGATAACCATGGATGTGTGAAGGTGATGCTGAGATGCTCCAGAACCACTGTTGCTTCTCTACTTCCCACTTCACCTGTTTCTTCTTCTTTTTCTTCTTCCCATCCCATCCTGTTTTTCTTTTCTTTTGTTTTGGAGGCTAGATACTACTTTAGCACATTGCTGTCTCTTTGGTTGAAAGTGGAATCGCAACTCAAAACAGGAGTGCGGCTTACGCTCAACGTCGTGGCCCGCCTCTGACTGTATTTTAAGATATTGAGGTGGTCAATCAGATTCAATTCAATCAGATCAGATCAAGCCTTGCCACCCGAGGCCACTCTCTGAACACCCCAGGGCTTTTTCTCTTTTTCTGGTAAGGGTGGGCGACACTGTGAAATCTGGTGTCGATCCAATACCAAGTAAATACAGGGCTAGTATCGCCGATATCGACAACTTCGAAACTTTGCCTTTAGTTAGTTGATCATGATAAAACACAGGACAAGCATTTGAGTGAAATAAATCTGTTTCCATTAATGCTAGTGCTAATAAACAATAACAGTATAAAAATTAAATAATCCCCCTTTTACCACACACAATAGAAAAAAGGTAATTAGTGCAAAATAAGAATAGTGTTAACAACACAACAACAGAATATAAAGTCAGTACCAAAGTGAGTTGAGCAAATAAGTAAACGAAAGCAACAATGTAATAATAAATGAAATGAACGAATGAAATGTTGGCTCATTCACCTTCCACCAAAGAAGTGGGTCTGCATCCCATGTAACTGTCTCTCCTTTGAATATTGACACATTTCAATAACAGCATCAGTTCCAGGTGTGTGATGCTGTTGTGATGCTAGTAGTTGATTGTCATACTCTGTCCATATCCCACCCTCGCTACAGACGGGGACGGAGAAGCTCCTGACGCGCCCAGACTTGGAGAGAAACTGGGTTCTGCAAGGAATAATTTGCTGCCTTGGTATCAATACTATCGATATTTTGATCGATATGCCCAGCCCTATTTTCTGGCACTCGCACTACCTCAAGGCTAGTCTCAAAGCTATTTTTTTTTTTTTTTTGATATTTTGTAAAACATAAGATGTGACTGAATTAGATCTCGCTAAGAAAGTCGCTCCATGTCACTAGATTGCATGCATTTCGTAAGTCGTTATCCATAATCATACACCATAATCATTGCTTACCACTCGCCAAACCTCAACATAAACCTCGTACCAAGCTTCTATAAAACATTTGCAGTATCTGGGCTGTTTTGTTTGTCCTTAAAATGGAAACCCAATACCATGGAATACGAATACGATCGATATATACTTGAGTACTCTCACTCCAAAATGAAAAAAATAAATAACCTTGTCCACAGGGACTTCTTCCAGGGGGGTTTAAGGAATTAAAAAAAAAAACACATATTCCCCTGAGTTTTCCCATCCGTACATCGTTTCATTTTCTCTATCGGCCTCCCTCTGTCCCGCCACTGTAGCGCTAATCAAAATTGACAGGTCCTGCTTTGCACATCCCTCCACTCGAGCATGTGCTCCTCTCATCTTCATCGCCTCCGTTGTAGACAACATGAAGTTAAATAAATGAATAAACATCAGCCAGGGTGCGCTGAAAAGAGGCGACCAGGTAACGTAATGGGACAAAGCGGCGAGATGGTAACGCCTCCCTCCCCGGGGACCGGTGCGAACTAGAACGCGATTAATAAAAGGCTTTCAATTAATCGTCGTCCTCTTTGTTCAGCTCAGAGCTGAAATCGGAGTAGACGTGCGGTTTAAAGATTGCCTCTTGCAAGACAAGGCAGCGCTTTCAGCACTTTGTAGACCTCATTATTTTCACTTTTCTTGGTTAATATTGTTTCCATCCACCAAGTACACCAAGTTCTGTCTTTGCTTCATTTACAAACGATGCACCCCCATTGCGTATCGGGCTAGGAGGGGTCAGTCCTAATGGACTTGCTGGACACCTGTAAATCCACCAAACACACATGCCAAGGAACCCCTCGACGTCTTTAGCAGCCTTCTGAATCAACAATTAGGCACATGTTTGTAAGCTGTAATTTTTTTAAGGAACTACACCTTAAAGTCGTCGAACGCTTGAAAAAAACAAGGCGGTGTGACCCCGTTTCCAGACTCCTTTCAGCTTGGCAATTAATCAAAATGTAATCCTTTTAACTGTAGACTTATCGGTTTCACTCCCTTTATTTACAGGCTCTTAGCGGAGTGATGTCTTAGCGAGCCGTGCCACGTCGCTATTTTCAGAATAATCAGTCTAAGATGGGCTACCGCGGAAATGCAATTAGTGAGCTGCGCTATACGTTTTCTCAAACACATGGGAAATATGTGGATGAGAACAGATAGTCGGTTCGTCCTTGTAGGATTATCGGACTCATGTTTGTACATTTTGAGGCTTAGTAATGCTGAAATAATGCAACAATATGTGCAAAGGGAAAAGAGAATCTTAATTTATACTTACATTATAATCGATACACATATATGCCATATAAATATAGTGTAGATATTGGGCTTTTTAATCTATATTTTCTAATTAGAGTTGCATGTATTGCTTTGGGGGACTGAGTTTGCTATGGGTTTTGCCCTGTTTTTAGCCTGTATTTGTGAATTAAAAAACCCACGGCAAATTAGCCATTAGCGATTCCCGCCTGCGCTGCATGTACGGACAACTCCATCTGGATTTGTCTGAGAAAAATCCAAAAACTCCCGTAAGTGATAAATTCGCCAAACAAGAAAGTTACAGTTCTCTGCAGGCAAGTTAAAGAAAAAAAAAAAACACACACAAAAAAAAGCAAGCAGTTTCTGCACTCTCCATTCCCATGTTCTTCCTCGGAGCTTTCCATTTTAACAAACCGGCTTTTAAACATTTTATACCTCTATACGGCTTTATGGAGTAGCATATAATGTAACGCGGCCTTTATTTTCTCCCTTTCCCCCGAAAAACCTCAGAAACACTCGACTGTGCCGAATGCTGCCGGGGCTCATCAAAAGCCCAGTCACATAACTTCTGGTTATCTCCCCCCAGGCTCCTCTACCAGACACAAGAGAATAAAACTGTGCGCGGAATAACAATACATAAAGAGTTAACGGTGTTCAGATGCTGGTCTTTCCTTGTCTCTCCCCACCTCTCGCCTGACACTCGGATGAAAGCCACCCGGCAGTTTCCCCCCCGTCACAATATATGAACGATCCGGCGCGTTTGGCTGGAACGCATGACTGAACCGCTAAAGGTGACTAATGCCGTCTGTCATTTCACAATTAATTTAGCTTTCTGCATCCTCAGTGCGGAGGAAGGGTCAGAGCTGCCTGAACTTACACACGAGTACAAAAAAAAAAATATCCACAAGACATTCATTAACAGATTCTCTTCTGCCAAATCACGTACTATCTGCAAGTCGTAACCTATTTTTTTTTTCCCCCCCACTACGGACGTCCATCTGTCTGTTACAAGATGCATTCCATTTGGTCTGTACTCTAGATGAACTTGTGGCGTAGCGAGGGGTCCTTGTGTGGGTTGGGAAGGCAGATGCACAGACACTCAGCAGATGGACCTCTCTTTAGTGCAGCAATGGGGCGACTGGTGGGAAAAAAACGAAGGTCCAGTCGGCTTGAAGACCCCACAAGTCTCTGACACTGGGCTGCCGTCGCACGTGCACGACTCGCGCGCACGCTCCCGGGCCCCTTGTCTTGGTGGCGAAAGTGAGAAACTTCACACTCGGTGTCAGCGGATGCGGGACAGGTGGCGGGGAGGACGGAGGGGAGCGAGGAGAGAAAGGAGAGGAAGGAGGAAGAAAGAGGCAAGAGGACGCACGCGAAGTGAAGGAGACGCTCACATACAAAATTGTCTTGGCAGCGATTTAAAGTTGGCAGCGCGTAACTGTTCTTTGGCCCGGCGACGGCTTGGCTGATCGACACTCTGGCGAGGGCTCAACTCGCTCCCCCAAAGGTGACGACAGACGCTCAGGCCAGGTGGAGCGGTGAAATTGGTGTCAGGCGTCCCACTTTGAATGCGAGTTTGAGGGGCAATTGTAGATGTCGCTCTCTTTCTGGCTGACACCCCAATTCAGCATCACATTTTTTAAGCTCCGAGTAAGTGCTTTCGTGTGGTTTTGGTTCTCAGTCACAAGTCGATGAGGCAGGTGTAGCATTCCTTGAAAAGTGGCGGTATGCCGCCATCATCTACATAAAACAGGGATTCCAGTGTGATGGTATGGAATTTCCTATCAATGGCATGGCATCTCAGGTGCACTTTACTCGCCATGGCAATGGATTGTACTGTTTTAACATCTCATTTCATGCTTTTAAAGGATGTGTAAGATGGTTGGGCTAAAAGGGTGGTCAGGGTGTGAATTGACACACTATAACCACAAAGTGCCGATTGTTAGGATGCAACGTGGGTCAGAATGTTACTCGAATCCCAGCTCACATCCCACATAGGGGCACAAATTACAATTACAAAATGATGTACAGTATGTATGTATATGAATGCGCAAACAGAGGCTTAAACTGACTCAGAGGAGTCTGGAAGTACCTTAAGACCAGCACTAAGTGATTTCAAACAGCGTTCTGTTTAATGAGCTCATAGAAGCTGATGTTACCTTTGTGACTGAGTCTTTGCTTATTCACACTGCAGCTCCACACAAAGCCAGCTCCGTGGATTGATCTGACCCTGGTCCAGTCTTTCGGGCTCATTAGAATCTTTTCACAATTGGCCGTCAGACTTAGCATGGCTCCACAACAGTGAGTCAGCAGATCGCGCAAATGTGACGTCGAAAGTGACGAAGGCTGACAGGAGTTCAGTTCTTCTTTTAAACTTCGGGAACACTGACCGGCATAAGACAGGTGGACATAGGATGTTAAACAGAATCAACTGCATTCCGAACTGACATGTGAGTAGTTTACATGACGTCGTCAACATATAGCTTCATCCTAACTTAGTTATGCACCCAGAACTTGATGATGGCACAAGTCGTGAGCTTTGACGTTACATCTAGATTTACAAAAAGAAAAATAGATTTGTAAGTTACTACGTATGTGAAAAATGCCTCCAGTTTAAAACTTGAGATCTCTGTAAAGGTAATTGTATGTACACATAGCATTAAATTGTGGTATCTGAGTTACCGTAACTCACAGATGGACAAAATTCAAAGTGTGGCTGAACACTGGGAAGCTACACCTGCCGCTGCAGGTTGGGGCAAACCACTGTGAGTTACAGTAATTCAAATACTGCATACTTTAAAGTAACAGCAGCGAAACATTCAGCCTTTAAAGGGTTAAAGTAATGCAAATATATGTAAAAGTTAAATTTACAGTTAAATGGTGGGAATAGGTTCTATAGAAATGTATTGAAATGAATACATACCTGGGAGTTAGCTAAAAGTGAGATGAACACTGACAATGCTAGCTAAAAGCCATTTAATCAGAATCAGAATCAGAAAAAACTTTATTTATCCCCGAAGGGCAATTAGGAAACAGTTTGATATTCAGTTTCTTTTATATTAATCCTTTGAACTCTCTGGAGAACCACTCACCCAAACAACCATCCAATATAAAGAGGATGCCATGAGTGACTTGTGTTACACTATTAATATTTCACTCTTCCTCACAAAGTTTAAGCCGTTTCAGTTCAGAACGGTAGTTGCACCTTTATTCGAGAAAATATAGTAATCCTAAATAACAATTATAATAAAACAGTTTCCTGATTGTACCCGCCAAAAGTGAAGACATGCTGTTGTGAACACGCAATCGAAAACTACTTTTAGGTAAAGTGGACAAGTTTCCTTCCCCGTTATTAAAACTGCCAAGTGCAGTTGGACAATCGTGCCTTGATTTGAGAAAACCGTGCTGACAGCCATGAAGGTTCTTGGTTGGTTGTGAACAGCGTAATGTGACGTTGTACAAGAAGCGTGTGAAAGCACGATGACGGCTCCTCTAAATGACTTCAGACTCAACTCACTGTACTTGGGTTCCCATGAATACGCCCACCAAGTGTCCAGGACAGCTACAGACATGCACATGTGCAAAAGTTTTTTAATTATTCTTCATTTTACAGGGTAATCTCTCTGACAGGACTGTGAGACTATGCCAGAAAACAAATGAGTGCTCCGAGAATTCCTAAGCTTGAACATGATCCTGATCGAATATGTTCTTAATTATCGCGCGTAATCTGTGGTTATGCAGAATGATGTAAGGAGATAAATATTTCAGTGGGCCTGGAGGCGTTTACACATTCCGCCAAATTAACACTTTAATCTGCAGACTTGATTCGCTTTCCCTCCCGTCAATCAAAGGCCTTGCGCTTCACACTTGCCTCCTCATCTGGGAGATGTCACAACAGAGTAATTCACCTTATCTCCAGCCAGGTTCTCGAATCCAATAAACACAGTTTCCCCCCGTCGCCGTTTGAAGATGGGAGTCCCTGTAGAGCGCAGCCAGGAATATGCTTTGTGCGCCGCGCAAAGGCCTGACAATGGGCGAACACAAAGGAGGTGTAATTGACGAATTTGGAGGACGGCTGAAGGCACGGGCATCAAAGGCCTGAGCATCTGCTGATCACACCCCTTCCGAACAGCCCTTCGCCGTCTTCACACGTTGCGACCGCGTTTATCTGCTTGCTCTTTGTCGTGGTCGCTGTTTGACACCTGACGGGAGACGGGAGAAAAGAAACACTGTCGAGATTAACGAGAGGAATAATGCGGTTTCCTTCGGTAACAGGTGCCGCCGCCTTTACCCCACTCCTCTGCTAATCCACCCACCGTCAGCGCTATTACCGCCGTCAAGGTGAAAGCCCGATAATTGGTCATATGGGATGGGGGCTGATATGTCTCTGGCAGAGCTTCTTGGTGTGTCGCTGAACAGGCCGATGACGAAGCCTCTGCCATCTGCCCCGCTTTTCCACTCTTCAGCACATTTCTATGGAGATTATCCTCACCTCTAATTTGTGCCTTACTATTAAGTGTCCGTGTGTAGTGTCACTGTTGGAATTGCGAGGGAACTAATCACCCTGTGATTGCGCCGCGGCTTTCGTATAACCGGCACCCGTGCCTGTGATTTATATGCAATTGGAAAGCAACGTTGTTTCTTTGATTTATATCGGGGTAATTGTACGCCGCGCTTTGGTGTTTTTATTATTCCGCACTCGGCTCGCTTGTGCAGCGCTCCTCCCAGGTTACTGTCTGCCATGGTTTGTCGTGTGAGTTATGGGGTTCAACGGGCTACCATATGGACAGTAAACGCGGTTTCTGTCACCGCGAAACTCTTTTACACTTTACTGTCGCTTTGCTTTCTTAATCATGAGCTCCATTATCATTACCGTTGATGTAGCATTTTGTTTTGGTCGTTAGACTCGGGGCTTTGCATGATTAAAAATAAAATATATGGCGCGGTGCAATCTGCGGCGTCTGCTGTGACTGCCGAACCAGCAGTTCTGCCTGCATTGTTATTGCTCTCATCAAAGCCTACAAATGTATATTTCAGGCGTTATGCCTCCGCAGCAGGATTGCAGTCACATGGCGGCTTTATCATTCCGTTGGCGAAGGCGCGTATGAATATTTTATATCTCCAAAGTCAACAGTATTTGTTGCGCCTCAAGAAAAGCCCAGGAGAAAGTTCAGTGCGCGCGCAGCATGGCGCCCGCGCGCCGCACTGCAGTCACGTCTCACCTTGTATCCACTTTGTTTAGGTATTTTTAGAGCTCGCATCAAACCCCTTTCGTCTTCGCTCCCTCCCTCCCCCCCCTCGCCCTCCCTCCCCTCAATTCATCTGAAGGGTTCTTTGTGGTGGGCTGCACGGAAAAAAAAAGACTTTGAGCTTCAACAAGCCACGCGGCGGCTAAATTAAAATATCAAACCCAAACAGAGTGGCCACGGTGACAGGATTATGACACAAAATGGCCACTTGCGGATGAAGGAAGCGAGCAGCGAAAAATAGGACAGGGGAGAAAGCCGCCCATTCTCCCGGCAGAAGCTCCTTAGCACATGAAAAAGCAGGTTCAAATCAACACAGCAGCCTCTCTCCGGCGGAGCCTCGCAGCCCTCAATCCGCCGTTGTCACCGTTTCCGCACATTTAAATATAAATCTGTAAAACATGGCAACATTTTTTACACCGTATTAGTTAATTGGCGAGATGAGATGTCAGCGCGACGTGTGTCAAAGTGTCCGTCTCTCTAAATAGAAGTGCTTTTCACATTCCGTGACAGTTATTGACAATGGGAAGGGCTGAAATGATACGGTGGCTCTAATGAGGTGTCATCATCTGAGCCGTGGTGGAAACAACTTTGTACGGATAGTAAAAAAAAACGAACCCTTGGCTTTTACTCCTCATGAAACTGGTTAATGACTCAAGTGCGGAGCCCAAATGAGGCAAGGACGAACAGATTCGACTGATCAGCCAAGTTCGTGATGTCTGTGCACTCTTGGATTTTCCCTTAGCTTGCAGCTCACGCGCTTAATATTCCTGCATTTATCTATGGAGACCACTCGTCTCAAAAAGACAAGAGCATATGCAAACGACCCTCGGCAGAAGGCATTTGATATGCTAAAGGATCCTGATGAATGGTGTTAACGTGACCAGGTGCTTTCCAGCATAAGAATAGAAGGGACTTGAGGAAACAACAATATCCCATGACCGAGAGGAAAGGTGAAAGGAGTCGAGGTGGGCTTGGAAATTGTATAGAGCCAAATGAGGAAAAATTCACAAAACCAATGATATCGACACTTTGTCTCATAGTTCAGGGGTCTTCAAACTGATGGAGAGATTAAGTAGGGACCCCCTACCTACTATATGTGTTCTATATCAAGTTATTCAAATAATACACAGGTTCAAATATTATTATATGTTTTTATTTCTAATATGCAACAGTAGGGTGGTGTCTTTACCTCCATTTATCCCTTTACTAAAATATGTTGGATTCATATTCATGTGTATTTAAAAAAACAACTGACTTTGCGGGGAAAATTAAATGTCTAATCAACCAAAGATTTTGTGACCCCCTGCAGTACCTCCGCGGACCACCTAGCGGTCGCGGACCCCCTGTTGAAGACCTGCGTCTTAGGTGTCTAGTCTTCTCCTGTCTACAAATGTGAACTTATATTTCCTCATACTGCTAGAAGCAGCACGGCCTCTGCTCACTTACGGAAGTTCCGGAGAATGTTGTTTGGACTCCATGTGTTGGGGGTTTAGTGGACTAGCTCTAAAAAGACTTCCTGTTTCTTGTGTGTAACCCAATACACTCCACTGATTCTTACCAGAAATTGGTGGCCTTCCCTCATCTCGAATGTTGCCTGTCTCCATGCCCCCACCCCTGCACCCCATCAATACAAAATTACCATCCGACACTTGCTCCTTTTGTCCGATTTAAGCGGAGGGGTGATTGATCCGGGGGCATATATCAAATGCACAACCCCGAGACACTCAGCACTTTTAGCACTGGAAGCCGCGTTTCCGTTTTAATATGTGCGCGCCTGAAAGATGAGAGGGAGGGGGGGCTCTTTTAGACTCCGGCGCGTTCGGATTTCTCCAACAGCTCTTTAGCCATGCATGAAAACATGTATCGGTTTTACATCCGCGTCTTAGGAGGCGGCGCGCTTTGCTGTCCGTGCAATAGTTTGAAATTTTAATCTGGAGATCAATGTCTCTCCCCGCCGCACCCCACCCCACCCGCCGATCAAGGTGGTTGGCGGTAAGGAGATGCGAGGCGGCGCGTTGCCCCTTGCAACTCAATCCGTGTATCATTGTGTGTTATTACCACATGAAAAGCAGCAGAAGAGCTGTGTTAACACAGCTAAAGGAAAATGGAGCTTAGAGTTTGTGATGACTTAATAATAAATGCTTTTTTTTTTTTTTTTTCAGAGTTTGTCTACAGCTTATGGAATTCACTATTTAGTGATGACTTGTCATGCTGTGCTATATATCCTCTGCTCCAACCCAGCTGCTCACTAGTTTTCTATAAGCATTATAAAGCTGAGGGGCCATAGCTGTGACAATGTGCTCCAGGTGATGCTTTTATTTAATTTTTTTTTTTTTTTTTTTTTTTTTCTCTTTAAACAGAGGTATGCAGGAGTCCTGCACACCCACCTGGAGCCTCAGGCTAGGGGTGCACTCCAATGATCTGATGCAGCACCGGGAGGTCACGGATCACAGAAGCCGTGTTTTCTTTCCGGCCTGCTGGTGTTTAAGATAGTACAGCTTGAACCAGCCCTGGCAGTGGCACTGTAGCCGTGAGGGGTTGCCCCCCCAATGTGCTTTGGGAGCCGGTAGCCTCGTTAACTCCACCACCCGCTGCCTGCGTCTGTACCATTACAGCCAGAAATGTAGGTCCCTTAAAGTCGCGTCTTTATTTATACATTTGGACTTGCATTTCATACAGCCGGACAACTTGTTTTGTTTCGGAAATGAGCGTCCCACTATTGTGGGATGGGAAAAGCGCGCGTTTCACATTTTTGAGCTGTCGCATTTTTGATGAACCACGGTTTTGAAGCGCAGTGACGGACTTCAGTCAGACAGTTCCATTTTATGTGTGTCCCAGAGCTAAGCGAGGGGCATCTACTGCCATGTTTTGACCCACATTTGTGGCCACAACCTTATTCCAGCGGCAGCCAGAGGAGGACATTATTATTGAAATAAAGCTATTCCTCCAAACAAAACCACGCCGCCTTATTAAAATTAAGACCAACATTAGCTTTCAGTAGAAGGAGGAAAAGAAATCTGCAAAAGCTGCCCATCAGATATTGAAATGGGGTCACTGAATTCATGAATTGAACTGACCCATTAATGCTAATGACAACAGCCTTAAGGGAAAAGGCCCTGATAAGACTTGTAAATTAGAAAAATGCGGTTAGGTCCATACGTGTTTGGGAGCTGACACAAGTTTTGTTGTTTTAGGTTTTTGCAGAAACACACTGAGACAAATAAAGACTTTGGCCATGATGGTGTCTACATCGAGAAGGAAAGGTTTAGGAACAATCCCCTATTTTTATGTTATTGGACCTAATAGTAATAATAAAACTGTTGATACTTTCTCAAGGATCATTTGTTACTAATGACTAGAATCCAGACAATGGGTTGGTTAATTCACAGGCCTTTAGTTTTGTCCTCGGCAAGTGAAATGCAGCTCAGTCGGGTCGCAGTCGGGCGTCTGATTCAACCACTGCAGTATATTTAACTTCATCATCATCGAAAATTCCTGGAAACGCCGTCAAATCAACTTTTCTTCTTAGTTAAACATTAGCAGACAGTACATTCCCGTACGCAGAAGAATTCATTCATCTAGCTTCTGTCTTCATTAACATCCAGAGTAAACGCTAGTGGCCCTCAGAAGCTACGCGCGCTAACTGCCTCCGCGGTATTTGATGAATCGCTTCGGATCAAGAGCCTTTTCCAACAGGCTGATCTACTGTCCGTCTTACCTGCAAATCGGTTGTAAATACCCTCAAATTAGAGTCAGCACTTTAAGTGATGTATAACTGAGTCCAGTGTTCAAACATTTGTAGACCTAACTGTAATTATACTGTGCTGTATTTTCAGTAGCTTAGCTCATGTGCATAAAAGTTTTAACTTAAAACCAGTTTCCTTTAACACTCAACATGAACATGGACACATTTGCATCAGCAGAATACACACACACACACGCGCACACTTGCTTTACCTCAAGGGCATGAACAATAGCACACAAGAGAGAAGGGTGTGAGGAGCGCTGTGGCATATTGCTGGGACTAATTTACCAGCGGCTAGGGGAAGTGCTGAGTGGACACAGCTCGGGTGGCTGATTCGGGGCCAGGGCTGGGGCCCCTTGGCGACAGACAGACACAGCCAAGGAGCTGAGGCAGCGGAAAAAAGTCTACCGCACACAAACAGCAGAACACACATTCACACATACCCTCCTTTGCTTTTCACACTCTTGTCTTTCACTTTCTTATCAAGGAAAGGCGGGTGGGTGTCAAGGATATGCCACCCTCGGGTGCCAGCTGCAGCTCCTGTCAATGCGTGTACTTTTCTCTTGTTCTCTTTTTTGTTGTTGTTGTTGTTCCTTTTTGTTTTTTTGTTTTTTTTTTTTCCTTTTGGCATCTGTCGCCTTGCTCCTTGCGTGTGTCCATGCTGTGTCCCTCCTCAATGACAAGGACATCCCATAGCGCCAGATGGACCTCCCACCTAGCCAACCTACACACTCTTCATAAAAGTTGATCTTGTCACAGTTTTGAAAAGAAAATGGCATTTCCCCTAACAACACTGCACACGGCACTTCCCGGTCATGCTGTGAATATTCATGATCCCTGTTCTGCAAGTGTAGGTAAGCACTTACATTATTAGATCCTCCAAACTAAGTACAAACTTAATCGTATAGGCATACAGTTTATTCTACCTTGTAAGCAAGAGTGAAAGGACTAGTGATATTATATTAATCATACTTACAAAAGTCCTACTTGTAATGTAACATTTTTATTTATATTACTATGACTAATATTCACTAACCATATCTATCTATTTTTTGTTTATATTCATACCAATATTGCCATACATCATGTAATCCAATTTTTGGGATTTTTTATTTTTATTTTTTGTTGTTGTTGTTTTAAAAACTTGTTACTACCTAATCTAAATACTGATGATCTTACTGGACATTGCATGGGACATTACAGGTCTGGAAAGCATCGAGGGGGATGGAGAGCACATATAGACGTCCCACTATCGAATAAACAGGCTCCTTCCTCAGGGTGCTGTGTTTGGAGGGATCTGGTGTTGATGAGTCAGACATCTGACCAGGCTGAGGGTGGCTCAGATACACAAAAATGTTATTTTTTTTTGTTTTTAAATATTTAAATACCTTTCTTTGTGTGTGTGCGCACCACACAAATTACCCATCCCTACTTGTATTAATATAATAATACAGTCATTGTTACTACTGTATTACTATATTAATTGGCTGTTTTCTTTTAATGCCATATATCATATATTGTTATACTACTACTTTGTTTTATCCCCATAACATAAAATACCAATTTAGCAGTGTTTTCTTTTTTCCTTCTCTTTGCATCCCTAGTCTATCCTCCTCAATTACACATGCACACACAGTACCTAACCTTCTATGTTGGTCAGTGTTCTGTACCAATTGTTTTGTCCCTGTGTTGTAAGTGTTCTTGAGTAAAAAAAAAAAAAAAAAAAATGTGGAAGGTGACAACAACATTGGTCCCTGTGGTGATACGAACACTGGGGGCTCCAGCAGATTCTAGGAAGTAATTCAGCACCATGGACAGCGACTGTAAGTGTTCAGTTTGGCCTCCAAGAAATCCCTGAAAGTGTTCCCATGTGTTAGTATAAAGCAGTACAACGCCCTTTATTTGTGTATCTATTTATTTTCAGGCAAATTCAGTATGAATGAAAAACTGACATGTGTTTTGTCTGAATGTCAACACAGATCTGCTCTGTGTACAGTGGTGTGAAAAAGCGTCCCCTCCCCTTTGAAATTTCATGTTTTCTTTTGCATGTTTGTCTCACATAGGTGTTTCAGATCATCAAACTAACTTAAATATAAGACAAAAATGACGCAAGTAAACGCAAAACACAGTTTTTATCATTAACCACACCCAGGCCTCATTACAGCCACGCCTGTTCTCAATCAAGAAATCACTTAAATAGGAGCTGCCTGACAAAGTGAAGTAGACCAAAAGATCCTCAAAAGTTAGACATCATGCCAAGATCCAAAGAAAGTCAGAGACAAATGAGAAAGAAAGTAAATGGGATCTCTCAAAGGTTCTAAGGCCATTTCTAAAGCATTGGAAGTCCAGCAAACCACAGTGAGAGTCAATCCACCACTGTTGAAAACATGTAACAGTGGTGAACCTTCCCAGGAGTGGCCAGCCAACCAAAATTACCCCAAGAGAGCAGCGACGACTCACCCAAGAGTTTA
The DNA here is from genome assembly GCF_022458985.1 of Mugil cephalus. Classification (NCBI taxonomy): domain Eukaryota; kingdom Metazoa; phylum Chordata; class Actinopteri; order Mugiliformes; family Mugilidae; genus Mugil; species Mugil cephalus. The sequence goes on from NC_061770.1 coordinate 45,482,636, forward strand.
CAAAAGACCCAACAACAACATCCAAAGAACTGCAGGACTCACTTGCCTCAGTGGAAGAAGACTGGACAAAAATGGGCTGCATGGAAGAGTTCAAGGCCAAAACCACTGCTGAGCAAACAGAAAGTAAAGACTCATCTCAGTTTGGGCAGAAAATACCATCCCAACAGTAAAATCTGGTGGTGGTAGTGTGGTGATCTGGGGCTGTTTTGCAGCTTCAGGACCTGGAAGACTTGCTGTGATAAATGGAACCATGAATTCTGCTGTCTTCCAAAAAATCCTGAAGCTGAATGTTCAGGCAGCTGTTCATGACCTCAAGTTGAAGGGAACTTGGGTTCTGCGGCAGGACAATGATCCAAAACTCACCAGAAAGTCCACCGCTGAATGACTGAAGAAAAACTGAAGACTTTGGAGTGGACTAGTCAATGTCCTGGCCTGAATCCTACATTGAGATGCTGTGGAAAGACCTAAAAAGGTGGTTCATGCTCTAAGACCCTCTAATGTGGCTGAATTACAACAATCCTGAAAAGATGAGTGGGCCAGAATTGCTCTACGGCTCTGTAAAACACTCAAGTTATCACAAACTCTTGATTGCAGCTGTTGCTGCTAAGGGTGGCCCAACCACTTATTATATTTAGGGTCAATCACTTTCTGTTTTCCCTCAATAATAAGAACCTTCGTCTAAAAACTGCAATTTGTGGTTACTTGTGTTATCTATGACTAATATTTCAGTTTGTTTGATGATCTGAAACATTTAAGTGTGACAAACACTGAATGGACTGAGTGTAAGTGTTCCAGGATTGTTGGAGAGTAATGGGACGTCGTGAGTAGGGACCGCTCGATAGCACTACTCCTTCACGTCCAACACTAATACAGATACCGCAGCTTTCACCATCTGCCAGTACCCATCTAATTTCATCTTCCCCTCTCTCTCTTTTAACAATTGAAGCAGTTAATTATAGATTTGTCTGGATGTGTCTTTCCCTAATGTTTCTGATGGCGTTTAATCAGGTTTGTAGTGATGAAGTTTCAGACGCTGCTGCCAGCCCTCCAAACACTCTCGTTGAATAGATTAAAACATCTCCACATCCCCACATGATGACGGCCCTGCCGCCAGGTCTCACTTCCAATCCCAACTCCGATGTCAATAAAAGTATTCAGTTAGTAAAAGAATATACATTGCAGTGGTCGGTCCTCTTATTATTCTTGCTCCTACTTCTCTGTGGTGGATTATCGTCTTATTTGTTTTGAAATCTATAATTTGGCTCTTTGGATATAAACAAGAAGCATGTGTCAATTTTGATTCAGTGAATTACTCCTTAGATTGCGTCTTCCGCCTTTCTTTAATCACATTTACTAGACTTATGGATGCACAAATAACTATCTTTGACACTCAAGAAAACATCCCATATGAGATCTGCGGTTACGAGGAGTCACTTGTTTGTAGGGTCACGTGAGGTAAATCTGCACGTTCGAACTCGAAAAACCGTCCAGGAAGACGGGTTAAATTGACCCCCCACTTCTTCTGCCTGTGCGCCCGTATCAAACCAAGCACATGCTACAGCAGGAACCTATAATCAAGATCTCCACGCTCTCTCACGCGCTTCTGCTCCCATTTTAATAAATGCAGCTGAAACACATGGTAAAAAAAAAACAACACATCTATGGTCAATTTGTTTCTTTTGCGCACACCCAACGCGCAACTTACTCCCCCAAAGATTAATTTTACACCAGCATGCGCAGTATAATTAGTTCAGAACGCGATTCGTACATACAGTCCTTTGACGCTGGTAAAAAACAGAGCTAAAACTGACTTCAGTACAGCATTTTCCGCATGACTCATGGCTCGAAATGATGACTACAGATACATGGTGATGACTATGCTGTGGAGTGGAAGTCGGGGGACTAAATCTCCTGACAAAGGACCTCATTTTAGTTGGAGGCAGCTGTGGTGACTCAACTCCTCATTTTGCTCCTTGTCAAACAAAAGGCAAAAAATGAGGGGGTGGGGTGGAGTGGGGTGGAATTTTTTGCTGAAGGCAAATACTGAGAATTACACACTCAGCTGACGACACATCAACCGCCATTAGCCGCTGCCTAATTTACGCAAATTAACCTATTTGGGATTATTTGGGAGGTGCAAAAGTGACTCAGGGAATGCAACACCTGTTCTCCGGTAAGACGTCTCCGGGACATTGTAGCGGCGCGTTACTGTTCCGTGGCTTCCTATGTTATGGTACGACATGAACTCCTCTATAGTGCCTGCTTGTCTTTTTCATCAACAATGATCAATGAACCCTGCCTTGGCATTACATCGGCTTCGGTTTAAATTTTTGTCGGCTCAGCGTGGCGTCGCACTCCATGCCGAGCGCGCAATAGCAGCCAATCGCTGACCGCAGAGACCTTGCATACCAATCAGCTGTTTGATCTGATGGCACATGTTGCTTTTTTGTTTTTTTTTACCATTTCTACTCATATCTATTTATTGTTGAAAAATCATTCCTGCTGCGTGCCAGTGCTCATTGAATTCCAAAAAAAGCAGACCCCTGCTGTCACTGCGATGATAAAATACAGTAAGAAATACATAAAAGACACTGTACTGGGAGATTAGGCCTAAATGCAGCGTTAATTAGTTACGAAAAAGATAGTTTCAGGTCAGGATGTTCCGCACGGTTTTGCCTGAAGGTGTCTAGGGGATTTCGCCACTTCAAGGTATGCGGTATAGATCTAAGCAGAGGGGTGCCGGGGGGTTGTTGCAAGCATCGCTGGTCCAGAGGCCCTTCCATCCTTCCTCCCTTCCTTCAGGGGGTCGTGGGAGATTTCTGATCGCTGCTGCCCACCTTGTAGCTTTAGCTTGAATAAACCTGTAAATTGCTCTCTGGGGCAATGAGATTGGACAGACATATGCAGTTTGGCCAAAGCCGAGCTTCACTCTCCATCAGCACTAAAGAAGCCGGCGTTAAAAGATTTTAAAGCCAATTACATGACCAGAGGTTTAGGTTTAATAAAATCTCTATGTTGCCTACTTCTTTTTCTTCAGTCAGCCGGCAGGCCCTTAAGCCCCATCCAAATGCAGGGCGATTTGTTTGTTGCCCATTGCTTTGGACCCGAAAGTTGGTTGCTAGTGGGTATTCCTGGCTCTGGTATAAATGAAGTGAATGGTATAAATAAACTTCTACACGTACTGGGAACACCAAAGATTTTCTAAATATAGACACAGGAATCACATTGTCGATTTTTGTCCTTGTATATTGCATTGAACTGCTCAGTTTGGGTTTGTAGGAGATTGCAGTTATCCTCTTCCATTTTGATGTGGCTGAGGTGGTAAGAACCACCGTCTTGGAAGGTGTTTCCATGCCGTAAATCAACAATAATAATTCGCTCCAGTTAGTGGTGGTGATGCATTTCAACTTCGTACCTGCCAACGATTTCTTTGCCTTGATGGTACAATTTCCTGAATTACATTAACTTTCTATGATCTCTTGTGGCAACATCGCTGCCAGGTTCTTACCATGTTTAGGATACTAAACAGTCCAGGGAGTTTGAATTACCCCATAAGAATGAGAAGTACTGTACATGCAGATTTATTTCTGTGACATTTTCTGCTACATTATCTGACACCAATCAGCCAAAACATTAAAACCACTGACGTGAGACGTAAATAACATTGACCATCTTGCAATATTTCAGTGTTCTGCTGGGACACATTTGGACCTGGCATTCATGTGGATGTTAATCATACCCCTTTCACATCAAAAATACCGGGTGGACACAGGATTTTCTGACCTCCTTCTATTTACCACCTAACTTACCACCCTCTTGAAACCTTAGCAGACAAAAACTTCCAAAAACTGCTATAAAAAATTAACAGATTCATTTTTTTTTCTGCATAAATCTCTTAAACCACTTCAGCACTTCACAAAACTATCACTATTCAATCATTTCGAGGAATTTTAAGCCTTTAAATATCAGTTTGATTACTTGAAGTCTGTCAGTGCCTTTACATGCTATGCTCAAAATTCGACTTTCTGTCTACAGTCCTTGTGCCAGTCTATATGCAGCGCAAGAAAATCAAGTAACTGACGGGAACATGTCCTCCTCCTCCTAGGGGGTGATATGTATCTTTTCAGCAGGTTAATACCATGTTAATACAGCTGGCTTTCCGGTTGACCTATTACATCATATGATAAACAAGAGTCATTCATGCGGCAGACCAGCATTTCAGACAACAACCATAGGGATAATACTACATTTTTTAATCTCATACGTAATGTTTGCGCTACTTCTGGTGCAGATAAGATGCGTGCTAACCCTCAGACGGTTCTTCAAGAGGCTCCGGTTACCTTCTTCTGTGACCGGCTTTCTTGGATGTTTTTGTTCAGGGGTCACACGCCAGCCGATGGTTGTGGAGCATGCGCACACGCATTATCCGACTGAAACTGATGTTGGGTGGCTGGGGCATTTTTTTCAGATCAGTCTTGGATATGACCAAGATTATCTAAAATATTGACTTGCGTTGCATTGACTGCATCAGTTAGTTCATTAGTTTTTGTGTAGCATCAGATGTAACCTTAGCAGACAAAAATGTCCCATTGACTTCGATTACAACTAAATTTTTTGATCTCTCAGCCATGGCACAATAAATCATTAATTCTGCAATATTAGGATTTAATTTATGAGAAAAATGCTCAACTTTGTCGTTTTTAGTGTTCAACACTAAAATTAGCCATGTCCACATCATAGGGCTGTTTGTTATTTGGATGGAGTCCTGTCACAAACTGTTTGGTGCTTGGTTGTCTGGTCATTTCATTCCTTTGACAACCAAGGAGCGAGATGAAGATGTTCTGCCCTGTGGAAAAGGGTCAGAATGAAAACTCCCAGAGAGATGCAGGAAAGTGAAACATCTTAAGAAGGAGAGTCTGATGTGGACTTGGTGGAGTCGGATCATTGTGTTTCCTCTGCTTCCTCTCCTCCACAGAGACCCCTCCCTTCAACCCATAAGGCCCCCACTAACAACATTCTGTTGCCAGACCCCACAGGACACCCTCAGAAGACCATGTCTATTGTGAGGAGTAAAAACTGTTTTGGAAGCACAAGGGAAACCCACACAATATTAGGAAGCTGTGTTATGCCTTATCCGTGAACGTGTGAATATGTATACATACAGACAAGGCTGCACATAACTGTTTGTGTGGAATAAAAGATTCTGGCACAGACAAAAAAGAAGAAGAACATGAGGAAGAACATAAAATCCAGAATGATAAGAGGTAAACAAACAAATGCAAGGATAAAATTCATTCAGAAGAAAAGGCGGTTACACCGCTAAAAAGGCCTTTTTGTCTTTACTATTCTTAAAGGAGGAAGATCATTGACTGACTATAAATTATTCATGCCTCTTTCCCTTTAGTAAATTGAATCAAATTTATCGTTTGTGGTTTTGTTTGTTTTCGTGCGCACACAGCGTTTGTAATTCTGTTCCTGTAAATCCTGTCATGCTCGCTGATTAGAAGAATGTATTTATGATTTGGTCTTTGTGATTTCGGCCCAAAACAAAAATAAAAATAAAATAAGATCAGAGAAGATTCTGCTTTCTGGGCTGCTGTGAAAACAGTCCAAGTGGCCAAATGGAAAAATTCTTTGCCATCCTCGGGAAATAAAAATCACAAAGCCCCTGCTATTATTTTGACAAATAGACACCAGGTTTGCCTCTAGCTGGTCATTCAAGACAATTTCACGTCACTACCGTAGACTTCGCACTGATCCAGGGACACAAAGCAGCAGATCAACTTGTTAGTCACACACCCTCAACCCCCCTCGGGAATCTGCCTTCGGGAACCCTCAGCCCTGAGGGCGTGATGCTCGGCAACATTTGGCCCGCCGCATTTTTTATTCATTTATTTTTTTGCCCTGACGCACGACATGCGACGAGGCAGTTTGTGTGAGCCTCTGCTGTCAAAAAAAAAAAAAGATCACTAGGATTGTTTGCTTACATCTCAAATTAATTGGTTCGCATTTACGCAATGACCTACCGGCAAAGCGGCTTCGTCAGCTCGTTTCGGGCTGTGGCCTCCCCCTGTGGGACCTTTTTCCGGTGGAAGCACGGGAGGCATCCTGCCCAAAACCCTCAAACGCAGCATCTTAACCTTTTCCTCTGAGGAACATTCTGCTGCTGAATGTACAAAAGTGGCTTGGCATTAAGGAAACTGAAACTGCTGGTGTTGGACGGCGACGCGGTGTAAAGACCTTTAGCCGAGGAGCGGGTCAGCAGAAGTTCTCAAGTGTGCAGCCCACGTACTAGAGGTCGGGGATAATTCCACAGCTCCCACGTCGTCTTTTTTCACACCAGATAATAAGGTTAGCTCCCCGCTTTGAGAGTGCAGGTGACCGAGAGCAGTGCACAGGTGCATTACCATTATATATGGCTGATGTCGATATTACAAAGGATCCGATGTGGCCATGAGTCACTTACCCATTGGCACATGTGCTCAGGTAGATGTTAGTCTAAGCCAATCTGTACTTTTAGTTTAAAGAAGAATTTGGTATGGGGTAATTTGTGCAGGATATGAGACACCAACAATGCTCAAAAATACACGTAAACATGCAAAAGAAACCCAAAAAGAGCCTCAAAGTGTGTGTCTGGGTTGTTTAATACCACAGTTATCCAACGCTTTCAAGTCCAATGGGTGATGGACAGGGTGCGTTCCCTTGATGTAACGAAAACCAAGAGTATGAACTGCTTCTGGAAGACTTCCTACCTCTGTGTTTGATGTGGAACTTGCAATAAACTAGTTAATTAGCTGAGAAACAAAAAACATGAATAAATAAAAAAAAATTTCCAGCAGCAGGGCTTTTTTTAAAAAAAAAAAGTTCAGACATGGACATAAATCACCAAATTTAGCTACCTCAGTGATGTTACCTTCAGCTTACTATTGTAAACCAGTTTATATTTTGGTCTTAGTCTCTTTAGTCTGTTTTCTTTTCATTTTGCTCAATGTGAAAAGCTTTGTTAATTAGATCTGAAAACGGATCGATAATTCTGCCACAAGTTGTTGTCAGCACTGAAGGGGATAATGAACTTCACGTAAGCTCTATGAATATTACCCCACAATCATATTTTCTTTTGTATTTTACTGCAATAGATCACAGGTAGGCCAGTGTTCAGTTGTAGTAATGGCAGGTTGACCAGAACTGGTCACTCAAACAACCTCTAACTTACTGTAGGTCTTTAATTTGGAAAAAACAACAACAATTGTAACTAGTGATGTTCGATATCAACGAATCTGATCCAATACTGTGTCCCAAATGTGTCTGGGAAACCTAAAAAAAAAAGTAGTTTACTTCAAATTATAGCTTCATAAAGAATACAAGACAACAGAGTCATTCATTTATTTATTTTAAACTCTGAAGTACACTGAGGTAGTGGTCTCATTTACCACATAGCTGAGCTAATACACAAAAGAAAAACCAAACACTAAAAAAAGGAATAAGTAAAATAACAAGACCATTAACATAAATTCTTGTTTAATTATTAATAACTGCTATAAAATGATCTCATCTCTGACTCTGCTGCTCTCCTCTTCTGTCCTCCTCATCATAAATGCCTCATACTCTGTATTGTGGTTCAACCTGAGGTGTTTCACAAGGTTTGTTGTGTTGCCACAACTCAGTAGTTTAGTTGCTTTCCACTGTGTTCCCACATTACCTCCAATGACTGAAGTATGACGAAAGTATTGACATCTTGATTTGAGAATGGATTTTAGAGCATAAAGGCATCAATATTTCAGTATCGATCCGCACATCACTAATTGTAACAAATATTCCAATAGTTATTCTGGTAAATATTGTCTCCTTTGATGCTTTACTCCTTTCTTTGTAACTTTACTGCACCGTTTTGTAGAGGGCTGGCCATTACAGTTTTCTCTGAGTCACTTGATTATCCAAAAAAATGTGATTAAATGTTCAAAGGTCACTCTGCACCAATACTCTTGATAATATTCCCTCGAATTTGAAAGCGAACCCATCCACTCCAGAGGATGTTACCTTACATTTTGCCTACTTTTGCCCCAGAACATTTTCTTCTGCTTCCACTAAACAATATTTCCCTCGCAGCCCCTGAGGGAATTCATAGAAACGTTGCAACTGCAATGGTTGATTTATGTGGGCCAAACAAATGCTAACAAATAATTTTGGGGGGAGGGGTTCGACCACAATGGGCTTACGAAGCAGTTTCGGATAGAACATTTTAACCAATGAGTTTGTACCCTCCGTTGTATTTCCTAGGTGCGCGTTGGTAGCAGTGGATCGGCCTCTCTTGGTAGCGCACGAGGTAATTATCTCAGGCTTGTAATGACTCCAGCAACAGTTGATTCCGTGTTCATAAGTCGGCGCCGCGTGGGACAGCGGAGCATCTGGACTCCCTCATTTGTACCTTGGTCAGCTCCCTACTTCAAACGCCGGTCAGCTATTTCAGTAGCCTTCAATGGCCAAAGCAAATTTCCATTAATGAGAACATAATCCGCAGTGTGCTTTAAAGATGTAATATACCTCTGCAAGGCTACTCATGAGGCTATCACACGTACAAAAGTGCGGCGGTGCGTGCGCGGGCACTCGCACACACACACATACACGGCACATTGAGTATCCTGCTCACACAGGAATGTGCTCAGTGGAACACTTTGAACCAGTACAGCATCATTAGCGTGCTAGGTTGCCAGAGGCTATGGGAAAAGGCTACCGCACACAGCTCAGGCAGCTCAGAGTGTCTTCTGCAAAGCCCATGAGGTTCATTACGGAGACACGAGCTCCAGTAGCCGGCACATTGTGAACCAGAGGAAAGTTATCATGGCGATGATTCAACCGCCTCTATCTTTCACTCAAAAGGGATTTCCTTGCCTTGGCTCGCCTTCCTCAGGCTCATTTAACAAATGGCAGGGGAGACTCTCAAGGCACTTTGTCATTATCTTAAAGGAAACGTTACCACTTGTGAGTTTTTTTTTTATTTATTTATTTATTTTTTTTCAAAATTGCCGCGTGCCCTCCAGCTGAATGTGTTGGCTAATTCGCAGAGACGAGCTGACACAGAGGTGGGTGTTAGCGCAAATAACAACAAGCGCCCAGACTCCAGAGCGCGCTCAGACATTTTGTTCCTGTAGCATCCACGGGCGCGCCCTGGATCCTCATCTATTCGCGTCGACAGCTGGCCTCAACGCGCAGGTAGAATTACAGCGGAATATCATTATCTGGAGGCATTTGCTGACCTTGACAGAGCATGAAGTGCAGCTTCTCTCGTCTCCTCCTCCGAACAGGAGAACAGAGCGGTGAGAACAAACACGTTGCCTAATCCATGCTGAAGTCAGCGCTCTCAAGAGATGAACAGCAAAGGCAAAGAACCCCCCCACCACCCCTTACCGCCTCCCCACCGCCCACTCTCCACACACACACACGTGCCACCTCCCCAAAATCTGTTCCCCCTCACCCCTCCTCACTCGCTATCGCCTTCCCTATTTTCTCTCCCCTCGCTCGTCGACCCTCCCGCCTCGAGAACGGTGTCACTTTCACTACTCTCACGGAAAAGTGCTGTCAGCGCTTGTCTCAAAGTGCTGCGAAATTTCAGAAAGTCTCACAAAGTAACCCTACACTTGTCAAGTCTAAGTGCTACATATCCGCTACATAGCAGCCTCAGAAAGTCTAAAAACTGCCGCTAATGGGGCTTCTGCAGGATTTGCAGTGTCCAGTGTCCAAAGCCTCAAACGGCAGAAAAGAGAGCTAAAGGATGCTGGTGGACAGACGCAGAAGTATTCATTAAATCTAATGACTTTACCGATTGTGTGTGTTTCATTTGGCAAAATCCGATCGTGAATGCGGCATGTCAGCGCTACTTGTAATAATGGTGACGGTGAAGACGGAGGCAGGTGGGTGTTTTCTTCGCATTTAATATTAATGCTAATGGTTTGATTCCGTTCCAGTGTCCCAGTCAGCCGTGACTGTGGGGCAGCATGCACAAAAAGCAAGAGTCATCATTAACACACAAGTGTTTTCAGAAATGGTGGAGGTCATAAATGTAGTTAGTTTTCTTCTTAATTTTGGGATGTGTCTGAAGAAAATATCATAATATCCTCTAAATAACGACAACTCCAAATGTCCCCCTTTGTTTTAGTGCAAAGAAGAACAACTGTGTTACAAACAACCTCAAATTTCTTAATAAAAAAGTGCAATTTCGGCACATTGCCTCCATCTGCTGTTTAGTTCTGCTTCTCGGAATAGGTATGGCAGTTACTTTAATTGGAAAATTGCAGTTGATGTCTTCTGTGTAATTTTCTCACGTTGCAAATTCAGCCCTGCTGTCCCAATCGGACCATCGAGTGTGAGAATGTTTGACACCCCTTCCACCTGCTCTATGGCTTCTGGCTGCAACAGTTGTCTAGAAGCAGCATTCGTACGGCGTACCAGCGATGGACTTCAAAGTCAAAGGCTAGAAGGCAGCCAAATCAAAATGTCTTTTGTGAAAAAGCCAAATGAGTGGAGGGTTGGCGGCTACATGATGCTAGCTAACTGTGACCTTCTACAAGGAAGTTGTTCTTGTTTTAACCAAGCTCCTATAACGTTTTAAGCTTACATTTCAGTCCAAAGGTAAATTTAGTTTGATTTATTTTATATATATGGCACCAATAACAATACACTTTGCCTCAAGATGATTCAAAGAGCCCATCTGACTATAGCATACATACATGTAGCATCTAATCACGGTACAAACTAGAGTACAAAATATAGCTGATGTGTGTTAAACACATCGACATAAAACTATGTCAGTGGCAGTAGTAGTTCTGTTACAGGTGAGTTAGCTGGTGTGATGTATGAATGTGAGAGGTTATGGAAGCAGCTTGGATAAATTATGCTATCAGGTAGGAGCTGGTAACTCTAAGCCATGAAGAAACATGGCGAGGGACACAAGAAAATAGGGAAGGAGGGGAGGAAAGAGAGATGGAGAGAGCCACACCCAGAGGTAGCACGCAAAAGCTAGTAATTTTACAAGCTAGGCTAGCTTATTGAAAAAGACATGCACAGAAAGTGGGAAGGCCTTAATTATATATCGGTTTCTGAGTCCTCTTTGAAAAGCCCAGTTGCTTTGCTGGGTTGTGCAAAGGCAACGCTAAATGTTAGCTAGCTTTGGATTCATTTATTTATTTGTGAACTGAACTAACTAACTAAATGGGTTTGGAGAAGGAGGCGTCCGACAAAACTACCAGCTCTTACTCAGTCAGCCAAGGTCCAAGTGTCACACCCCTCACGAGTGAAGGCTGAATTTCTAAACTTTTATAAATCTGCTCCCGTTTGGCTGAGTTTCCATCCTCCCCAATTAATTCACGTCCCTAAATGAAATTAAATGTGTTTCAGCACTCCTACACCATCCATAGACTTTTCATTACCCCACAGCCTTCCGTACTCATTAATTAGTTGGAGTGTTTTATGTATTTACTGAGATTTTGATGCGATGCCAGCGAGCAAGTAGAGGGGATAAAGAGGAAGGAGGGAAGGGGGAAGCAAAAATTAAAAAAAAAAAAAAAGTGTTTATGTCTCAGTTATTTGCTAGCGTCTTGAGCAAAACATGCCAGGCTTGTGTGTTATTTATTGCAGCAACCAGACGTAGTTCTGTTGCGGTGGAGGGATGAGTAATCATGGCCCTGGGCATCTACAATACAGTAGCAAACAAGTGCCATTCATGCAACAGTACATTTTTCTTCTCACTTTTGATATTAATCATTGCTTGTATTACTAATGCAAATTTCCCTCTTATTTTTATTTTTTTAGCTACCATCTTGACACAATCAGTTCTGCCTCTCACTTTCTTTTCTGTCTTTTTTTCCCTCTCTCTTCTCAGTCTGTCTGGATCCTCTGTGCTCCGCTCCCTTTCTTTGGCGCCTCAAATGTGTAGACAGACGCTCACGAGCCTGTCACAACCAAACGCTACAACAGGGAGAGGATAAATGAAGTGAAAGAACATCAAATACGTGCCCCCTCCCCATCCCCCCATCCCTTTATTCCGACTGTAAATCTGCTACTATTTTCATCTTTGCAGAAATACTAATTAAAATCGAGACGGAAAGGTCAGCCCAGCGATACCTCAGGCAAATGTCAGGGTAAACAGCAGCGAGCCACAGTCTCGCACGCTCTATTTTTTTTTTCTCCGCCCCCCCCTCCCCCAGTTCTTGCTTTACAGCATGCACTCATGCGATGATTCTCGCCTTATAACCTGTTCCCACTCTCGTAAATGACCTCCCACCCGCCCCGTTGGTGCACCTATACCATACGCACAATCCTGCGCACGCTGTTCACCGCCGCAATTTTCTCATATGACGCGAGAGTGTGTTCCACTCCCTGAGCACCTTTTTCCCAGAATGGCCCACTGAATCATGTGACGGAGCCTCTTGAGCTTCTGTAATACCACTTCTTTAGCTCCCGGCCTCTGAAAGGGGAGATGGCTCTTTAAAGACCCTCCAGCTTCAGGGAGAGGAGGGTCTTGAATGGCACATACCCTTTGGACAGATTCTTTTATTGGCTGGATGTTGCTATCCCCCCCACCACCAACCCCCTTTACCTCAGGACTTGCCCCCTCCCTCCCTCCCTCCTGGCTGCTTTCCACGCTCTGATATTTCACTGTTGCCAGATGCCACATTAGAGGAGGCAGCGTTGTTCACCCCTGCAAAGCAGCGCTTGCCGTCGTCTCAGGGAGACCCGAGTGGACGGAGAGGGGTGGGGAGGGGGATGAAGACGAGGAGGGAATCAAATGATCCATAACATATTACTCTGTCATTTGAAAGTAGCATTAGAAGGCGGGCCATCTCCCCGCCAGCGCCGTACACTCTGCCTCGCCCGAGGCTCTTAGGTGGCATTTCCCGCACATTGTGTTCTCTCCTCCCTCCCGTTCATTATTTAGTGGGAAAACAGAACATATTAATTAACCTGTTTTAGACCACATGCACAGATCTGTCTGTTTTGTGCGCACTTCCTGCAGCAGCTGCGTGTCTCGGTCAAGGACACTTCCTGGACGGACACTCAGCTTTGTGCCAATCGATTGCGTGACCTTTGGGCTGAGGGGGTGGGAAAAAAGCACTCTCGCCACCTGCCACCCGACAACCAGCTTGCACTTTTTCCTTTTTTATTTATTTATTTATTCCTTCTCGCACATCCATAAACGGCTAAGGAGGCAAACTTAAATGACACCTAATACCTTTAACACGATCCCGTTACTCGTAGCGTCGGCTCCGGGGACGAACGAGCTCGTGTGAACCGGAGTTTCAGTGATCCCATTTGCGCCGAGAATATGGTGAAATCTTTAGAGGTAATCCTCTTAATGGCCTCCTCTCCACGTGGCAGAAATGCACCGTCTGATCTCTCGCGTTCAGCCGATCGATGCGTGTGTGTCCCCCCCACCCCAGCCCCCGCCTTCACTCCGGTCCTTCCGGAGTGAAAGCTGCACGAATCCTTCCATTGATTACCCGCGCGAGATAAACTTCAAAAGCTTTTTAAACTTTGCGATATCCTTTTGTTGCAACCCCACCCCGCCCCACCCCACCACCGCCCCAGCTCCACCGCATCAAGTAGCTCTCGACAGGCTGCGTCCAATCATTTGTATGCGGCCGTTTGGTTTTTGCCTGGCTTCATCCGACACTAATCGATGGGAACGGCGAGGGTGCTGCTGAGCCTGGGTTTCATGTCGTCGTGCAAATTAGGCCTTCCGGTTGCGCTACGCCTGTTTCATCTCCGAGCTTATGTTTGGAGAAGGGGGGGGGTGCTTCTTCTGGCATGCCATCCCTCAGACAAGAGGAAACACTTTAAAAACAGTCGTCTTGCTTGAAAATTATTCCAAGGCAGGGTCACCGAGTTATGTATCTGTCCCGTTAGGCAGGTGGATGACAAATCAGGGTGGGTTTTTGCACGGTTAATTATTCTCAGTTGTCCCAGTTAATCCTTTAGCAATGATATACAGACAGATGCAGGGAAGGGGAGTTCTGCCAAAAAAGAACATCTGTGCCCCCCCCCCCCCCAAAAAAAAAAAAAAAAACACATACAGAGCAGAGAGGATATTCATGCCTTCATTCCTGCGAATACATATTTCCTAGGTAGATGTATGTTGACACTGGCAGGTGTAATTTAGAGGGGATTGGATATTGCGGGGACTTGGATTTGGAGTGGTTTTATTGCAAGCAAGCAGACAAAACTCCAGAGGCCTTAAAGTCTGAACGAGACATGACACATTTCAACCCAAAGAAGCCTTGTCTCGAGCCTTACTCGAGACAACTAATAAGTGGAATAATAGTTATAGGGCTGGAGTAATTTACTTACTCTCAAGCTTGGGTGATTTCTCAGACAAAACCCAAAAATGTGTCTCATGATTTGTGCAATTTAGAAAAAAAAAAAAAACTAATCTTGCCTTTTTTCTTCATTGAGGCATTTGTATTTTTTTTTTCTAAGGTTTATGACTTCTCCTTACAAACAAATAATTGCAACGTACATTAACCCACTGGGAATAGCACACATTTTAATCACGGCTAACCTAAACCTTTTACATAAAAAAAAAAAACTAATCTCGCTTCATTTATTTCTGAGATATATGCATATGTGGTATTCATTTGCATTATTGTCAATTACCCCCTCGATGAACAACAAATAGTGATGTCGGATGGAGCCGAGACGTGTGCACACAGTAGTTTATTCTTTAGTTAATATTGAACGTCAGTTCTTTATGTTGTGCCATCGCTCATCACCAGTGGAATGAAAAGCAAAAGTTGCGTAATGATCATAGTCTTCAAAGTAATGTGTGCACTCTCGAACTCTCTCTTCTTGTGCAACCGTGTGTGTGTGTTTTGCAGGTGCACAACATTACTTGAGAACTGCTGCCAATTCTACTTCTGCTACCACTACCCAAAATAAATACTAATAATATGCAACTGTTTTTTTTTTTTAATGAAAAGTTGGCAAAGTAATTGAAAGGTGTAACTGCTTTAACACCAAAACAGATGGAAGCAATCATATTATAAAACACTATGTGTTTGAAAGCTACGCTAAATTATAGTGAAGCGGTAAAATGAGAGAATAAACGGGATAACAACAGCAACCACAATTTAATACACAAATGTATTCAATTTCTGAATGCTGGTCTGGGCTCCTCAGGCGAGGCGTTCTGTAATCCATGGGAAAGTGATTTCTTTCCCCTTAGTCTTCAGTCTAGACGGCCAGACGTTCGGAATGGCTCTGCCCGAAGACGACAGGCGGCGTCCAAGAAAAATGTGTTTTCGCCAGCGAACGTTTAATTTGCATAAACAAATTCCAAACTAGTACTAGCATAACTGTTCAAATGAGGCTCTGGGATTGACCTGAGTGAACAGGGCATTAAGAGCCTGAATATCTCAGTGATAAAACCGCTGGAGATGTATTTGTTTTCATAATTCTGGGCGAGCCCAACCCCTTTACCGCACGCACTTGACTCGCTGGTAACTCCTACTTGTAAGGACAGCAGTCTCGCAGTTCGCGTGTCGCCAGCAGAGCAGCAGATAACAGGCACTCGAATTATTTTCCATCTGTTTGCTCGGCTTTAATT
The DNA here is from genome assembly GCF_022458985.1 of Mugil cephalus. Taxonomy (NCBI): domain Eukaryota; kingdom Metazoa; phylum Chordata; class Actinopteri; order Mugiliformes; family Mugilidae; genus Mugil; species Mugil cephalus. The sequence goes on from NC_061770.1 coordinate 45,498,231, forward strand.
GCGAGGTTGTTTGGGGGGAGAATAAAAAACAAAAAAAAAAAAGAAAGAAAAGAAAGAAAAGCAATTTAATATGCCCCGATGATGCGATGTCCAAGAGAAAAGTCGGTCACTAGCAGGGCCTCTCACCCCAGCTGTGCGAGCACATGTGCAATCCTCCATACCCTCACTAATATTCACACCGGTGGAAAGCACAGTCCCCCGTGTGCCTTTGACGCCGCAAGACTTGCCCATCCGTGCCTAATGCCATCAGCGCATGGTAGAGAGAGCTGATAGCATTTTGTCCTATACTCTGTTTGGCGTCACTCCTCAACCCCCCCTCACCCGGTGCAACCCAATGACCCGTCCCTTTTGCTCTGTCACCTGGAGACAGAGGGGGGCCCTCCGTGATGGGACATCACTCTGCCCTAGCCATTGAAAAAAAAAAGTGTCACTTATTGATGGCGGAGGACAACGGGACAGAGGGCAGCATTGTTCTGCAATCATTAAATCAAGCGTGAAAGTTCGCAGTATATTGATATGTTTCCTCTGGCCAAGTTTTGCTCAACGGACAATTGACTTTTCTCAGTTACAGCAGTCGAGTTTGTCTCATCTAGTGGTCACAGTAGTTCAGTAGTGACGTGACAATTAGTGGAATGACTTTGAGTTCAAATTTGGAGCATTTTAACATGTGTATTTGTGCCGTTTTCTGATAGGAAGCTGCTATGACAGCGCGGGTCCTGTAGAAGGAGCACACTGATGAGAGTTGATGCTATGAATCAAAGGACTGGTCCATTAGCAAAGGTCCAATTTTGCCCAACCGGACAAATAGTAGTAAGCGTTTGGAACACCCATGAATTTAACTTCATGACCTTACCCACACCTAGCATTTGAGGATCATCAGTAAGCTGTTGTTAACGTAGTGATATTGATATATTGTTTTACGGAATATATACCAATCAGGCGTAACATTACCTTCCTAATATTGTGTAGGTCTTCCTTGTGCCTCTGAAACAGTTGTGACTCATCAGAGAATGGACATGGTCCTTCTAAGGGGTCCTGCTGTGTCTGGCTACAGGACAATTTGGGTCCTTTGGGAACCATGAGTTGAGGGGAGGGCCCTTTGGTGATTTGGGTGTCTGGTCTGTTCTAGGTGGGTGGTACATGTCTAAGTAACAAATGCCAGGTCCAAAAGGATTGATTGTTGTGGCTGACTGTGGTATTATAAGGACTTGAGGTGCTATCTGTCAACCTATGCAGTTTAATGACGCTGGTGCACTAAGGTTTGCTGTTGCTCTGCGGCAGTTTCAAAACACTTTTTCTTTACGTGTTTGGGCTTAGCTTCACTCTTAGATTTGCCCCTACCACGGAACAGACTGGACGAAAAACTTTGTACTGTAATGAAACCTAGTTTGAACATGTTGCCGTAGCCAGTGACGCTTTTTTGGGCCGGGTTCCTCATGAAGAACATTACTGTCAGGTTTCAAGCCAACATTTCAACTAGTCTGCATAGTATCATCAGAAGATGACATGCAGTCAACTTGCTGTCACCATACCGTGGTTGTATTCCCATAATTCTTCCCTGTGTGAGAACTACAAAAAACCTACACCAACTCTAATCAGTTGCCATAGATTTATTTGTACTGTATGACCCTATTGAGCATCATTATTCCCTGAATGAATTGATGTGCAATCCTGCAAGGTGCCAAGAGTAAATAAATGGTCAGCATTCCCAAGTGATTCCCATGTAAGCTAGTCCTCCCGATGTCACTGAGCTTCTAGGGCAAACATTGCAAAGACATATGGATTGATTTCACTTTTTATTCAGGTCCAGGAACAAGTGCAAACCCTGCAACGACATGCCAGAATGTCCGCCGTGAAACAGGACCACTCTCCAGGTCTGTCGCACCCTTTTTTGACTCTCGCAACCCAGAAACATTTATATCACGAAACGCTTTGTACAATGGATTACCCACTTCTTCTCAATTTCCACTCTGAACTGTCACCCATTTTCCCCTACTTCCCTCACCAGACCCCTCCCCTCCAAGCCCTCACCCCCCCACACACTCCTCTCTCCCCCCACCCTCTCAACGCCAGTGCAGCCCGGTGACCTGGCCTGTCAGTGGTGTCAGCTGTAACTCTCAAAATCTAAAGGCGCTCATCTAGCTGCACACAGTGACAGGATGATTACCCTTTTCATCATAACTGTGAGGTCTTAACATGAACTGATTCCTCTCCACTGAAGGAACTGCATGGGGCCGAGAGAGCGAGAGATATGGGAGGAGGCGATAGAGAGGGAGAGGAGGAAGCAATCTAACAAAAAAAGGACGCTAATGCCAAGAGGCGGTATGCTTAACGGAAGCAAATGTCTCACCATTGTAACCAGCGCGCTTGGAAATTGACTGAAGACACGTATGGTCTTTCACCTTAGCACATGAATGAGCAGCTGCTTTGATCACCTCAAGGTTTATATTTAGTGGCGTAACATGATTGGTGGTGATTAGAGCATTCGAATTACATTCCATGATTCACAGCCAGAAGGTGGAAGCCAAAGAGAAACCAACATGATAATGAGGTGTTACATATTTAACACCCATAGTCATCAATCACAAGGGAAAGCAACGGTGTAGCCAAATAAAAAGCAGTATTAATTTGAATCATGTTGACTACTACCTGGGTGCTCCGGTTTTTACAAATGATTTATTTATATGGAGGTATAACTGAACAAGATACCAGATTTAGTGCAAGCACTTTAACTTGTCAAAGACACTGAAGAATTGCCACCGCTGCCGCTGCCGCCTCCATTGTCTCGGGTGTAAACATGGCGGCCGCGCTGTCGCCGAGGTAGGCGGCGGCCGCGCTGTCGCCGAGGTAGGCGGCGGCAGCAAAGAGAGTCGGCGGCTTTTGCTCTTGTGTGTGTGTGCGCGTGGAGGTCTTTAAATAGGGTTATGCAGCAGTTGACAATGGTTTGACTTTCTTCGCCCCGCTGCCATGGCTCGCCTCGTGGCCATGGCAACCGCAGGAATCGCTGAGGGAAAATGATGCAGCAACTAATATCACTGGTCTCTTAATACTTTGAATTATACGCCTCTCAAAAAACAGAAAATAAACATCATTAAAAAGGACTATAAAAGTCTACAGTCTCACTAGCAGCTGCGTGAGGCTGCACTGGTCTCGGAGCCGTGAATATTTGTGGGTTTTGAGCAAATTTGTGCAACGGGGTTGTTTTAGTATTTTTGACATATGAGTTTAAAACTTGTGAGGATGCTTTCACACCTATATTTTGTTCTGATTCCCATTTTGTTCTGACCCTAACCCTAACCCTAATTCAGGGAACTAGTGATTTATTTAACCTAGGTTCCGTTTGTGTTCACAGGGCAATCTAGACAAAGTTCTGCCATGCAATCACTTTTGTGACTGGTCATAATTTTGCGGGGGAAAAAAATGGTTTCCACAAAGTCAGGAAATAATCAAATCAATAATGGACCATCACCAGTTAGTGTGGTCAATGGCTGTTACTGCCATTCTGTGATTTGTGTACCAATGTTCTGTACATGGACATTATGTTCAGTTTGATCAGACATCCAGCCTACGTGTAGTAAACAGCGTCTATATAATGAGAAGGTGCTCTGCTGATGCCCAACACCTCGGTTGAGTGCACTCTCTTGCAAAGACGCATCAGGTTAACGGCTTTGCTGTGTAATTATAAGGGTGGTTGTGTCGGTGCGTGGGAAACGTGTGTTTCAAACTGCAAACCAGCGGCTCTGGGGAGTGATCGCAATCAGGCTGAGGCCACCCTCTCTAACCGGGCTCAGCTCATTTAATTTCATCCAGAATTAGCGCGATTGCTGCCCAAACAGACCAAATAACTTTGGTGTGAAAGCAATGGCTGTCGGTGTCAAATGCTAAGCTAAAACCAACTCTAAAAACCTACATGAGTTGTTTTAGGTAGGCTGATACCGTGAGCTCTAATTGTACAGTCCAGTCCTTGCAAGGAATGTAGTAGCTTCGTCATTGGTGTCGCCATGTGCTGTGTCTCCTTTTAAATATACACTACTAACATCACACATACAGTATTCGTATGCATGGCTGGAAATGCAATCATGAGTTATGACATCCTCAGAACCAATCAGCCAGCTTCAGATATTGATCTTTATTCAACCACCTTCCAAAGGGATAGATCCACAGAGCATTGCCACAGTTTCTGACGAGCAAGTGCACTAACAAAGGGGAAAGGAACATTTCTTGATGCTGACTCTTCCTTCACCTCCTTCCCAGAGTAGGGAAGTAGTCCTGCCGTCCCCTCCTCTCTGTTTGTGTTGCTTTGCGGATTGGGAACATCATTAGCCGAGATTCCATCAGTGTCACTAGATTCTGTTGGCTGCCATCTGTTTCATTCGGTTACAGCAGGGATTAATGGTCAGGGGTGAGGCGCAACCGAACCCCTCCCTTGCCAGCCATCACTGCTAATCTATGGCCTCCTCCTAATCCTCAGCCACCACCTCACCGTCCCCTCCGTCTGACGCGTGTGTGTTTATGCTTATGTGGGTTTTGCAGCGGTACGGTTTAAGTAGACTGCAGCTGTGCTGGCCCCTGCAGCGATATGTAGCCCCGTCTCCTACAGACTTCACCCACAGACTGGGGTGTTGTTTTCAACAAAGCACGATTTCAGGACTCAATTAATGTACTTGTGTTTTGGACGGAGCACAGACAGCTGTTCATTACAAACACAGAGAGATCTGTTAACATCCTTCATCATATGGCATTAATGGTGTCTAGGTCAGAAAAAAAACACATTTCCGGTCCATAATGAATACACTTAAACATACTGTATGTCGTAATATCTGGCTGGTCAGAGTAATAGATCTAGTACCTCCAGCAGCAGATGCTGAACCCAATAGCACTCCTTAGCCGCACTGATAATTAAAAGGCGCATTGATCTCTTTTCCCATTGCGAGGTCCCTCCCCTTCAAGATCCAGTTCCTATTTCCTACAGGATTTATTTATCACCCGCAACGCCACTGGGGTGCTATCACTCACAGTGTAAAGAGGGGAAAGAGCTCTAGAAACAAGGAGAGAGAACAGGGGAAATGGTGCTCTTTGTGCTCCAGCGTCAGCATACAGATGGATGGGCCATTAGTGGACATGGGAGCACAGTTCAAACCTTGTTATTAACACAGGTGAGAGACAATACATCTCCTGAATTCCAGATGAGGTGCATTTTTTTCCTAGAGAAATTCGCTCGCAAATAAAATCCTGCAATTAATCTGCTTCCTCTTTGAGAAATTAATTATATCTGCATGAGCTTTCAGTGATGTATATGTGTACATATAAGGAATTCCAAGTGAGCGTATTTGCTGTGGACTTAGCAGGGATTGAACCAGAGACCTGCTGGTCCCAAAGCATGTAGGCCAGAATGGCTCAAACCTTGGGGGCTATAGCCTTTGGAGAAATATGTGCAGTGTTTCATATTCTTTGGAAAAAAAATGGAAAGAACTTCAAATATTTCACATGATTGTGGACTTACACTTTTATCCCAACACTCAACTTCCTCCAAAAAGTCAATTAGCACAGAGCAAAATCATTAGATGGTCTTGTTGCCGCCGAACATATCATGTCCGTACAGTGATCGCTAATTAGAATCGCGTAGATTCGTTTGAGACACATGACCTAATTAATACTAGCAGCCCTGCCTTGTTTGTTTACAATCCATCAATCCATTCATGGTCTGCACCCACTTGTGCCGCACAGGCCGCTGGAGATTATCTCGCGTTTAAATGGGCCACAGGTGGGGTGCGCTCTCGTAGGTCCCCGAGTCAACGCACAAGAGCAATTACAGACAGATTCACAACCATAAAGGGGGAAATGGTCACGCTGATTAGAGCTGCATTAATGATTTGCTATAATGTTGTTGTACTTTAGTATAATTGGTATTCATGTTATGCCATGTTTATTTGGATTCTTTTGAAGAAAAAAAAAAGGCAAGGATTTACAGGGAAACTCCATTAGACTGGAATTGTTTGTCATGATCTTACTCCAGATTAAGGTGATATGTATTTCCAAATGTTTGCTGGTTTGTTGTTTATCCTTTCCTGTGTTCCAAACCCATGGCAGGAATCAAAAGCAAATTTGCAAAATCGCCTCTTTTGTCCTTGCCTACGGGTATGAGAGCAAATCAGGCCAAGGGCATTTCTCTTTTTCATTTGGTTGAACTTCACACTCATTCGCATTTATTCCAGTTGTGGTGAGATAAATTGACAATCTGGCCTTGGGAAATGAATGGGGAGAAACTTGTGGAAGCGTTGAAATATTAAAAGCCTTTGACAGTTTTTCTAATCATATTCCATTATTCTGAAGAATTACTAACACAAACAAAACTAATAAAAATGAATTCACAAGCTATGTATGGTAATTTGAAGGTTTACCTCATCATTAGCTCAGCACATTAACCCTGAGTGCTGCTTCCAGCTCGTTACGGGTCGAGTGAAGTGAGCACATTGAAACCAAGAAAAGTTTCCATGAAAGTCTTCAGAAAGGAGCTTGTTCTCCAGAAAATTGTGAATTTATGAATTTATTTCCTTTTGCGGTACACGCAGCCAAGCAACACATGAGAACGTACGCTTTGATGGCGACGTCTAGTTTTCAAATCCTTACGAAGGTTTCTGTGAAGCGGATAAAAAAAAATACAACACACGCAGTATTCAAAATGCAGAATAAATAAGGTGTAAACACAAGAACAAACGCATGAACGCACAATGAGCAAGTGGCCATGCGCGCATCCAACATGCCGTAACATTTTATAGTGATTTAATGGTAATAAGCAGATGGTTAAAATCACTCTCATGTCTTTCCAGTTATTAGATATCGGAGGCATTTTAAATTTTTTCTTTTAAATACTGTTAATGTGATTACAAATAGATATGAATGTATATTCTGACTGATGTGTTATTTGCACCACAATAAATACACATTAACAGGTATTTAAATTAACCGGGCAGCAATGGCTGCAATAATTTTTGGTAAACACAAATTGCAAGTATACACATGCAGTTACAATTATAATTTTGAGTCATTGATTTTGTGTCATATTTTTGTCACAAATATTCTATTCATATTGTATCCCCATGGCTTTGTAGTAATACATAACATTCATTTGTAGTAAAGTTTCTTTTTCACATATTGTTGATGAATACAGCAGTCTGTACAGTTTGGTAATGGAGAACAGGCACCGTTTAGATGTATGAATTAGAAAAATGCCAATTGGGATTTCAAGAAGATTTGAGTGACCAGCTTCGCACTTTGTGCTGGTGGTGAATACCGTACAACTTCTTTCACGCTGCATCCACTGGTCTGTTGTAAAGTGAGTGCCCACCCAGCTTCAAGTCTCGCGCCTCACCTTATTTCAGCATGATGGGCATCAGCCATGATGGCTGAGCACACAAGCCCATTCAGGGCTGATGAGCACTGAATCTCAGGAGACAGCTTGGCGAGAACAGCGAGGTGGAATATTCGTGCCACTGAGCAAGGCCCGGGAATCACTTGAAATGCAGCGAGCGGTGTTGTCAAGTCATAATGGTAACAATTACCAAACTGCGGAGGCACAGTTCAGAAATAAGGTCTGCTCCACCATACAATTAACAGTGGGATGATCTCACCAAACACCCAGTGTTAGCACAGCTGAAAGGTTATCCGCGCACTTGGGCCCATGCCACATCTAATGCTACCGCCACTCTTGGAGCCAGTTCATCTGATGACACAGAGGCAGATCTCGATGCGAGGCAGATGAAATGCACGTTATGCAGAGAGAGCCATTTCTAAATGGAAATTGAATTACCCAGGCGCTCTTACAGGGGGTTCATTACAGTCAGGTTATCCAGGACTTCCTGATTCATAGCCCACTCTCTCTTTTTTCCATGTGCATGCGTGTGTCTGATGTTCACCTTCGCCGACACATGTGGTAAACACCCCTGATGGGCAGCGGTGGATGCATTCAGGGGTAGATACCGCCATGAGCCATGCTAAATTCAATTGGATTATTTCAGTTTAAAACACATGACGGTAGGATATGATTGAGGCTGAGCTCTCCACCCGATATCCACATACACCAATGAGGCATAACATTATGACCACCCTTCTTATATTGTGTTGGTTCCTCTTTTGCTTCCCTGACCTGTTGACGCATGGACTCAATAGACCCCTGAAAGTGTCCCGTGGTATCTGGCACCAAGATGTTAGCAGCAGATCCTTTAAGTCATGTAAGTTGCGAGATGGGGCCTCCACGGATCAGACTTGCTTGTTCAGCATGTCCCACAGATGCTCGATTGGACTGAGATCTGGGAAATTTTGAGGCGAAGCTGTTGTGCTCCTCAAACCATTCTTGAACCATTTTTCCTTTGTGGCAGGACACACTATCCTGCTGAAAGAGGCCTCAGGAAAGACTATTCGCAAGAAACAGTACGTACATGGTCTGTAATGATGCTTAGTTGTGCGGTACATGTCAAAGTTATGTCCACAAGGACGGCAGGACCGGAGATTTCCCAGCAGAACATTGCCCAAAGCACCGCATGGCCTACGCCAGCTTGCCGCAGGCTTGCCTTCTTCCCATAATGCATTCTGATACCATGATCCCCAGCCAACCATGTGACGAAAAATGTGACAAAAATGTGATTCATCAGGCCAGATTACTTTCTTCCCTGGTCCATTGGCCCATTGTTGGCCCTTTCATGAGCATGGGCACCCTGGCTGGACTACAGCTACACCTTTCCTCCAGAACCAGAATTAACTTCCTCAGCAATTTGAGCCTTCACTCCTCACGTGCATCGTTGAGCCTTGGAGTGTGGCCATCACCCTCACCGCTGTTCCTTTCTTAAAGAATTTTTTGATAGATATTGACCACTTTAGACCTGGAACACCTTTCCAGGGCTGAGGTTTTCAAGATGATGTGACCCAGTCATCTAGACACCATTAGGCCCTTGTCAAAGTCGCTCAAATCCTCACCCATTTTCCCTGTTTCTAACACATCCACTTTGAGGAAAAAATTTACTGCCTTTTATAGCCACCAATCCCATCAATGAAGATAAAATCAATGTTACTCACTTCACCTGTCAGTGGTCATAATGCTATGCCTGATCGGTGTATAATGCCATATTTTATAAACTGTCCTTTCAACCATTACACATCCCGATCCTCTCTTTTGTGTTGGTTGGAAATGCTTCCACGTACAATCACATGTTTATGCTGACTTTTTGCCACAGAGCAGGTACTAACACCACACCGTTAGTGCTTCAGTCTCCTCGCTGATGGTAATTGGCAGGTTACGTCTAATCTAGTTTTTGGTGGTAGCAGCTGGTAATCACGTAAGTGCATTTGCTCTCAGATAAATGACAGGGCCGCGGCGGGTGGAAATTTAAGGGTTAGGGCTCGAGCTCGAGGAAGGACACATACACACAAATGGAGACTGTGACTCGCTTATGTTCCTTTTAGTAGGAATAACTTGCCTACCTGTTACCACCTAGGGAAGACATCACACCGAGGACCTTTTTTCTTTTTTTGTCTGCCATTTCAACTTGCCACATGTGAGTTTAAGAAGCATTTAACTGAGATATTTATTTCAATTTGCAAGAAGTATTTTTTTTTTTTTTTGTTACATTGAGGTCAATATTATGTTATTTAATCCTTCCTTGCAGACATTTCCCTAGCACAAAGACAGCCAATTACCCAAAATGGTAAACGTCAATAGGTAAGACACTGACATATGCAAGGCATAAAAGCAATAGCAAAACCAGACTCGTCTCGGTGCTAAGTGCAGATCGACTCCTTGACTGAATACCCCTACAAACTTGCATGGTCCTCTTCCTGACATTTCTGCCATTAACACTAAGTCTGTCAGAGCTATTTATAGTGGACTAACCTTTTGTTACTGGGCCCCCGTCCAAGCACTCTCTTTCTCTCTCTTGTTCTCTGGCTCTGCCACTCAGTGGCCTCCAGATCGCCACATCCCTTCTGGTCTGCAATTGGAAGTGATAATTATGCCGACTCTTCACTTCAGAATCGCCATTGTTGACCCTCTGGGGGGGGGGCACATGCTCATTTCAGGTGGCCGATGAATGTGACGGGCAAAGCAGAGCTTCAAGAGTGAATTACCTTCCATCATGCTATGTTTCGTGCTTTCCTAGGACCTTTATGACAGCACGTGTAAAGGGAAGTGGTGCATCATTTGAGGGTACATTAAGGACAGAAAAAGAAAGGAAGTTTTCTTTATTATTATTTTTGTTTTATCTTTAAAAGGAATTTCATTTGTTCATATTTGAGCCTCATTCCAATGTTTAGAGATTAGCTACTGTAAAATAAAAAAATAAATAAAAAAAAAACGTTTCTGATGTAATGAGCAAAAACAGTCAGGTGGATGTTCCTGCCACAAAAAGTCGTGGTGATGCTGCAATTTTTTCCCCCTGGCTCGCTCCGGGTCCAGATGCCTCTTGCCTCGTGACAGCTGCACTTGTGGATGATCCATTTAACTAATAGACCAGTATTTAAATGCATCTGTTCAGAGGAGGCAGTTGTGTTCCAAATAGGCACACTCCAAGCTGCTGACATTTTCACAGGAAGGGAAAGCGGGCAATGTAAAAATAGGCGCTTGACGTGCATTGAGCCGCGGAGCTCGGGCAGATGCAAACCAAGAATGGGTGACATTTTAAAACCTGTATTTCGCACCGATCTTTTATCATCAGCAAAAAATAATAACTGCACCATACCTTGTCGCGGAAGCAGTCGTGTATAATTGTCACAGAATGCATATGTCTTAGGTCAATCTGAGTGTTGTTCAGCACAGAAGTTTGCTTTATCACCCTAGTCCATTAGAACAATGTTGATATGACTGTAGTTCTAAGAGGACATGCAGAACTGGGTGACTAGCGGTACTATGCTCCATGGAAAAGAGTAGTCGCTCCCAAAGAGTGCGTTAGAGGCTTCTGTCTGTACTCATAGAGCAGCTGCAACCCACAACTTCCATTTAAATTAAATGAAGATTACAGTTTACCAAGTTTGGCTTGGCAAGGCTCAGATTTACCATCTTGCAAAAGCAATTTGTTTGACTAAATGCTGTCTCCTAAATGCAGATAAAGTAGAAGTCGAGCCAACTTGTAAGTCAAGTTTATTTGTAGTTCATGAACTGACTGTAAAACTAGTGTCGACATTTACCAACATTTCACAAGGACTCATATCTTGATTCGCCTTCAAATTAAGTTAACTGCCTAACTTAGTTGCTGACTTTATGTCTATAGCAATCACTTTAGGCCCATTTCATGTGTCATGCTAATGCATTTTAAGAATTTTACCGCACATCATTTTACAGCATTTAATCACAGAAGTCTAAACTTAAGGGCTGCTGCGCTTCAAAAGTGAGGCCAAAGCAAGTAGAGCTCCCCCTAGTGACTAGCTGTAGTATGGGTTATAAGCTAGGCCCATTTCATGTTCTGAAAAGTTTCATTTTAGTTTTTGTATTTGACGCAATGTAAATAGAATGTGATGTGAAGCTGTCCCATAGGGCTGTGAGATGAGGTACCGTACCGTACTCAGACCGTTGTGTGCAGACTCTGGCTCCAAAGTCACAAGTCTGCATCTCCCATATCCCTGGGAAATAGTGTCAGCATGGCCAGTGTTGACACCCAACTTTGACACACCACAAAATCAACTGGCACACATATGAAAGGAGATAAGTCTTCATACTAGGAGGTGGTTTGTCATTCAAGAGGGGCAACCGGGAGGGTTAGCATGGAGGCTTCATGGAGCCCCTGATCAATGAGAGACAGAGGTTAGTCAAGAACTGGACAGTCAGGAAATGGAAGAAGATTCTGTGGTCAGATGAGTCCAGTTTCCAGCTTTATCTTCCTCCTGCTAATGTGAGGGTACACAGGAGGCCAGGTGAAGCATTATCTCCAGCATGTACAGCACCTACTGTCAAAAATGGTGGAGTCAGTGTCATAAGCTCCATTGAAAATCTGTGGTGTATTTTCAAAAGGTCTGTTTCAAAGTGCAAAGAATTTAGAAAAAATAAGAGTATTAATTCAAGAAGAATGGGACAAGATTAGCCCTCAATAGTGTGAAAGGCTCATGGGGAACATGCCAGCCAGGATTAGAGCTTGGAATCAATATGTACACCAAAATATATTCTAAACTTCATCCAAGTAACCATGTTTGACTGACTCAACATGTGAACACACTTCCTTCTTCCTTCTTTCTGAAATGGAAATCAAATATTTTTCAGACAGTTTCTCCCAATTCTGTTGCAGAAGTTTCCAGAAATGTGTGGCACTTGTCGGGTGCTTTCCTTTCACTCTTCTGTCCAGTTCATCACAAACCAACTCCACGGGGTTAAAGTCAAGAGAATGGACCGTCCACTTCATGTTTTCAAGCCTTCCATCTTGTTTTTATCCCAAGGTAGTTCTGTTATTGCTTGGGCTAAAGTTTAGGGTCATTATCTTGCTGTAGGATGAAGTCCTGATCAGCTTCACCACAGGAAATTGTGTGCTGTTCTAAAACATTTGACCAGTGGTGTATATACATCCAATGATTTTAAAAATATGGTAATAAGCTGTAGTTGTAGTCTAGCACTCCAGTCATTTAATACCTTAAACAGATCAGGAATGTTGTATTATATAGCCAGGCTAAACATAATAATGCCAACGGGTAGGCAGTGTATCTCAAGCTGTAGTATAATCTATGCACTTCACACAATCGCACACTAAATATGTTTACATATACACATTAGCATACATTAAACTCTAGACCAATGCATTTTGTCTGACTTTTTTGTCACACTGACTCAATTTGTATTTGCCTCCGACGGATTTGGCCCTGCTCAGCTAAAGCGCTGTGTCTCTTCTGAGTTTATGATATTTTTTGGTGTTTTCTGCACAGCATCCACTTCATCTCCTCTCCACCATTTCTAAGTGCTGTGTTGTACCACACTTATTACCATTTTGGAAAGAGGTAATGGAGGGAGGGTGGAAAAACAGTAGCAGAGCGAGAGGCAGTACAGCCAGTACAACAAATCAGCATTACTTGGTATGCATGGAGTGGCTAAAGCTGTCGTGTTATAAATTGGCATGTGGCAGCAGGCCAGCAGTGCATTGCATTAGTCAGATGCCCTCAATGTAATAAAATGCAGTGGAAGGCAACAGAGTGGGGGGAGAAGAAAAAAAGAAGAAAGACGGCGCTTTCCTCAGATTGAGATCTTAAAAAGGGAAGCTGCCGAACAATATATCTGGGCAGAAGCTCAGACCAGCTGAGGAGATTGTATCAGCATGCAGGATTACGCTGAAATAAATTAGATGACATTCACTCTGACAAATAATTTCCTTCTGGGGTATGCGTATAGAAATAGGAAAAATTATTTTCAAACTGGAAACCTGCATTTGTACAGCTGCAAGAGGGAAGAAAAAAAAACTTTAAAACTACAATCAGCCCTTTGTGCTTTTGTGCAGTCTCTTGCAGCTGTAAAGAGAACAATGTATTTCCCCAGAATGTAAAGACTTGGAGGCTCTGTCAGCTTATTTCTCGCACTGGGGAAAAAAAAAAAAAAAAAAAAAGTCTGATGCACAGTGGGCGAAATAGATTAATTTTTGCGAGAGTACAGCTGAGGATTGGATTGGTTGATTTGTTGGGGATTTGTGTTAAGGGAAAAGTAAAAAAAATAAAAAAGATGTACCTCAGGTTTGCCTTGAAGCTGCACAGACGGATTTGAAGCCAGTGCAGCACAGCACTGTGACTACTCTTTGCTTTTCATCTGCTTTCTTTGCGATCGAAAGGAGCACATCAACAGAACAAGCTGGGAAGCTAACTGTATTAATTGGCCCGCCGTCACAAAGGACAAATTCATTGACGGCAAAAACATCACGCGCCGGTGATTCGTTCTTTTGCATGCGTCCTCTCTGAATTGCCAATCACAGATCATCCGTTGCTTTATCAAGAGATGGAGATGATGAAATGAGTTTCACCCTCTCATAACCCACCGCCGTGCAATTATGCAGATTGCACCTGAGAAGATGGGAGATAAAGAAAAAGATGTGTTTTAAAGAGGTAAAGGTATATGAATTGCGATAGCCCGCTTGCATGGGAGAATAATCGAAATGATATGCGTTCAATATCCTGATACTAATCATCGCGGGAGCAGCTGCAGGCCGTAGATCAGCAGGGAATCAATGACGAAACATGTGGTTCATGGGTTCTGACTTTAGATCTTCATAAATAATATGAAGAGGAATTTGTCCATTAAAATGATCATATTCTGATTTAATACTGGTGAAATAAGCCTGAATATGCGGGGATGATATGTGCCAGGGTTTCCCATACAATGTTAATTCTATGGAGGTCAGACAGGGTCTAATTTACTCCGCCATCGTCTTGTAACAAATCGGAAATATTTTTGTTTGTTTGGTTTCAAACAACATTGTGCTGGTATTGGTTTTCCTGTTGCTCCTGAAAGCATCTCCCTGATGGAAAAAAAGAACAGTCAACTCATGTAGCATGAAAAGCTATTTGTGTTGTTCACAAATAAAAATTGCATTTTAAAACCCGAGGTTTGTACTCTTGATTTTTAGACCATGGAGATTTTCAAATATTTAAAGAGAATAAGTCAAAATCCGAAGGAAACGACTCTAGATATAACCAGCTAAACGTTATAAGTGCTAGCTAACAAAGATTGAAGATCGTTTCTTTATTTTTTCTTAATCTTTTCTATAAATTAGAGATCTATAGATTTTTTTCACTGATTCCTATAGAATGCCGCATCTCAAAAGCATTTTATTTAGTGTGTTTAATATGTATATGGAATTAGCACAGACTGCTGCTATTTGCATCAAGTCAAGTATCCGTGTTATTACGGTAATATAAAGATGGACTGATAAAAAACGTACAATGTTATAATAAAAGTGCCATATACAGCTTAAATGCCGTTAGTGGGATAAACAGTGAGACAGCTTCATAATTATGAGCTTTTGTTAAGACAGTAGAAACCCCTCCCCCAAGAATAAGTAGTCATTAAGAGCCAATAAGGAGAGGCATTAAGTAACTGAGATTTATATCACTATTTTCTTATAAATCTTCTTTAAAAATCTGTTATCTATAGATTATCCAGTGCATATACAGTGTTATTCTTGCTTTTGCTGATCTTTAAGAGCTGTATTACAGTACATTGTAACATATAAATATACCCTCAACCTTGAGAAGAATTCCCACTCATGCATAATTGTTGGCATATGATTCGAGTCTTAGAGACCGTCCTCCAAGTTCAGAACACAATAACGTGTCAGTCTCTGCGGTAATTGCCACAGATGGTTGCTTTCTTCACTTTAGCACGTTCGTTGGTAGCGTTCGATCTTGCGCATGCTGAAGGAGTTGACTGGAAACATCTGAGAAAAGAAGAAGCGTATTAATAACATAACATAACATCATTGTTGCTAAAGGCAACATTTACTCTGGGTAATACAAGCTTAAAATGATAAAAATGATTACTTGGAAAGTACCTCAGAAAATAATTTACTATGTTTTATCAGTCGTAATTATTTCTTGTAATTTTTTTTTTTGTTTTTGTTTTTGCATATGGGAAACACTGCCAGCAGGCTTAATGCTTCTGTTTTATTGCTCATGGAAATTAAATAGTTGTCTTGATTAATAATGATAAAAGTTATCACTCCAGCAAAGAAAACACAACCGTGGAGAAAACTGTATGAAGCGTTCTCGTGAATGACTGACATCGGTATCATATACAGTGCACAATATGTTATCTGGTTCTTCAGCTGATTATAGTGTTCAAAAAGCATTTATTTTAAGACCATTTTTGGCTATATTTCACCGATTTATTTTTAGAAAGCCCTCCAACCACCTTAGGAGGAAATGCAATTTAAGGCTAAATTGGTTACTAGGGGTTGAACGACTTTGATTTTTCAAAGTCCACTAGTATGAGGTGAAAATCAAGTCGTCATCACATAAAAACACAGTAGAAAGTATTGCTTTGCTACAATGAAATCTATATTCTTCACCTGAACATATATTGTAGCTTCTCACACAGAAGAAGCTACGGAGGTTTTTCTGCAAGGTACTTGAGGCTGACACTTCTGAAGTGTCACTTTTACAACCACAGCAACAATGACATCTAATAGTACACCATAGAACTAAATATAAATACATTGTCAATCGCATGTAATTGTACTTCATAGCATGTTGTAAATTAGGATAATGTAGCCCGGATGAAATAAAATGCGGTATATCTACAAAGCTTTTTCCATGTATAACGACTAAAGGTCTAATATCTTTAGGTCATAGGTCTTCAACAGGGGGTCCACAACCCCTAGGGGGTCTGTGAAGGTACTTCAGAGGGGTCGCGAAATCTTTGATAGATTTTTTCCCACAATTTTTCCATCACAAATTTAAATTTCTTTAAATACACATTACCATTAATCCAGTGAAACCCCAGACGCATGCTACAATATTAACAGATGAGAAGATAACTGGAGATCGCTCATGTCAGCCAACTACTGAGACCAAAATGGCTTGGTGATTCATTGTCCCTACTACTTTTAGCTATGTTAAAATTTAAATCTGTCAATTATTTTCTTTATCTCTCAATACTCCAGTTATACCCCTTTCACCTGACAAATCCTGGGTCGCCTATGGTGCACTTTCACATCGCCAGAAGTCCGATCTCCCGCTGTGAGAGCTGCATACCTGTTTTTTCCTCCCTCTAATACGTCATTGCATACATTGCGGGTAAACAGTGGGCGGCATGGTGTATTTTTTTTAACGCTTTCAGTTTGTTGATGACCTCAAGAATGTACCCGTCAAACCCTCGCTCTTTCAAAAGGCTTCTGATATTTGAATAAATCACTGTGTCCGCCGCCACTGCTGAATCTCCTCTTCTCCTTGAATGCAGAGCACTGCCATGATCACTGAAAAAGTGTGGGATATCTCTTTATGAGCTCTATATAAACACAGTCGCACACGCGTTCCCTGATCGGGGCAAATTCCCGAACATGACATAGGACTATCTGCTTCCATTGATGATCGTGTAACAACACATTTGTTTGTTTGAAAAGAAAATGAACAAAAATCTCTGCCCTTCAGAGATCGGTCTTTATGGGAGTAGACCAAAACTTTGCTCTGTTTTTGAGCTGGACCTTCGACAATGATACAGTCTGAGTGCCAAAATCATAACGTAACAGGCAGATACATAAACGTCAGAGCAAAAAACTCGGGTTGTCGTGGCATTCCTGTTCACATTGAAGCCGAGCTGATAAAATCCTGGGCAACGGTTGACACGGGTTTTTCGCTAAATGCGAAAGGGCCACATAGAACACATAGTAGGTAATGGGTCCCCACTTAATCTTTCCATTGATTTGCAGTCTCCTCCTGTATGTTACCACAGGTGAAGTTGTGAATTGGCTGCTATGTCATCTTAAGTGAAGTATTTCGACACACTTGATGAACTGCTGCTCGCTTGCTTCAATGACCCACCGGTCTTCTCTGAAATGTCCATGTTGTTATTGTCATGTGATCAGTGACTAGTCAACTTCCTGCACAAAAGTATAACAGTAAAGTCGACTAGTCTGTTATTTACATGAATTTAAATGTCTTCCTAGACTTCCTCTCCTGCAGAAAATATAATCACTGTTTGTCCAAACAGTTTATTCATTTATTTTCTTTCAAGACTGGAATCCTTCCTCTGAACACTGAGATATCACAAGAGAAGGTTTATCAAACCACAGTTACATTATTAGCTTACTGCCTTACTCTGATTCCCCTCATACTGAGATGGCTGTCCTCTTCGGCTCTTCCAAATAATTACTGACTGAGTCAAAATGCATTGCACTGGAATGTCTCCACAGATGTTCTGATTCAAAATTTAGACCTTTTACAAGCTTACATTTATCAGCTCTTGAAACTGTTTTTAAATGGTTACTTCAAGCTTTCAGTGCAAAGTCTAGTTTGAGGAAATGTTGTCTGTTTCTTGAGGTTATTGTATGTGACATGAATATGAATAGTCTGACACCTTAATATCCACTCAGTCTTTCAATGATCTGAAAAGCTACATTAACTCCTTGGCTGATGGTTTAGTTGCATAAGCTTTATGCTGTCAAGTATAATAGAAACAGGGAAATCAATGTGTGTAATATGTGATAAAGAAAAATAAAAGGCACTACTAATTGGATTCATTTTGCTTGGACCTTTCTCTTTTTTACTGACAGTTTAATACACAGGCTTTACAGGAAGGACATCCATTCTAAAAATTGCTGCTGGATCAGCATTTCTAAAAAGCTTTCACTTCGGCCCAGCCGTCCTTCTGTGATTGCGCGACTCCTGATGTACCCGAATATTGTGCAAGCTAAGCAGGCTCAACAAACTTCTGACTCTCCTGAGGAATCACACAGACCGCAGCCTAATTCTGAAACTTGTCACTTTGTATTTTGTTATTTCCAACCCATCACCTAGAACGTTTCCACTTAATGAAAGAGGAAATATAGTTCCAGACTCTTCTGCTCTTGCCCTGGTGGGACTGCTGGTCTTGCTCCCTGTCAGCGTGGATTTGGGAACCTGCCAGAGGTTTTGGGTGCCAGACCAATAACTGTCAGGGTCTTGGTCTTTTTAAAAGTGTAATGCAATATCAAAATGTAATAAGCAATAGTAATGGAACCTGTTTTTAAAGATATATGTATATAATTTCTATGCATTTAAGAACAACATTTAAAAATGAGAAACCTGACCTCCTGTGACTACGTAGTTTTCCACTGTCCACTGTATCTGATCAACTCTTATTTCTTCATGATTAACAACAACCAGAAAAATGAATCTCTCACTTATCAAAGTGCATAAATCAATATGCCCTAATATATATATTTACCACAGACAGAACAAAAGTGTGCAGCCTTTATTGCTAATAGCTTATTGAGGCAGTACTTACACAAAGCAGTGCTTTAAACTAAACGTTCCTAATGGTGGCGAATGATAAAACTGTATTCAAGTAAAAGTATTGCTACATTTCTCTCAAGAAAATTTGTAAAAACATGACACAAAAACTTTAACAGGGCTGTTTCTGATTCTATTTGCAATGTCTTTGCTTTAGCAGGCAACTACTGAAGCTGAAATTGCAAATTTCAATCTTGTGTGGATGCTAAACGCCCATTTTAATGATCACAATTATCTTAAATCAATAGGATGCGCCATCTGAGTGTGAATGCCTGTAGAGACTGTTAAGTCGTGAGATTTTCCAGTGGATAAAGGAGAACGTCCGACTTTGGTGGGGTTAGATTCTGTGGATATCTGAAGAATAGCTGCTGGGATATTTCAGTAAAATCATGAGACTACTGTAGTCTGGTTTTCCAATTGTGGCATTTATTAATTACGTTTGAACAGTCTTTGCTAGCATGCAGGACGGTAGCCCACATGGAGAGGACATGTCAACATGTTAAATACCTCAAACAAACCTGCTGTAGTGGTTTTAAAGTGTTTTTTTTTTCCTCTCCCAACTCCAACTTCATTAATATTTACGATTAAGAAAAAGTGGTGTTGGCTGTAATATCTATTACCTGTTAAGGGAGTGAAAACTGGCAACAAGTGAAACTAGCCTGTTGTTGTGCACGGTTTATCCTTCTGTGTTAATTTTGACACTATACCTGGGGCAACAACCGAGACCGTACGAAGACCCTAATGCCGTAGCCTCATGTGCATCTCCCCGGAAAGGTAACTATGCATCATGTCTACGCAGACTGCGAAGAGCTGTGATTGGTCCACTTGCTATTAGTGTGTTTCCATTGCAGTATTTCCATCTGCGTCTGATCTCTCCAATCTCTCTCTCTGCAAAAGTTTGGAGACACAAATATTTGTACGACTTGTTAAGTAGAAGTGAGTCGGCGCTAAGCAGAAACAAAAATTAACCCGACTTGCAAAAAAGACATAGCACTGGCTAGCGTTTGGTTAGTGTTTTTACAGAGCCAGCCGGACTGATGAGTGCTGCAGTATAAATGTCTTACAGCAGCATAGGCTACATGCGTTGGTTGCGTGGTCTATGAACCATGTTTTAGTCTTTCATGTCTCATCTCAACTGACCCCCAGAGGCTATGTCATTCTGTAATAGCCAACAGGTTCCCAGACATCAGAAATCAGTAGGCTTCATCCTCTGGGGACCACAAACTTCTCCGCCAAATGTCAAGGCAATCCATCAAAAGTGGTTGAGATACCTTAGCCTGGAGCACCCCAGAGATTCTGCAGACAACCCCTGTAGTCACGCCAGTCCTTTGAGCAATGAGCACCACCAATGATAGAAAAAAGGAAATTTAGTGAATCAGAAAACAAACATTAAGTACTATGTTAGCAACCAACACAAACCTAATACACACAAACAACATCTGACTACTGTAACTCTCTCAGGAAGTTTTTAGAGACCCACACTCAGTCTTACTTGTTTACCCAGCGAGCATTATTGCAGACGCATTATATTGGCCTCGCCGTCTGCTCCACTGTTATGGATTTATGCTTCATCACCATGGCATCTCTTTTAGAGTTGATTATATTCCCAGAAGCCCTTAATTAAACTGTGTACTGCAAATGCCTTTTTTTTTTAAAAGTAATAATTATTTATCTCTGAACAAGAGTGAAGCCCGCAGATTTACTGACCAAGTCTCTCGACGCGGTAGAGAGAACCAAAAGGCCAAGTAGCCCATAAATTGATCAGCCCCACCAAATAATTTGCTCCGACTGAAGCCTGCTTATGAGGCACATTTTCTGTTCGCTTTTATTTAGTGGCCTCCTACAATTTAATCACTTGGAGGGTTGTATATTCTCCAGACCTTGTTGACTTTGATGACTTCCTTTGGTATTTTGGTAAGGACGCGGCTATGTTTAGCCTTTTCAGGGGGGAGATTTGAGATGCCCCTCTGCAGCGTAACAGCCCACTTGACATTCAGCTAATGTAATTTGGCTGTGGAAATATCAAACAAGCTTGTTGTTTTAATTACACTACATTTCAAAGTGTCAACTCGAGTGTTTAAACGCCTACAAAATCATTTGTGGCTTGCGCAAACTGTTTTAATACGACTTAATACATATTAAAAGTTCCAAATGAGCTTTAATTTATTGACCGGTTTTAGAATTGGATTTCAGTTCTAACTGGGTTTTATTTTTCAAAAAGCTCTCAACCATTCCTTTGTTTCAATTTTGAAATCTAATCGAATTTATTCACATAACTGCTTCTAAATTTAATTTGTAAATAAACTGTAAAGCTAAACCATATCAGGAGTTTAGAACTTTCAGCCACGCACTACCTTCAGAAGGTTGATATTTCACATAATCTGGTAGGTATTGATTCAGCAAATAATGTGCTGTGCAGTGCTGCTTCTCTCTTCTCTCACTCCGCCAACTGCTCTCACCACACAGGATGCATTGCTGGAAGGGGGTGCACTTTTCACTTTCCAGTATGTATTTTCAACCATCCCACACACACACGATCACAACCACTAATTTGGTGCCCTGGGTCCTTGATCTGAAACATGCGCTCATTCTGTGAGTAATATTAGCCGTAAAAAGGTGTTGCATGTCGAAGAGAATGGTTTGTGTTCGAGAATCCACGTAAGAAAGCCCAAAAAGGAAACGTATAATGATGTATTCCGGTAAAGACTTCCTTTGTCCAATAGGTGAGCAGACTATCCATTAAAATACACTTTCAGATTAGTCGGGGCTATCGGTGTCAATGCAAACTGTGGGCAACGTGCGAGGGCACACACCTGTCACTCAAAGTGGCAACGCCTACACTGACTCACATTTGAAAGCCGCCGTCAAGTGGCCATTTGAGGAGCTGCAGTTTTTCCCTTTTGTCAAAACGCTGTCAAGACTTGTTGGCAGTCATCGCTAGTAGGGATTAGTACAGACCAGGGGTCTTTAACGTTTTTCAGGCCAAGGACCCCAAACTTATGGAGAGATGAAGTAGGGACCCCCTACATACTATATGTGTTCTATATTAAACTCAGCCTAGTGCTATTTATAGATATACATATACATTATTATTAACATTTTTGCATTAATATTTGGTTCAAATATTCATATATATATACATTTAAATTTGTGGGGGAAAATTAAAAAAATATAAAAAAAATGTCTTATCAACCAAAGAATTTGCGACCCCCCCGCAGTACCTCCGCAGATCCCCTAGGGGCTGCTGTTGAAGACCTATTGTATAGACAAAGTAAACCTTGGCATAAGCAGTGCTATTTACAGTATAATTGTAATGACTAATAATGGATAGTTTTACAGTAAATATCAGAACCAGGTTGAAGATATGTGGTGCTTTAATGTGACTAATGTAGCCTCAAGCAGAGCTGTCAAGGTCACAGGGGTCTTCATAATGGCTACAGTCTGACCACACTGGCTATGTTGCTGGAAGGGGGAATACTTTTCACTTTCCAGTATGCACTTTCAATCATTCCACACCTGCTCATACAATCGCAACCGCTAATTCGGTGCCATGGGCCCATGTCCGGAAACATGCAGTCATTCTGTGAGTAATATTAACTGTAGAAAGATGCTGCATGTGAAACAGACTTGTTTGTGTTCGAGAACCTACCTAAGAAAGCCCAAAAAGGAAAGATATAATGAAATATTACAGTAAGGCTTTACTTTTGTCCCTTAGGTGTGCAGACCATGCATTAAAATGTAGTTTGAGATTAGTTTAATGTGAATTAAAAAAAACAAAAAAAACGAAGCATTACCTAAAGTGCAGCAGGCAGTGAAATTGAATAGACTTTTATTCGATTTAAATCAGTTGAGTTTGTATATATAGCCTGAACTGAATTATTTTAATAGTGTGTTACAGCGCCGCAAAAGCACCTTCTGTCCTTTTAGTACTGTACTGATAACGCTTTAAGCTGATGCATATTGCTATGGAGACTAGAGACAGACAGTGTACTCTGCTTAATCTAAATTACTTGGAGTACGGTGTTTGGAGTGATTGATTCCCGTTGATGCCAGACATTCTGCAATAGACTGATCCGGTGCTGCTGATGTGAACCTCAGTCATGGCTGCATGTAGTCTTTTGTATTGCTTATTGATTTGATTTCTCACACCAAGCTGTTTCCTCTTTGACCGTATGATCGGCTCTTTCTGATAAGTGCCAAATATTAAGTTAATGGTTGCCTCAATTTCCACCTCATGGTGCACGTCCACTGCCATTCAAAGATAAATGAGCAAGGCCGATTTTACTGGCATTTCTCAATTCCCGAATTCCCGATAGAATGGAGTTGAATGGGGATAGCAGGTCGGGTGATGTCTCAGTACAGCACAGGATGCACATCTATTTGATAGGAATTTAACATTTCAACATAAAAGACTTTGACTTGTTTTCATGTACACAAATGACATGGATGAAACTACGTCTTATTTCTCTGCAAAGGCCACTTTAGAAATATGGATAAACATGGATGAACCCTCTGCCATGTCTTTCAGTTTTTTCATGATTACTGAAGAGCAATACTGTGGTGGCTCCAGACTTCCCTATCTGTGCTATCAATGCTTGACTCTGCCAAACACTTGGCTAATCCAAAAAAAAAATGGACAACTACTTCTTTTTTAGCGCTGGAATACATTTGTTCGTCAAAACACCATCACCAGCACCATTCTTGAGCACTCATTGCTAGTAAAGAATAGAATGGGCTAAGTAGGTGTCTGAGTTCTGTTCCCAGACACCACAGGACACCTTCAAAAGACTCATGTCCATTCTCTGATGAGTCTGTTTTGGAGGCACAAGGGAGACCTGCACAATACCAGGAAGGCGGTCATAATGTTGCTGAATCGGTGCAGCTGGAATGTCAGATGGATAGTTTTAAATGAATGATCAGTTGAAGATTTTTAGGAGGGTTATGGCCATTGTAGCGTCGAGCAGAGCTCACCATGTTACAGAGGTCTTCATAATGGCCAGAGTCCATTGCCTCAACCTTTCACAACTCAAATGATATTTCCCCAGGCAGTCTGAACAACTTTGTACAGCTCCGCCAGTGTTCCGGTTTCTTTCACTTCAGGCAGTTTGTCCTCTCCCAGACTTGAAAACTTTCATGTCCCACATCAATGCGGTCCCCATCAATGTGGGAACTACGACTGTTGTGAAAGACTTTCTGTGGATCAAACTGTTGTGTTGCCGTTGAACTGCATTTTTCTGTGATAATTATGATTATCTGTCAAGCGCATAAACCAACAGTCATTCCCTTAAACCCGTTGCAAAACTACTATTCCAAGGCACATGAAAATCACATTTGCATTTAGTTTGTAACTTTACTATCCTTATTTTTTTTTTCCTAACAACATAGAAAAAAAAAAACGTCATTATGCTGATACTATTCTTTAGATACAAATGCAAATCTCAGCAATCAGAATGCCTGCGGCTCCACACTTGTGTCTGTCTCATCACAGGGCATTACTCAGGCACCCCCGACTCTCACATGATAAATGAGTTTCTTTCCTGTATGTCACGGAACAGAATCAGACACAGGTGCAGCATCAAATGAAGAGCTGTTATGGTGTGTATAGAAAAAGCGCAATGAGCACGCAGGCCCAATTTAAGCCCCGATCCCACAGCATGAACTGAGACTGGCAGTATAAATATTTAGGCCCCCTCGGTGTATATACAGAAACTGATTATGGGCATCATCTTCAGCAGCGGGAAGAGACGAGAGACAGGTTTATGTTAACGGCTAGAGAAGGTAGAGACGGAATGCTGTAACTCTCTGCGGTGGTGATTTATTCGTTACTGAGAAGAGAGTACTCTTGCATTGCCGTGGCGTCTGCTCGGTGCGACCGTGCGCTAGTTTGCTGCGATGATGAAAACATCGCAAGGGGGATACCAGTGCTCGGCGTTTTCATACAGGACATGGTAACATAGTAGGCACCAGATTGCATCCACGTGAAGCAAATTGTGCTGCTGTCATGCAGATCAGACAAACTGCAGTGATGGACAAGCGGTGTAAAGACCTCAGTCATACCTTTCCAATTCTTTCACCCCACAGAACCTAAAATATAGATCATTCTGAAAAAAAAAATTCAGAATAAATTCAGTGAGAGAATTTTTTAACACTCAAATCCAATGTTTTTACAATGACCTTCTTCCTTCTGATCTGCGCCTGGCTGCTCTGGTGTGGTTCTGGGACACTGTCCTCCCAAGAAGTTCTTTCAGTAGGTGCTCGAGAACAATATAAATCACAAGAAACAACACCCTCCGGTGGGTGAAGGTCACAATCATTAGAGCACCAAAGGAGGTACAAAGGTTGTATCTCCTTTGGTGGTGATAACCTTACAGAGCAACACAATGTCTTTCGTAGGGAGGAGGCCGGGGTGCATGGTTGGGTCAACCAAACATCAGACTTTATTATGGAAGCTAACATCAAGGAAGCAAACGATAAAATGAAACCAACATCCCATAGTCCAAATCATGTTTTTACGATAATAAATTTAATCCAAACAGTACTATTGCAATATACTTAATAACCCTTACCTATGTATACCCTTATCTATTCCTTAACCCTGCCCAAAATTGATTATTTTTCATTGGAGATCACACTGATAACTGGCACAACCCAGTTATCCTGCTGACATTTTCCCAAGTGAAATTATGATGCTGAGATCACGTTAATTTACAAGGCTGTTCAAAAAGTGGACTGAGAGCCAGCTGGATAAAAAAAGTAAGTTTAGGATGTGTTTTTTTTTTTTTTTTGCGTGTATTCTGGACAACAGCAAACAGCAAAGAACTTGTTAAATCAGTTTTTACGCTGGGGTGAATTCCTTGATGCAGCTGCGCAAGTTACTGGTGCCCCAGTGAATGTTAATCCTCCTCAAGCACAGAGCAGTCCCACAGAGATGAAGAAACCTACTTGGAGATGAAAATCTTCTTCAACTGGGGCCATCTCGAAGGCAATCTTGTTGAGAGTGGATTTACTGGATATGGACCGATCGAGGCTGCATCTGGGAGCGTGCTCCGGATGGAGGGGAGCATGAAATGATTATTTATAGGCCTCTTGTTGTATATGCAGCCGTTTTTTTTTTGTTTTTTTTTGCCATGCCATGCCATCCCATGAAAGGTGATGCAGTAATGTGTGCTAATTAGCAAATGCAAGCAACTTTGTAAAAACTGTTTAAATGTTAGCATGTAGCTAACGGTTATATATCTCAAATCTCAAATTTCACAAATTGCATAGTAAACATGGTGATAATGGCAACCACTTCCTAATTTGGGACTTGTTAGAGATGCATTTATTAATTGCGTACAGTATAATTCACCAGGAAGTGCTCTTCCGAGGGGTTTGTTGATTTGCACAACCATATAACATAACCTATAACATGTGAGTGCAGCCTTAAAGCAGAAAGCCCTACTTAAAGGCCACTTAAAGGTTACAACTCGGCAGAGCTGTTGACTCGTAATTTAACTTCGATTCGTCTGCAGTGACTTGGCATCTCCACGACTCGAGCGCCTGAGGACTCCCCTTGACTCCGCTTGAGACTTGAAGGCCAAAACCTGACGAGGTGACCCATAAATATTAAAACGGAACGTAGCTGCGCCTTTTGGAATTCTGCCAAAGCCTGATGAATAATGAATAACATGACCAGGAAAAATGCAAGCGCATAATCTGATGCATAACTTGAGCTGAACAAAGGCAGAAGAGAAATTTGCCTTTTTATGATAAAATGAAACGGTTTATAGACATAAACGTGTCGCCCATGTTTCCAGTCTACACATTGTCCGCCTTAACGGTTGTTATGGGAATGATTATGATGAAAATTATATTCACATTTAGAGTCTATTAATTTTTCTGTTTATTGTGTTATTAATTCGAAGCCTATTTTTAGGTTATCCATCGAAGTTTTTGCCTCTTCGGAAAAATTATTTAATTTTATATATCTATACTAATAATCTCTATTGTCCTCACTACTAAAACAAAGTTGTATCCTGTCAATGAAATCAAACATATTGCAGAACAATATTCGTCTGTGTGTAATCAGCTGCTAAAATTTGCCTTTCAGTGATTTTACATACTTTTACTTTTTTTTTTCGTAACGTTAGTAAAAAGGTCAGACATATTGGATTTCAAATTAAATCTGTACCTTTGGGTTTGCATATACAGTATTTGGTGTCATAATAGTGCCATAAAAAATGAGTATTTTGACATATAAATGGAATTTATCAAATATAAAAAGCACGACGAAAAAGGGTTTATAGAGAGAAAAGAATAAATATGAAAACATTAAGTATAAATGTTAAATTAAATATAATATCAACAACAAAATGGTAACTTACTAAATAACTGAAGGGCTTTCCTTTAGCAAGTGTTTCTAACATGTGTCTTTATGTTACTGTTTATTTTTTTTTTTGTATTTTTTTTTAATATTTTTATATTTATCTCTTACTATCTCATTATTTGTCCCATTGCTTTTGCTTTTATAATTTTTTTTTTTTTTTTTTTTTTTTTTGGTGGGCCTTGCCACCCAGACCTTATTTTCCTACTGCCTCCTACTGGTGTTAATGTGACCAGTTAAAAACAAACCAACAGAAACAGTGTTACAGGCCTTTTGCACAATTTCACGTACGCTTTGCGGTGCGTCTTTGCGCATGACACTGATTTGCTTTCCGCACTAGTGATGGGTTTGTTCGCAAATGGGAGAAGGTTTAATGTAGTGCACGAGAAGAGCTGATTCCAGTCTTGGAGCTGGAGCTTCAGCGGCTCCTGAGAATCCATGCTCAGGGACATCCAAGCTGAGGCATCTGCTGTTTATGATTGTCAACCTACACTAAAGACTGTTATCTTCAGTGTTATAATGTTAAGGCTGTATTTATTTAATTATCTTGTTTGCTGTGGTTCAGTTGTTCATTTAAAGCTAAATTGGGATAAAATGGAAGCCAATGCATGAAGTGCCGTTTGGGAACCATTTGGAGCCGTGAGAGTTGGCTCTTCTCAGCGAGTCGAGCCATGAGAGGCGGATCTGTGAGAAGAGCGGGACTTCCCATCACTAATCTGCACTTGGAGCTGGCATGTGTTTGATTTGATTTAGTTCTATTATAAGTTCTTTCCTTTTGATGCGCAGCAAAAAATGTCTGACACCCGAGACTTGATGCGTGACTTAAACTAAACTTGCCTTGTTTGAAATCCACCCCAAATACTTGAGGCATGACTTCTTTTCTGCAACAAGACATCCAGTTTATGACCTGCAGGAAATCGTGGGCGGGCTTTATTTTGACTCAATAAGAACCACATCCCATGACCGACACCCTGACGAAAAACAATCCAAAAATGGCAAAGGCTCCGCGAACTTCATGCACAGCACTTTCACCGCAGCATAATTTAGTTGTATGTTTGAAATATTAGTCCACATATTTCCTGTCTCAGCTGTCTCAGAAAACTACCTTGGCTCCAAATAGATGGGATACAGGGCTCCTTCATTTTGTGTGTTTGTGTGTGCACACCTTTGTCTGCATGCATGTGTACTTTGTGTGTGCGACCTGGGCTCATGCAGGGGGGAGTGTTCAGACTAAATTTGCCATGGCCCTGGTGGAGGTTAATGCTGGCCCTCCCATCTGCTGTTTTCTAATCATGCCCTGTTATCTATGAAAAAGGAGGAGTGGAGGAGTACGGCCGTGGCGTGCAGCAGCCATCTTTTTCCATTTACCCCTTCGCTCTCCTGGCCATTTCGCCATCATTTGTGAAATCAGCTGCAGCAGCGGGAGGAGAGTTTGCACAAAATGTACTTCCCGGAGTGTCTATTTCATGCCGAGAGGAGAGGAGACGGCAGCGGCAGCTGAGGAGAATAAGTGAGAGAGGGGAAGGTAATGAATAGAACAGTTGGAAAGCTAGCTGGAGATGGCCCCTGAACATTTGTCACTCCAACAGGAGTTGTCTTTGTTTCGAGATTGGATTTTGGTTTATTATTGTTGTTTTGCAAAAAAAAACAAAAAAAAAAAAAACGGAGGGCGTCACTCTGCGCTTGAATGCCAGCAGAGCTTCGACATGTAAGTGGCTGGGTGCAGTGTCTTAGATGGGAAAAGAGACCGGGTTTCTCACCTCATTCTGTGTCCTGTGGGATTCTGACAATAATATGAGACTCCCGCCCCCTTGCTTGCCTCATGCATGAGAAGAGAACGAAAGCAATCTAATCCTAGAGAGTATTCTGCGGTGGGGGGGTTGGGGTGGGGGCCTTGGTGTAGTCACGCTGCCTTATTGTTCCTCTGGGGACAGAAATAGGCAAGTGGCGCCTGTTGGCACATCAAGTCACAGCATTTCGATACATTGTGACTGGCCTGGCTAATACAGAAAAACCGTCACACAACGGCAAGCAATCATAGAGGAAAATATTACGCCAGCAAAAGTACCGGTCATCATTTAGACGGCGTTTACCTTTCTGGTCACATGATTTAAGATAGACCACCGCTTTTTAAAACAGACACTTGCAGTAACTATAAAGGCTGGCTATATTTAAGGGAAAATAATTTACATAATTAATTTTGATCAGATTTTTGTGCAAATCCCACTAGAGCATTTTCCTTTCTCCTGCACCTTTAAATCTGTCTCTGTTTTGCTTTCTCTCTGCTTCTCCCTCAATCCACATTCTCTGACTTCCCCTGTTTCCTCTTGTCCCCTTCGCTAGAGAGAAGCCCTTGGCTTGAAGCACCCTTGAGAAAATGAAGGGGGCAAATATACATGTGTGATGTTCAGAACTGGATAATGGTGCACTTGTTCAATGTAATTGGCCTGGAAAAGCGCTGTAATTTGTGACTGGAGAACCCTGACTTGACTTGAGAAAAATGTAAATGTGAAGCAGAGGAGCCCCTTGGTTAATCAGTTCTCACAAAGAGAATACTTTAAGTTCATTAGTGCCCCATTTGCATATTCGCCCTCATAAAGGAAGTGTTAATCCCAAATGAGATAGCATTTCTATCATCAGAATTGGAATATTTTATATGTTCCCGCTCTTGCCTTTACTGAAACATAGGCGTCTGATCATAGCAAAATGTGATGTCTCTTAATGTCTCATTAATGGCCAATCAGCTCTGTGCTTTATGAAATATATACAGTAAATTCAGCAACATTATATAAATGATACTAGGCTCACTAGATAGTTAAAGTGGTGTTAAAATGATGTTTATGCCTTTAGGAATGCATCTGCAAATGCAAGATCATACCAACATTTCATGCAACAACCATTTCAAACAAACAGGAATCAAGACACATCTGTGGGAGTGAGAAAGAATTTGTGAGGATTAACATAGAACTTGATGGGTAGGTTAATAGATGCCAGTGTGCTACTTTGGAGGTTTGAAGGCAATAGGGGTGTTTTATTTTGGTCAAAGGGGTCAGAAAAACAAAGAAATACATCACAGTGAACATGGGTGGTTACATCCTGTAACCCTAGTTCTATGAGCACATATCATATGTGCTCGTTCATTCTCTTTTGCCATACTGGTTTAGCCCATAGATTAGAAAAATATTCAAGAGTAAAGCCAAAATATCTTAGACAGAGTTCTGTGCATTTATGGAGAAGCGGTCAATGGCAACAATGTAGATAGATTAGAAAAATATTCAAGAGTAAAGCCAAAATATCTTAGACAGAGTTCTGTGCATTTATGGAGAAGTGGTCAATGGCAACAAGGTGGCCAATGATTTGGCTCTTTTTTTTTTTCCTGCAATTTCCCGCTTTGTATAAAGGCAAAATGAAGTCAATCCTTGTTTTGTATATACCACACCAAGTTGTTCATCAGGACCAACAGTTATGTGTTTGGTTCATATTCGCAAACATAGTCCTGGGAGGACACCAACCACATCTGAATAGGAACCATGAAAATGACATCATCATGAGTGGGTAAACCCACAAAATATTTGTATTGCCTGCTTGTCTGAAGAAACTCAACTCCTAATGTCAACATGGACACATGTTCCATCCTTTCATATATCCAATAGCTAGACTATCCACTCATAGTTTTTATTTTCTGAGCTAGGGCCAGTGTGAGGTTGGTCTCAATTTGGCTTGGCAGAGTTGGCTGCCTCCCAAAACATCTCTTTGGGCTCGTCAGCCCTGGATTCCTGGATGTTACCCACACTGCAGGAGGAAATGATGCGATGGTGGAGGAAAAGGGGTTGAGAGAGCTGAAAACAAAGCCATCACTGTGATTGGTTGTTTGGACAGAGGCCAAAGCCAGGACAGAAGGTGGGAGGGAGAAGGCGAGAGGGAGGGGAAGGAGGAACAGAAAGAAGGAGGGGGAGATTGTCTTCGAGCCTTTTAAGTGTCCGCTAGATGGGTCAAGAGGATGCCAAATCTGTGGGACGTCTCAGCACTGGCTCCCAGCATGTGTGTGGGTATCCTTCTGTATACCTGTCTGCGCCGATCTGTGTTCATCCGTCCATTTGTCCTGTGTTTGTACCTATACAGTACATGTGTTTGGAGGAGTACATAATTGCCCCTGAGGGAATGGATGCACAGTCAGTACGTCATATGTGGAAAGCCTACACATCGAGAGTGTGTGCGTGTGTGTGTGTGGGAGGCCATGTGATAGCATGTCTACCACTCCATTTTGTCCACCAGTGCGTGCAGTTATCACAGCAAAAGGTTGATTTGGATAACACTTTTTAGTTGGAGATTCAATTATGCCATCGAGAAAATGAAGAGCTCCATTAGTATTCTCACTCTCCACTGTATTTACTGTCCCTCTCGCCAAATGGATATGGAGAGGGCCAGACTCCCAGCCAGTATGTGACCTTCACTGCCTTTTTTTTTTTTTTTTTTTTTTTTATTTGTTAATATATTTTACTTTTTATTTCAGCCAAAAACAAGCAAAACCAAATCTGGTTAACATACAGTCTTATGCTAAAAAAAAAAAAAAAAAAAAAAAGTGGAAACTTTACATCACGTATATACTCCATTTTTTTTCTTGCTTTAGTCAAATCCAAATTTGTAATGAAAACCATTTTATTTCATCACTGAGCACAGTTTCATTTAAGACAAGTTACACTGACCTTTCCAGGGAAGAAGTTTTCATTAAATTCTGCTATCTGAATTATTTAATTTGGTGTCAGTTGAAAGTGAGTACGCTTCACCTTATGGTACTCGTCCTCATGCAGAGATACGGTTTCATCTAATAGATTTACTTCTGCACTAGAATCTAGTTTATATTCGCCGAGATGGGATTAAATTGTCAGTTATCGTGGTGTCCTTTTTTACGCTACCCTTTAAATTCATGTGTAGCATTTTTAGTTATTTATTTATTTTTTGTATCACACACAAAAAGCACAAATGTACCTATACTGCCTTTGGACTGCAATGGTATAAAATGGGCCACAAGAGATGAGCACAGTATTAATGGACAATTTTACTAAACCAAAAATCTGCAAAGGCTTTCATTAATAATGTAGCTAATCTCACTTTATTAGCATGTTAATAAAACATGGTGGTAATACCAGCCCAGGTTGTATGCAAGTTGAATGTTGAACCTGGATATGATACAAAGTAAAGTGATCTCCACTGTTATTAAAATCAATCAACTCAATAGTCAAATGTCACGCGAATCCATCCAGTCCGTAGTAGCCAATGTATTTCACCCTGAGCCATCAATCTGCACCCTGCCATCACACATGTGTAAGTTTTTTTTTCTTTCTTTCTTTCCAACTCAGTGGTCAACCAGCCCGAAGGTTGTTGACACTCCGATCCCTATAGAGCAGCTGATGTCTAGGAAAGAAGAAAAAAATATGGAGCGTACCAGTAGCATTATTGCCGTACTGGGAGTGCATTGTTTCTAGTGCGTTGTGACTCAAGTAATGTTTTCCTGAAATATGGATGGTGGACCTCAATCAGGCATAATCTTATGACCAGAGAAGTAAATACCATTGACCATCTTATGACAATACAATGTCCTGCTGGAAAACTTTTGGACCTAGCATTCGACATGAACCACCCAGACCAGACCAGGCACCTCCACCCAATAGCAATGACACTCTGATACACAGAGACCCCTCCCCTCAACCCATTAGACCCAAAGCCCACCCCATTAACAACATTCTGTTACCAGACACCACAGGACACCTTCAGAAGGCCCATGTCTAGACATAGACAATATTAGGAAGGTGGTCATAATGTTATGTCTGATCGGTGTATGGATTAAAGGAATGATAACTGCTCCACAATTTTGAGATATAACTTTGTTTGTGAAAACCAATTTTCTTTGCCGAAAAGGAAAAGATCTCAGGTAGAGTGTGTACAACAAAACTATACATAATGAAGTCCAATTACAGAAGTTGCTTTTGTTCGGTGCAATGATTCGTTACGTCGCTGGATTTTAATTCCGCACATTTACACTGCAATTTTCTGAAGAAATGTAACTCCAAGTCACAACATAAACTGTCGCAAAACATAGTCACAAGTCTTCTCGTTATAATGAGAAGAAGAAAGTGTCTTCTGTCTTTTTTTTTTTCCGATTCTTGGCGTCCAGCATCCGGTCCGCGTGACATTTCCTGTCATGAGGCCTGCTGGCGTGAACCTGCTCGACGCCAAACACAAGTACGACCTCACACTTGAAATGGGCTTCTGACCACGTTGCTTATGTCCTTTCTAGCATGTCCCCCTTGTCTCCAAATGTCTCTCATGCACGGCTCCCACCTAATCGCTGTTTCCTTCTTCCTGTTTTCTTGCCTTTAAAAAGAATTAATGCGTCTCAGATTCTCCCGGGATAATGTGATTGACCGCGACTGGCGTTTGAAACACTGCAGTGGGTGACGAAGTCAATGCGATCCATTCTACTCTAATCAGAACTCATTACATTACATTAGTCGGAGGCACTGCTCTGCCACCCATTTGTCATTTTTCCGAGAAATGCCTACAATAGACGCACAAAAAAAAAAAAAAAGAAACAAAAAGGGAAAAATCACTATTCACACCAAATGAGTTTTGCTACCGTGAATAACGACTATTTCCACTGAGGGTATTGTCGTGAAGAAATGGTTATGAGACTGCAATGATTCAGAGGTGTTACAACAAGAAAAACCGGGGGAAAAAAAGGAAGGAAGAGCAAAAAAGACAAAAAGAAATGCAAACACAGGCTAGACGGATGTGGGCCGCCGCCGACAGCCTCCGACTGTTCATAATGAAGGGGATTCACTGTCTGTTCCTGGCTCCCCCACAGTCAACACAATTCTTTCACACCGGGCATCCTACCCTCCTCCTTGCACCCTGTATTCTGTTCCGCCCCCTCTCCCGCTTTCTCCGTGTTTCCTCATCAGTCCAGTTCGGGGAGACGAAACGACGAACTGAGCGCCGCGGAAGAGAACGAGCGAGCGGGGAGTGGAGCAGATCTGCGGGACAGCTTGGAGAGCAGCGTGGGGCCGCGCTTGTCACTTCTCCTTCCACCCGGCCCGTCTACTGGCAGGGGCTTGTGCACACAAGAGCGCTTACTGTACCTGGGCATCTGCGGAGCTCGGCTGGGCGGGTGGAGGGGAGTGGGGGCCGCCGCAGGCCCCGGCACCTCTTTAGCAGCCAGGCAATCTGCTCTGTGAGCCCCGGCCTGCCCGTTGGACCGCAGAGGACACACACACACACACACACACACACACAAACATACACAACGTGTCCGCCCGCCTACTGAGGAGCGCGGTCAGAGCTGAGGCAAGATGGTAGATGAGGCACAACAAACACATGCGCACACGCAGCCTAGAGTCACTGATGTACATATAGCACGGCAGCGATTCCCAAGCAGGGGTACTTAAACTCCAGGGGGTGGTTCTAAAGTTTCCAGGGAGTATGTGAAAGGACTGTAGAGTAGTACAACTTTTTTTTTGAAGAAAAAGAAACTTGCTTTAAGAATGTTTAAATTCACACATCCTCTAATTAAGTTAAAAAAAATGACAACATTGAACTACAAATGGCTGTGATGCTAATATTTAAGGCGTGTAATGTCACAATGACCAGCTAGCTGCCAGCAACAAGGCAGACTGCACGGTGCACACCTCCCACTAGCAGTCGTAACACCTTAACGTCCTTGTTTTGCCAGAGAGAATAAGCAGAACATTTGCGATACCCTGCCTATCTTTAGGAGAGTGACTCAGATTTCTGCGTTTTTTTTCCTTTCACACTAAAATTATTGTAAAACTATTTTTTTCCGAAAATCATCAAAATTCAGCAGTGAGAGCTTAAACCAGGAAGAGAGAACATATTGCACCAGCAGCATCCGAGCACCGACTACCTGTAATACTCGTTTTTAAAGCCCCATCAAAATTCAGATTGCTTGTCGGCGTATGTTCCTGATCATTAGCTTACCACTTAACACCAGCTTGCCAAATGTGCCACAAAAACCAAAATCCAGTGAGGTTTTGAGTTTTTTTTTTCTCGTTATGTTTTTTTTGTTGCCATGCAGCGAGTATTTGGGTCTCAACGCATAGAGAAGTCAGATGCCTCTGTTGATTTTAACAAGACGCAGCAAGAATTTCATTTTTTATCTTTGCACATTTAATCAAATCATTCATTTCCTTTATCTTCCTTTCTCTAGCATTCATTATTAAGCAGGATAAGATGCTACAATCCCTTTCCGCCAAGATGTGAGGTGAAACACATTTAGAGGGTGCTGAGGGTTTCAAGTGGGCACCTCCCTTTACAGATGTTCCGTTAAATTAGGTCCACGACTATATTGTTTTGTGGTTTTTATATGTCCCACTCAATTATTAGTATTAGTTATTAGTTATCAGTATTCTATACGTAATGGACGTGCATAATCAGTAGTGGTCTCATATCTAGCTACATACACATCCGTTAACCCTTGTGTGATCTGCGTTGTGTTCTGTGAAGGACTCGGACCACGACCAGTTGCTGGTTTCTCATTTAATTGAGACAGGATGGTGAACTTGTTACTGAACAAATCAAATTAAAAGAGAAACACCTCTGTGACATGCAGTCTCTCCCTCATACAGGTCATCATGCTCCTCCTCAGTGAGTCTGGCGCGAAAATACTTTGCAAATTATCACCAAAAATGTTTTTTAAATAAAGATATGAAAATAAATTAAATTAAAATGCATTTATCACCACATATGAATTGTTAACCTATTAAATGCAACCAGCTTCATAATTATTATAAAAAATATGAACAAAGTGCACATACCCAAACAAATTAAATGAAAGAAAAACTCGCTGATACAGGTCATCATGCTCCTGTTAACAAAGAACACATGGTAAACCCCTGTACCTGTATCTACACATGCGACTGAGATCTCTTTAAGTGACAGTAAAGATATTGGCACTTAACTTGAAAATGCCTTGACATATAAATATTGGCTACAAATAAAACTTAAATGTAAACAATTCAGCATAAATCAGGATTCGGTGAAGTTTCAAACATGTAAATAAAAGGACAATTTAAACCATGTTACATATAGATTGTAAAACATTACAGCTCCATTAGTTAGTCTATCTATTTATGGCAACTAATAAGAATATAGTATGGTTGTTAAGTTGAAATAGTGAGGAATGATGAGTTCATTTGACAAGATGAAATGAGTTTTCCCTCAATGCACAATGTAACCTAATACGTTGTTTTAACTTGTAGTATTAAGTTGAAATGATGGCTATAATGTGCCATTTTTCTTTGCGTTTTTAAGGCTGTTGATAAACTTTTCTGTCTAAGTTTTACTGACGTGAAATGGATTACAGTGTATATAATTCAACTTTTTATGTTTGTCTATGTTTTGTTTATTGTTATTCGCATTATTTTTAATAGTAGTAGTAGTTGGAGTATACCTAATAAAGCACTAGTTGAAAGAAAAATAGATTAACATAAAAACAATAATACATAAAATAAAAAATATTATACTAATGACATGAACACAATAAAATAGTATATAATAGTAATAGTACAACCAAAAAATTTAAAGATTTGCCTACATACAAATATACAAGAAATAGAGGTAGATATACACTATATACATATGAAAGATAAATGATAAAGAGCAATAAAAGCATGAATGTGAATGAAGTAGTCAAAACTAAAAAAAATATCAAATAATGAACAATGTAATTTGACTGTATTGAAACTATACTAATTGTACTCTGGATTCATTATGGAAGTACAACTAACAAATGTATGATAAATAATAATAATAATTAATCACATTTTAAGCTGTATTTTGTCATAAATTAGGATAAAATACAGTTTTATGGATCCTGGAAGAAAGCGGTGTGCTCAGTAAAGCATGAAAAATGTATTATATGTGTATATGTATTTTGGGTTATTATGTATAATGAGTACTTTGGGTACTTTAAGTACAGTATATTTCCATCCATGCTCTGTGGTTCCTGGTTAATTTCCATCCCAGAGCTGAACCAAACATCACTGTCAGGAATGACGCCTCATTTCTCTAAAATGTCAGCATGGACGGATTTTTAGAAACCTCTTTATTGATTTTGGTTTTAATTAAACTGAGCTATTTGAAAAGACCACATAACCCCTCAGAAAATCCTCTAAAATTCAAAATGAGTCAGTACTACTAGTTTTCCAAATGTCCCAAACCAACTAATATTGTCAGATAAAAAAAACAGCTTGTCTGTCATTGTACATGTAATTTCATGAATAATTTATTTATTATTTATTTATATATTTTCATTAATGAATAACCCATTATTTTTTAGATTGTTTTGAACAGCAAAAAGGTTTGTGAAAGCTTTGAAGACTGAAATCCAAGAGTAACACTCACTTTAATATCACGTTATTTCTTTTGAGGTCTTTGTGTTAAGAAAAGGGACATGGGGTAAACTACTGACCACAAAATCCTTAAAATAACACATAACCTGTTAGAACATACCATAGACAGTATAAAACTGGACAGCAGAACAAGTCCTTAAAAAGTGAAACCAAAGCAAGTTGAGCTCCCCCTGGTGGCAGGCTGCACCTCCTCCATATTTGTGGCACTTGGGCCGAACTGAAACACTGAAATACACGTCACAATAAGTTTTTTCAAGGATGGTCTCTGTCATTTTACTGATCCATATTTAATAGTCCATTTTTCCTGATGAGCTACATTTAGTTAGATGTTTGACACCATACATACAGGATGTGACATCATGATCACTACAAGATAAAAGATAAATAAATACATAAGTACAGTGTATAGTCCAACATTTCCTTCGTAACTGGTGGGGGTAGAGCAGAGTGTAGTATTAATGAAATGAAAACGAGAGCGAGTCTAGAGGAAGTGTGGGCGATGCCACCCGTATCCCCTAGAGAGGGCTGTGGAGGTTTCTCAGTGAGCTGTAGGGCCTTCATAGGCTTAAGAGTTCATTGTTGTCATTGCAAAATATGTTAAAAGGGTAGACAACTGTAGTGCACCTTTCTCATTTTGTTCAAAAGGTCCCAAACCATTGCCTGGTTTTCCTGTCCTTGATGGCGCGCCCCTACTTGACACGTGCACATGCAAAACAATAACTTCTGGTGAGAACACACAGAAAGTTTTTTTTTTCTTTTCCCGCTCACAAAAGCGGCGGAAACAGATGTTTTCGGCCAAAGCTTTTTGCATGAAAGTCAGAAACAAAACAGCCCAAAATGTGTAGCTAGCTAACAGTTGACATCCTTGCATCCCTCGAGGTCACTTCCTCCCACGCCTCCAGAATGCGTTCTCCAGATAGGCGCGGGGTCCCTCTGCCCCCACCTTACCTCCTCCGCACCCCCTCCCCATCCCTCGGTGGAAGAGCTCAGGGCGTCTGGAGTGAGGAGCGAACAGCTGTTTGAATTAAATCTGCAAGAGTGAGTCTAGACGGGGCCAGGTTTATTGAAGCGATGTCGACTGTCAGATTGATGGAAGACAAGGGGGAGATGGCTCGGGCTTGTTACAGGCAAAGCCAAACTGGATTCTGTGGCTGTAAGCTCCTGTAAATCTTGTCTGTTTGATGGGGAGATTAGTTGCAATTCTGAAGACATAAATACGGTGTTAGCTTTAAAGTGAAGCTGGCCGGAAAACATGAACATGGGGATGCTGAGAGTAAGACCGAACACACACTGCAGCTTTTCATTTTTCTGGGAAAACATGAGGGTTTTTCAGTATGCAATCTGGATTACAAGTATGAATGAAAACAACCCGTTTAGATCTGGTAGCCACTAATTCAATAAAACATAAAGGATCTCAAACCTTAATTTCAAAGCATTAAGAAAAGTTATTTTCTATCTCGCTATTGTAGCTGTTTCGTGGTCCAAAACCAAATTTGGACTCTCTATTACCAAACTTATACTACCTACCCCTATATGGCGCATTGACAGAGCAGCATACATTTATATATATGACAGAATAACTTTAATACCAGGTCTAGCAAACCTAAACTGACTGCTGTAACATTGCAGTAAAACATTATCATTTGTCATTGAAAAAGATTTATCAAAATGATCACTGGGAACATGAGAAGTGGAAGTCAATGGAAAAATTTTGTGTATCTTCGTAATTTTAAGGAAGGTTTCAGAAACAAAGAAAATTGATTTTCTTTTGTCAGCATTTAAGATATGATGGTTCAGGTGAATTTTATAAAAAAAAAAAATAGGATTTTGATTTTAAAAAATATTGGTGAAACCAACAAAATCCAACATTCATTCATGTAAGTTAATCAGAAATTAAGATAATACTTTATTGATCCCCATTTGAAATTCAAATGCACAAGTCAAGAAAACTAGTGACCAAGAGAAATTAAATAAGACAGAAGGAACAGGCAGCAAAAAGACATGAAATAGGACAGAGACAACAGGCGACAAAATAACCACTATACAAGAACAACGTCACACAGAGCCGTGTGCTGTCCACTGTTGTAAATCTGATGGCAGTGGGCACAAAGGAGTGCCTGAAAGTGTTCAGTTCTGCACAAATAAGTAGTTTATGTCATGAAAATCACTTAAATTGTTTACAGCTATTTTTATATATATATAAATTAGTCTGAAATCAAGGAAAGAAAAGACCTTCTGTGGAAAAAAATTCACATTGAGTGGTGAACGTTGTGATGACGACTTGTATATATTAAGCCCAAAATAGTCATTTCAAGTTTGTGTTCAGTGCGTTTACATCGATCTGGCATAACATTAGGACCACCTTCCTAATATTGTGTAGGTCCCTTGTGCCTCCAAACCGGTTGAGGCTCATCAGAGACTCACCGACATGGGTCTTCTGAGGGTGTCCTGTGGTGTTGGGAACAGAATGTTGTTAGTTTGGGTTGAGGTGAATCATCCACATGACACAATTTCCCAGGACAACATTGAATTGTCTCAAGATGATCAATGTTATTTTCTTCTCCTGTCAGTGCCGTTAATTTAGGGTATAATAAAAATATCACCACGTGGTTTTAGTGCACCCTCTCTCAACGTTCACCACATGTTACAACTTTCCCTATCTGTTAGAAGATTCTCCTCCATTTTCCTGGTTACCACGGTGATTAGTCCCAGATTTTACTTATACACACAATTGCCGGAGCCATTAGTCAATTTAATCCCCTTAAAGTGAGAGTTCTGAGGTCCGACTAAACAAATCGTAGTTCAGTCACACCTTTGCAGCACACTGCACATTGTAAGGTCGTGGAGTTTGACTTTGTGCGGCTTTGTCGCGTGCCAAGATCACACTGGTGAGTGCAGCATCCCATTACAGCTTGTATTTCCACTGCATTTGTGAGGCGGCATGTACAGTGGGCGCGAGTGTGTGTGCGCAGCAGAAGAGGTGTGGACACCGATCGTGCCTCAACAACTCTTTTCAAAGTGACTCTGACAGTTTGGATAACAGTCCTAGGCTGCTTCCTCGCTGCCCACACACGAATACACACACACAAACGCACACACCACCACCACCGTTGTCGCATTGCCTTTAAATGGTGGGCTCCTCCAACGCCAAGTGTTGGGGGCCAGCTTATAATTAACTTGCCTGCCAAGCGGTATTATATATCATCAGGGTGCTCGACGTTGGCCTAGAGGAAGTCCAAAAATGTGGCAGTGCTATTGTTCACCGCCTAATAAGGTCAGCGTCGTGGCATGGTAAATTACAGTTATTTGTATCATTTAGACAACAAATGTGGTCAGATGTCAACTCCTGCTTCTCGCATATATTTTTGTTTTTCAAGGAAGAGACTGAAATGTGGGGAGATAAGAGAGAGGGGAAAGAGCGCCAGTGACTTTCCAACCAAATGATGGCAATTAATGTTGCCGTTCATGAGCTCGAGGCAGATTTTTCTTCTTCTTCAATTAACTCAGTGCGAGTGCACCCGTGGTTTGATGGGTGCATTATCTAAGTGGACTTACATGCATACAGTGCACTGTATCCCCCTGCATCTGCCTCTGATTAGCCCTCCATTCAGTGTATGAAGCCCAAAACCTCAAGCCATCATTATTCAGCGTACATTTCCGCATGTAATAACATTCTGTTTGGGAAGTTAGTAACATAAGATCAATGTAGGTTTTTACAAACATGAATTGACACATTTTTCCAAAGGTAACTGTAGTAGACGCTGATATTAAGAGCTAAATATTGTAAATGTTTCAGCAATCGCTAGGTCTGTGCATCACATGACTGCTTCCATGAACTGCATCCCACTGAACTACTGTTCAAGAAAAGTTTTTTAAAAAAAAAGTTTAGAGAAATGGACTTTGTCTGTTTGCTTGTGGAGAGTAATCCAGGTTAGAACCACTTACCAGGCTACTAGTAGAGATTTCTTGATGTTACCAGGCTTGGCTAAGATGAGGCTTTTGTCAGAAAAACACCGCCTTGAGAAGTTTTCTCAGTGGTGAGCAGTAAATTGAGTTGTTAATACTTATCCAACAAGCATTTTCTTTGTGGGTTCGTTTGCAAGAAGAAGTGCACATGCCGTTGACATTTTGTTACCCATTCATACCGGGGCAATAAGCCATGGCCTAATATTGTGTAGATCCTCTTCGTTTCATCAAAACCACACTGAATGGATACAGCATGGCTGTGGTACTTAGCATGTGGGTGTCCTGTGGCATCTTGCACATTGATGTTGGCAGCGGATCCTCTGTGTCTTGAGTGTTGTGACGTTGGACCAATCTTATTAGAATCTAGAGAGTTTGAAGGCCTAGTTGGTTCCTCAGGTTTGTCATTTTCATTGAACTGTTCCTGAGCAGTTTTTGCAGTCTTTGTTCTTGGCCTACAGCAGTGTTCACTCATGTCAGTGATCAAAAAGTCAAAAATACTGTATATTATTAAGAGAGTTGGATCAGAAAGCACCTGACACAAATGTTTTTGAACGTATTAAGCGAACAAAAAATTCTAAGGTGTTGGTAACAGATTTGGTCACCTTCAGACAGGACTAGCCATTTTCCATCTCTTTCCATTATTTGAAAGTTAAGCAAAACAACAAGGCTAACCTTGTTTAACCAACAAACAGGTGAGTGCTTCCAATGTTCTCGTCTGTCTCTTGGACAGAAATCAGTTGAAGACTTTCCAAAGCTAATTCTAAGGTTGTTAAATTCAATTGGGTGATAATCCTTTAATTTAACCTTGATTGCCTTATGCCAGTCACCCATTAGCCCCGATTATTGATTAAACGGCTTTCTAAGTTTACGTGCCTTAGCTTCAGTACCAGAGATGGCATTTCTGAGTTGTAAGCATGGAGTGAAGTTCAAAGCGCCCAGCCTTACACCAAGACTAGTAAGTAGCATGTGGGTGTTTTCGTTCTAGATGCATGCACTGTGGAGAAAAGAAAGCCGTGCAGTTCTGAGTCATTTATGCCATGGAAGTAAAAGACATCTGAGATTTGCTTGACTACCGTTTAGCTGGTTGGTTGTATTGGGCCTCTTTTTGAGATCAAGTGCCTCAAAAACTGATCCTTAGCTGTGTAAAAGTGGTCAAAGGGAGGCTGCAGCCGTCCTCACTGCCTCCCTTCTGTCTCTTTGCTCATTTAGAGGGTGTAACAGAGTTGACGCGATTGATTGATTCCCAGGGACAGATGGTATGTACCCAAGATGGGCATTTCTGTCTGCGTCCATTAAATGAGGTGAGCGTTTCTCCTCCATCGCGTTGTACGAGAACCCGTTCGTTGTTTCTATTATTGCTGAAGGGTTTTCTACAGTATGTGCCAGGGCCTTGTCTATCCAGGTGGTACTTGTATTCCATCTGGAGCCCTAAACTCTATCTAATCATGAAAATAAGGACATTAAAGGTAATAGAGATCCAAATTACACCCATCCAATATTACCTTTGCCAGTCACAATCACACAGCACGGATTAAACAAATGATTTAAGTCGAGGCACTTACTCAAGTTGAATGTCACCTCAGCAGGCGTCGTTCTCATAAAGTGCAGCAGTGATTAAAATGGTATATTGTCTCCAGTGGTTGTGTGGCCCCACTGTGCCTACTCACTCTCGGATACACTTTTTTAGGGATTTTTCATGCTCAAGTTTACACTCA
Source organism: Mugil cephalus (assembly GCF_022458985.1). NCBI lineage: Eukaryota > Metazoa > Chordata > Actinopteri > Mugiliformes > Mugilidae > Mugil > Mugil cephalus. Next base: position 45,541,637 of record NC_061770.1, read on the forward strand.
AGTTGCATTGATCTTTATACGTTTACTAGGTTTAGTCAATTGGAAAAAAATAGCAGAGGGAGTACTTCAGAATCTGCCCTTCTCGATTAAGGTCGTGCAAACAAATTCCTTCGTTCCAGTCAGCGTTTCGTCCTCCTGTAGACCTTCCCCAGCATTATCCTGTTCTAGAATTACAATAAACTAATTCTTGCCTGTTTCGAGTAGACTATGAATAATGGGGTTGACAAAAAAAAAAAAAAAAAAGGTCGCTCAGCAGCAGCAACAGTCGTACAGGCTCTAAGCGCTGTTTTGTTAGGCTTGACTGGCTTTTGTAATTATGTTTTCCCCCCCGCAACCTCCCCTGACCACGTATGGCCCCCGTAACTGCGGAATTCAAATTACCAAAGTATAAAGTGCTTTTTTCGCTTTGCCGTACAATCACGGCCGGGTCTAATTTAAAGCGACTTTGTTTCATTTCACGCACAGATCATTTAAGTGTGAGGAAATGGTTTATTTATATATATTTTTTTCCTTTATTAACCATTGTGACTGTGCTGATTGCGTCGCACAGGCCCGCTTTAACTCGGGAGGTATCGCGGCGTTGTGAGTGTGAAGCAATGTTCGGCAAAGAGAGAGAGAGAAAAAAAAACATTCATAACTAATTACTGTGTATGTTAAGCTAAAAGCTATAATAATGTCATTTGTAGTTCAAACACACATGACTAATTCTTACACTGTCCCACCACATAGGCTCTTTTCATGCTAATCAAAGGAGGGACATTATTGGCGTATGTATGACAGCTTCTTACGCTAGGCCTTTGGTGTAATTCCTGTTAATGGTTGTCTCAAATCTTCACAACAACAATGCAAGGGGGACAAAATGTCGTCCATATCTTGCAAAACTTATCTCACAGGCTCTAATTACCTCAGCTTAATGAGTTCCAATCAACAGATCTTGCCTGCAATCTCCCAGTAGCATCCCTGAGCCCGTTTGGTTCAGAGGTTGGAGGTGTGTGTGTGTGTGTGTGTTTATGGTGGAGGGGTGGTGCTGTTCCTTAATGAAAACCAGCATGGACCCCCCCCCCACTCTCCAAAATTAAAATAAAACAAAAAAAACCCAACACAGTGATTAGAAGCTTACACAAGCACAGAAAAGGGCTGTAAACAGTGATTAGAACGTAATTGTAATCCCGTAAAGAGAAGAGGATCCCCATCGCGGAGCGGGCAGAGGAAGGGGTTAATTAAGAACAGGGGAAGAGCGGAAGGGTTACGCTGCCGTCTTGAAAGTACAAACACTGTTTAATATTCATTACTGTTCTTTTGAGTTGCGGGAAATAATTGCCACTTTTGAACTGTACAGATTACACTCTGAAATTGACTGAGGCAAACAAACGGAATTATTTTCTGTTTACAGTGGCTCGGCGAACTGCTCGCAACAGATTAATAGAAGGCCCCGGCCTTAGCATCGCTGAAAGGGAGAGCGAAGGCCTGCGGAAGGCCTACTTTCATCATCCAAGGCCGTTCTGGGGTCAGGAGATTCGCTCTGCATGTGGTCGATTAGGTTCGGTCACCGGCGAAGGGGTCAACGCCAGGTCTGTCGACCTCCTGACAGGGAGGCCGCCCGCTCCGTCGGCTGCCTCGTTGGCCGCTCCGCCTCATTCCCTTCCCGTCTTTCAGGGAAAAAAAGGCAGGGTGGAGCAGGAAGCGGTCGGTCCGGTTGTGCCCTGGGGCGTTCTAATGATGACAGGGGCTTCCTCCGAGGCTCATTAACAACATCATCTGCAGGAGACTCCCTTAAAAGCACATAAGAGATACTGTCTGGACATGCGGGCGGCTGAAGCATGTTCTCACCGGGATTACAGGCCAATTTAAGGAGCGCGAACTAGAGCAGCTCAGGCACACCGTGTCCAATTCTCGAGCTCAGTGCATCGCAGAATAGTTTCGAGAACTAAGGTCTTCAGAGACTTCATCCGCCGATGTAAGAGCAAAAGCGTTGGTGTTTTCGCGTAGCTGGAAACGAGTGAATGGAGCAACAGAGTGTCGTGACTTCGGCGGCCCTGACCCTCCCGACGCTCAAGCCAGCCACCCTCCCCGCACTCCCCCTCTCCTTCTGCTCCTGTCGGCTGAGAGTCAAAGTTCTCCCTTAATCAGCACAATGCTCTATGTGGCAGGTGTTAGTGACTTTTTTTTTTTTTGTCTCCCTGGCATCTTGATCACCCCTCTGGGAGAGGGCTGGCTTCCTGGCGCCGGGCTCACAGCGGGAGGCGTCATCGGGAGGAGAGCCACCCACGGCGGCAACAGGATCGGGCAAATTGCTCTCTCCGCGGCGAGAGGCAAAAGGTCGGGGCCGCGGGATTAATCCGAGCTCGCGGCGCACGGAATGTGGGAGATTAGCGAGACGGCGTGGCTCACCGGTGGCGCTTTCACGCGAATGTGGCTCGGTGATGAGGAATAAACGTGGCAAACGTCTTGCAAAGTTGGACACACGTTTGCGTCCAGTCAGCGATTTCAGACGACCCAAATCATGATATTACACAGTGATCTGTCAAAATAGGCCCGTCTCTGAACAATAATGATGAATTATGTACAGATAATATGCAGTGTTACTGCGCAGAAGGCCGTATTAAAGCCTTTAAATGTCAAAATGTGCGCTACACCTTTAATGACAGCCGCTAACAACTGCTGCATCTTCACCTCACTTCCCCGGCATCTGTTCCCATCTGATGACGGCTCTGTCGCATTGCGCCTCTAAAATTTTGCTTCGTGCTCCGCCTGAACCCGGGTCCAGAAGTGTGCCGCTAATTGGATGACTTCTTCATAAATATTGTATGTGTTAAAAGCTTTAAGACGGTTTTCACCTGAGTAGGTTCCTTAATGACTATTTCCATAAATTAAAGTTGGGAAAATTACATTTCGCGAGAGGCGCTAATTCCTTAAAAGTGTTCTTAAGTTTTTAGCGGTTCATTCCGCCCTGCTGGACACCGGCGCTTGTCGAACGGTAATGGCAGTGGCGGCGCCGTTAAGCTCCTCCAGCCAGCGCGGCTAATCGGCCTAATCTGACCCCTTTGGCTACCTGGGTGTTACGGCGCCGCGGTGGACTCCGTTTACGCTGCGAAACTCGTAAATGGAAAAGATTCAACGGCGTTTTTTTACTGCAGAGGGTATTCTCGAGATCAGCTTGGGTTTGTCGTATTACTTGCTGTCATGCCGGGGAGACGGAGGTTTTCGGAAACGCTGGAGTTCGTCAAAAGTGAGGATGAAGCACTGATTGATGAAATATTGTACCAATGCAGCAGACATTTCATTTCATCGTTAGACCAGGCTGCATAAATGACTCCACCCTTGCCCGGTGTATTTAGCACAAGGGAGTGTTGTTTAATGGCTCAGTTTTAGAATGCAGAGCACAGAGGAGCCTCAAATGTAAGAGGCGCAGGTTGGTCTCTTTTGGAATTTCAGACGGCGTCGTGCAAACTCTGCAGAATGCACATGCACGATGCGGCGTTTCTGCTTACAAGGTAAATTGTTAAGCTTTCAAAGGTGGCATGAGGGGAGCTGATTTGGTGAGCCGCCCCCCTCCCCTCTCTCTCTCTCCCTCCCGCAGCTTCTGCCGGTGAGGGCCCCGTCACATTCAGCTATCAAAGTGCACGCGTCAGCAGACCCGGCATGTCATGAGGGCTTTGGGGAGAGATTGGTTCCTAACATCCTCTCCTGAAGCATTTCCAACAAGCCACGAGGGCGGAGGCACGCCGCGATGCGCTCCCCTGCCCCCTCGGAGTGAACTGCCCCTGGTTCCGTCAAAAAGGCCGTTTCAAAGGAGCTGCTCGGGCCCGACGGGCAGATCTCTCTCAGGTTGTTGTCAATTAAGGCAGCACTGGAGCGTTTGATCTCGAGCTGCACGCTTTTCACTGGAGAGGCCACATTAATGATCGAACCCTTGTGTTTTTTTTTTTTTTATTTCACAGCGGATACTTTTGGGTGCCGCGGCAGGAAAAGCACATGACGTGCAACTGCTGCGTTATTTACTTCTCCCGTCAGTGGTTTTAATGTCGTGGCTGATCGGCGCGTGCCTGCCACGGAGAAAAGCTCCTTCATCATCCCACAACGGCCACAATGGAGATATCCATCATGTTTTATTTATTTATTTCCTTGTGCGTATGTGTCGACATGCGTTCATGTCATGTCCGCAGTATGGACGGCAGCCTGTTGCCGTCCAGGTTCAGCCACTCTGTGGTAGCACAAGACATCTGTCCATGTTGACAGAGAGGCAGCCTGCCTGTGCTGCTCATGCTCAGTCTTAGCAAGAAGTGTGTGTATATATATATATATATATATATATATATATATATATAATATGGGTGAAAGAGGGGTTTTTCTCTCTCCTCCTTCACAGCAGACAGATAATCCCACATGAGTGTCCACTCTTAGGTTTGGATTCATGATCAGTACTTAGGAAGAAAAAGGCCCTAATCAGATCTGCAAATTAGACAAAAATAGACCTCATTCCACCCCACGCATCACCCACACACAGCCATCGCCTCAAATCTCAACTAGATTGTTTTCCCACACATGACACAGCTAACGGGTTTATTCAGCGTATCCGCTTGGGATGTAGCAGCAGCGCCATTGCTAGCATGGCTAAAATTGTAGTGCAGAGTGGGGGACAACCGCAATGGTAAGATTGGTAGTGCCAGGGAGGGCTTATTAATTCAATAGGCTGTACCTGAACTGTTTATTAAATATCTCAAAGAATATTGCCAAGGCCGTGATAGAAGAAGACCCATAGTGTTCACTGTAAAATCATCTGTTGCCTTGTGGCTCGCATGAAGCCTGACGTGAATTTAAAGGAACTGTGGGTTACAAAAAAGAAACAACAACAACAAAAAAAATGAAATCTGGAGCGCCATCTTGGGTCTCCCTCTGTCTCTCTCTCTTTCTCCCTGCCCTCGCTTTTTCCCCTCATCTGCTCTCTCTTTCTAATTAGCTTCTACAGCGAGTGCAGACTGGACAGGGCCCTATAATGGAGCCAGATGTTCGAGGAGATTTCACCCCGGAGGGGAATGTTTTGTTTACTACAAGATGAAAACAACTCTCTCGCCTTCGCTTTCCTTTTGGGGTTGTTTATGTGCTAAAACCACCCCCCCCCCCCCAACTCGTCCTGCTCTGGTTGGGTTTCAGACGCCATAAACAAGCCTGAATTGATTTAATTTTTTTTTTTCATTAATAGGTCGTCATTTTGCCATGAGCTGCGCTGTTTAAAAAAAAAGAAAAATGAAAAATGAAACATTCAAAAGTTTCTTGTTCTTTCAGATAAAAATCTAATCCATACGGCCGAGATCCATAGTCGTTGCATCAGCGGAAAATTCATTCCTCACATCCTCTGTTTCCCCCTCATCCAACACAGTGTGACAACCATTATCCAGCTCAACACTTATCACCACAAAATTGACATGTAACCCATTTCTGGGATGATTAATTTAGCTTTGGTGTGGCCCGCCAGAGGATCAGTCTTAATTAGCGGAGAGGGAGAAAGCCAGAGAGTGCCTGGGTCTATACATTAACCAAGTGCAGAAAAACAAATGAAGACACTTGGAGTCAACTCCATCTGCATCTCAGGCTGAAGCTCCGAGTGGGATTAGGAGGCCGAGTCGATGAGCCCGATGCGGAGTGTCGGCGGCGGTGGCGTGATTGGACAGTAATGCCCTTCGCACTCGTCAGCGCTTCGAGATCCGCTGAGGTTGTAATTGGGCAGTGCTCAAGACTCAAACGACTGATGAGGTTGATTAGTCCAATACGGCGACGGAGGGCGGCGGCGAGGTTTGAGAGAATCAGGCCGAGATGAGATGAGCCGCGCACGCGGAGGCAAAGTTGATCAGGTCACGACACCCCTGAGGAGTCTGTAAAGGGAAAAAAATAAATAAATGTGGTGACCAATCTTTTAGTCTGCCCAAACCACACATAAGAAAACACCTGCGATAACGTCTTACACAGAGGTCATTTCTTGAAAAGTGAGTAGGCCTGTTTACATTATGCAGCTCGGGAGAAGGTTGAACTTTAATGAAAAGGTTTTTTTCCGGAAAAAAAAAAATACACACACTGAAATTTGAAAAAAATAACCCTACACTGAGCACATCTGTCCTTTCAGGGAATAATAATAATAAAAAAACTCCTCTAAACCACATGCTTGCTCCCTTTTGAATCTCACCCACCTCATCCTGGTCTCCGAGCGGAGAGGCAGGCAGAAAGCACAATCACATTAGCATGAAGTCAAATCTGCCTTTTGTGAAATGCCAATCCAATTAGCACGTTCTCGTTGAGCTCCCTCTTCCTAAATGGAGGCTTTTGCATCTTTTACAAGGATGATGTGCAGTAAAAAGGCACATTTAGTAAACAGTGAGGCCCTCTGGCTTTCCTCTGGGACTATTCGAGCTAGGTGGCTAATGAAACAGGTCCATAAAAACAGCAGGGGATGGGGGGGACACAGAGATGGGCCATGAGGAGCACAAGCGCACGGTGGTGGTCTCTCCTGGGAGCAGGGACTGAAAGAAAGGATGATCATTGTCAGGAGGGAAAGGTGCTGCTTGAAAGGCCCAGCAGTATTGATTGGTAATAATTACACTCATGGTTGGTAATGAATTGGGATGAAACCCCACATGAACAAAGCATTCCTATTCAGATAAAAATTTCTCACATTTCTGCAGCTAGCAAGTTGATTTCTTTGATAGTGTTTGTTTAGTAATCCCTATCTGGGATGGAGATTTCAAAACTAACGATTTAATGCAAATCTTCCAGTGGTGGGAAGGTAAAGACATTTTTGTTAAAGTTTTGCCATTGTTTCTATAGTGCTATGCTCCCCACGAGAATAGAGGTTTCTCTCTTCTGGTGTCCCACCCAAAGGTCAAGAGTCAAGGCAGGTAACTGCTTGGCAGAACAGTCAGAATGTTCCCTAAGGCACCTGACATAACAAAGCACACTCAGTCCCATTACATGTCATGACTCCTTGAAGTAGGATGGTGTCATGCATGTCCACCGGCTGTAGTCCAAAACACCGTACCCCTCTGCCTGGTAACCCTAGAACTGCCTCAGGGGCCGCTATGAGACCTTACTATGGTAAACACATGTACGCCAACAGACAAAAAAATCTTTTAGTGTACCTAATTGTCAACTTTTGCAAGAAATAAAGTCGCGGTCTGTTGTAAAAATAGCAAAGCACCATTCAGATTTGTGTGAAACCTCAGCCAACATATATAGCAATGGTCCTCAATGTTTTTCAGGCCGGGGACCACAAAGTGATGGAGATGACTGATGGACTGATGTCTAATCACTCCCCTGCAGTACCTCCGCGGGCCCCCTGTTGGAGACCTATGATATATAGTGAATATAGCTAGTCTTCACCAACTACGTCATCTTGTCCACGTTGTGAAAATTATAAAATGCAAATTGCCCCTTGCCACTGACTCTCTATAGCCACATAAACTTGGTAAAATGAATCTCCCACTCACATCATTTTGGAGGGCTTGTGGGATATTAAAATAAACAAATGGCACCTTTTGTTATCTCTTTCACGACGGGTGTCCTGTCTTGCCTTTCAAAATGCACAGCCTCCTTTTGCTGCGCAAGATCCAGGCTTTTCTACAATTAAACTCACATCAGATTTGATGTACTACCCCTTCTCCTGTCTTTTGGTGACTTCAATCTTTTATTACTGTTAGAAACGGTGATCGAACTAAAAAAAAAAAAAAATTGAGACCCAGTTCTGGTAATAAACTTGGATTTTATTTTAATTATTAAGAGCTCTGTGGAAGAACTGGGGATAAAACTGTAATGCTTTTGTAATCTTAAGTGCATGTGGTATGTATTTGGCTCGAACTCTCCGATTAATGAGAAGCTTTACCGTGTCCAACTCTTGCTCAAAGCTCCTGGTCATTCATATTGAACTCAGTTTTTTTTTTTTTTTTTTTTTTTTATACTGCAAAGTTTCTGGAGTGTATATGGCCCGGAGGAAACCCAGCAGACCTCAAATTATCCTCCTCTTTTTCTGGCTCTTTTCATCATTTCAGCTCTCTTGCACACCATTCCTTTACTCTTGGACATTTTACCCACAGTTATATCTGTTCTCACTTGCACATTATTTTCTTGCTTTCTTCTTCTTCTCCTCGCTCCGCTCCATGCTTCTGCCAATTTCATGCCAGGCCAGTCCTTGGAGAATCACCAAGGGCATTGGAAACAATCAGACGACTCTTCCCTCTCCCCAAAAAAACAGACCTGAGTTCTTCATAATCAACCATTTATTTTCCTCTCTGTCGCAATTAAGAAGCACTAGATGGAAATTATTTTTAGACATGGCTCTCATTTCCTATTTTGTATTTCACAGTTCAAGATTATTTATCTAAACACAGCACTGTGCGAGTGTGCATTCTGTGGCCCGGAGCTATTTTCCACATGGGCAACCGTGAAGTCATATTGACACTAAACATATGGTCGGCCCTGTTTTGAGATACACTTGCACACTCCCAACGTTTCACTTGTCTTAATGAATAATACCACGGTGGATTCCAGCGTCTGGAATCAGTGGCATTTTTTTTTTCTCGACGGCACCAACTATGCTTTCATGCATGAATTAGCCGTGTGCATTTCCATTTCTACATGGTGCTGGGGAACACAACGGTTTGTAATTTCATTTGCAAAATTATGAGGGAGGGACTAAGAAAGAGACCCTTTCCGCTTGTAATAAGTGGCCCATTTTATGTTGATTTCCATCCCAGCTCGGCTGAGTACATCCTAGCCGCAGTGAAAAAGAACGAAGCATTTGAGCAAAATCAATGATATTTTACGGTACTAAACCGCCAATCCTTAGTGATATATCCCTTTGTTATTGAAATGCATCTCTTTCAGAAGACCCTGGCTTCGTATCAAGACTGGAGCTATTCCTGTGTGCACTGAACGGAAGGAACCTAATACTAAGTGACAGGAGAGGAAATGAAAATAATGAGATCTCATAAATATAGTTCGGGAGACAAACCTTTCACTGCTGCTCAGACAAAGAGGAGGTATTTCTGTCCACGGGCCTGATTTCAGTGACCTCTGTGGTGTTGTGGAGGCTGGAGGGGGCGGACGGTGGAGATGTGGATGCATGAAACACAAAAGTGGATCTGCTTCCTTTTCTTTGGCGACACAGGAAAGACCTCACAATCCAGTATTGTTTTTGATCAGAGACAATGTTGGACAATGTTGGAGCTTGTCTTGCAGTCCATCCCTATTCCAGTGCTAAAAGTTAGGGCTCCATGTTGTCAATTTCTAGCCTGATAAATGTGCAAAACTGAACCGGGTTCTTTAGTTTCAGCCATTGTATCAAACCGGATCCATATTAGATAAATGGCAGAGTCTGGCTCAGTATGGGCAAGGCTGGGTAGAAGTAAGTTTCAACAAAGGGGTCTCAGATTCATCTGGTTTCCAGGGTTGTGAAACTGAAGATATCTGACTCACATCGCAGAGGTGTTAGAGGGAAAGTCAAAGGATCATGGAAGTCAGTGGTTCCCAAACTTTTTTCCTTGATCTTGTTTTTAACTGCGATCACGCGCCAGAGATCCGGCATGGTGCCGGAATACCTCTAGCCCTGTATTGTACATGTAGGGAGACACATTCACTACTGGTTAAAAACTAGTAACTGGTGAAACAGGTGAAAACTGATAGTGAGCTCAGATCAGACATGTTTTGGCGCACCCCCTGTGGTCTCTGGGGGTCACGGACCCCAGCTTGGTAACCACAGATCTAAGTAGATAAAGACCACATCTCAGGCACGTAATATTTTAACAAATTTGGGAGTAGATTGTAGATCCTTGACAGTCAATCATACACTTAAGATATTTTAGTTTTGAACAAAGGCGTAGACTGACCGAGTAGCCAACTGGAAAACTAACACTGTCGTTCCCGGACTTACAAAAATAACTAAAAAACTAGAATGAAAACTAAAACATTAGCCTGCTACTGAGTGCGTGTCTTCCTGCTTAAACCAAACGACAGACCTGATGATAATAATGACACAGATTCTTCACACTTAACGTCAGAGATCTGCTTGGACGTAAATTAGAAATCCCATGTCTGAACACTCCAGGAACACATTTTGACGTCTTGACAGACTTCATAAAATATTGCCAATTTAGCAACTAATTTGGAACTGGCAATGCCAATTAAGCTCATTTGGAGCAGTTCATCATTCTTCACCAAATTTCCCAGTAATCAAATTCACAAATTTCACAGACAGTGTTAATATATCTAACTGTGAGACATATGCCCTTCTTGATGACTTTCTGTGTTTAATGACTGCTGCTGGAGTTTCTTTTAGCCGGTGCAGCCAGTGAAATTTGATGATGTCAGTGGATTGCGTTTTCCTTGATCTTGAACACTCATAGCTCCTTATTAAGGTTGATTAGCAGTTTGTTGAGCTCGGGCTTTTGTGTGCATTTCTGTCATGCATAAATCTTGACAAATGGACTCCCCGCAAGATGCTTGAAGTGCATCACAGCTCTGTGGACTCGGAGCTTGCCGGGTCTTGACTTTGGAAAACTCAAATGTTGACTGACGTGTTCAAAAATCAGTCGCAAAGCAGAAGCTTTGCTCAAGCGCTCAACACACACACCAAATTGAAATTGCTCATTAGCGTCTGAAAACAAGTGAACCCTGCTTCCAAAAACATAGTGTCCTCATATTCATTCATTGGAGGATTCTTTCATCAAAACCTCTTGGTTATAAATACCTCACTAACCCTATTCCCAAATCACTGTGACCACAAACGGTGCAAAAGTCACAACATGCAGCTGACATTTGAGTTTAATTTCACACCCCAACTTAATGTGTCCAGTGGGAAATATTTCTTTTGCAGGCGGATTTTCAAATCAAATTTACATTTGCTTATGGAAATACCAAAGGGATAAACATCAACTGAAAAAAAAAGTTTAATTAAGGTTCAATGCGGTTGTTCAATAAAAACTAATTTTGACTCATTCAAACGTTTAGTCTATTTAGCTTTAGCCTCTAAATCAGAATGCGAAAGGCGTCGGTTCCGCTTGCCCCACATAAGTCAACAACCCCAAAGGCTTCAGAGTGACACCGGCCTTGCCCGCCATATGCTTCTCCAGAGTTCCCTGTCAGTCGTACCTGGCCCGATAGCTCAGATGTCAATAATGGCTCCATCTTGAAAAGTACTTCTGCTAATTAAGAAGGAACGACGGAGCAGGTACAGTAGAGGTTTGAGGGACGAAACATAAAGGTGCAGGTTAACTGACAAGCCAGATGGTCTGAGTTTTGAACCAAAGTCACTTTAGCTAGTTACACTCTTTTCACCTTCCTTCCGTACTGCGGCTGCTGAAATAGCAAACACAGCAAACTTACGATTAGTAAATAGAAGGCTGTGCGCTAATCTAATTTATGGGGACAGTTTTGGTTAGATTATTGCATTGATTTGAAAAAGATGAATATAGCAGTATCAAAACACGGTCTTTTATTAAGTAGTCTTTCATTAGCGAACTACTTTCTTAACGTATCAAGTCTACGATGTAGAAACACTAAAGTAAACCTACATATATAACTATATTTTAATGACAACACATGTAATTGATGTATGACAATACTCTTTGAGCCAAAAAAGGCCCAACCGGTCCAGTTCAAGACCAGCAGAGACACACTCCTTGAAACAAACTGATGCATTTCGACTCCTGCTAAACTAAGTTTTTTGTGGTAGAGCCTTTGCGGTCCTGCTGAAATATAGCAGATGGGCTAGGTACACGCCCTCACGACGCCCATATTCTTCATGATTCATGTTTGGATCAAAGTGACGTCTCTTTCTTTGGAAGCCAATGTCTTTGGTCCTGAAGCGGTATTTTAAATTTTTTTTTTTTTTTGATGAAAAGGCCTAGACCTTTCTTCACAAGCAAGAACCTTCCCCTTTCTCTGCTGGTCAAAAAGCCGTGGCCTGTAGCAAGTCAAGGTGAAGTCGCAGTGGTTTAGTTGAGTGAGTGCCTAAGGTAAGGGTCAGGCCCACTACAGTTGATCATGAAATGAGTCTGGAGGTTTGGGAGATGATCACAGGATTATACAGAACAAAAACCAGGGCTCTGCTGGACACATTTGCGTACGAGCCTTCGGGCTTTAGATTTAAGTCAGTCAAGTGCCACTAGTTTTCTTTTGGAAATACTCTAGTAGAGTACAAGTACCACAAAAGTGCACTCAGCCACTGTAGTTACACTTCATTCTTGATTCTTCAGCACTGCTCAGTTGGTCCTTTTACATAAAAATAGCTGTCTCTCAAAGCTTATTTCATTATTGCAGCGTCTCAAATGACAAGCTTAATAAAGGCTGAGTACGCCTGTTTTACATGAGTCTAAGCTTTGCTCCAGCATGTCTGCTCAATTTGCTAACATTAAGTTGATTTCCCATGTTTTAGACACAAACATTAAGGTAATCACCAAAGCCTGAACCCCCTGCAGATTTAGCCTGCGGTGAAGCCACCGATTACAAATTCCGGTTGCTAGGAGCATTTTGTGTTTTTTTTTTTGTTTTTTTTTTTTTTTTTTTACAGCAACCTGACTTCCAGGAATATTATCGTGCACATCAATTACAGCAGTTTCTCTCTCCTGATGTCGTCTGATTGACAGCCCAGGATACCGCCACGAACAGTAACTCTCGCAAAAGCTACTGAACACTTTCTGAAACTAAACCTGATGAAGCTACCGCACCTCTTGCTCCTCTTTATTTCCTGACGGTTGGTAAACCGAACGGCTGAAAGGGCGCGGAGGCGCTTGCACGTGAAACTGCAGAGGAGGGACAGCCTGGACAAGTTGCTAAAGCCCATAATCATGTTGGCACTCTACTTAAGATGCAGTAAAAGGGAGGGCGGTGAGAAAATCTGCTCCACATATCAGTATTGAACACTCTGGCCCTTTTTCTTTTGAACGAGCTAAGTGCGTTTTATTGGCAAAAGTTTGCTTTAAAGATGAAATCATTCCACTGTGCAGAGCAAGCACTTCACTATCTGCTGGGCGAGACTGATGCGTTCAACAAATCCACATACACATAAACACTCCGGTGCATATGGGCTACGGCACAGATGGATATTGATGACAGTGCAATACCAATTGGTGTAATTAATGCTCAGGTTATATTGGAAGGACATGGACAGCGATGTGGGCCATTTATCACCACTGGGCTTGCTTATTCTCGCCCCATTGAGCCATCGGAGTAGGCTGGCTGAGCAGAATCTTAATTGCAGGCTCAACCCTACACCCACACCCCCACCACCCGAAGACATGGGAGCAAGACAAGACGGGAAAGTCAAACAGCGGGCCGGGCCTCTCTCCCCTCCTTATTTTTCTCTTCAGTCGTCATCGCTTCGCCTCGGCGCAGCATGCAAACGGGGAGAGGAGGGTGGAGGGGCGCGCGTGGCGGAGGGGAAAGCACACTTACGCACATACAGGCCGCTGGATAAGTGAGTGAAAAACGGGGGGAGTCCGTCACACACGCGGCGGGACTCGGAGTAGATTACAGAACTCCTGAGGAAATATTTCTTAGCTCTCAAACTGACAGTGAAAGAGGATTGACCAGAGCCAAGCCCCAAAACAAACATTTACACTCCTCCCGCAACACACAACATTATGTAAAGAGACAGAGGCGCGGAGCACATGAGGCCTGCAGGAAGGAAAGCGAAAAAAATATTGCTTCCTTGCCAAATGGAAAATCGACAGGGAGCTTGCGGACTGCATTTACCCCAATTGGTGCAAACGTCGGAGTCATTTTGTAGAAGATGTGCCATTTAAAATCTGTTTCAGCGGGAGAGATCCGCGCCGCTTTAAATGTATCGGCTGCCAGCGTCACCTGGCACTTTTTTTGGGGAGAAATTCCCAGAGGACGTTCTGTAGTTAATGCGCTTTCTTTTCTATATTTTCGGATGTGGAGGTTAAGGTGGAGGGGCGCAGGGGCTCGCTGGAGGAGGGCCTAATTGAAAACACAAATGTCAGGAAGCGAGGCACGGCGCCGTAGGACGGTGGAGGAGAAGGCGACCTGGGAATAACCAACGAGCGCTCATTATCATCACGGTGTTTCTACTGTTTTGGGGCCAGGCGAAGTGGAAAGGACCCAAGGGGAGGAGGCGAGGAAGGAAGGAGGAAGAGGTGGGATGCAGGAGGGAGATGTAAATGAGGAGAAAATGAGGGAATGAGAACGTAGCAAACAAAATGAGCATGCCCAACAAGAAGCAAAACCTGGGTGGCAGGTGGATACAAAGATATAAGGCTTATCTAACGCACTGCGAGAAATAGACAGTGTAACCTACGCATGTAGCCTACGGCGGTGCTAGGAATTTTTACTTGTCCACCCATTAGTCTGGCTTGTGTCTCATTTGCCAATCGAGTTAATTGTCGTTTCTACTTCCTGTTTCAACAACGGCGAATGAAACTTTGACGAAACCTCACCGAAAAAGAGTCATAGAGATGCTTGTATCTCCAAATGTACTTAGTTAACCTTTCCTCGGTGTGGTCAGTCTTTATCGGTCGGAAATACTAAAGCAGAAATACGCCACTACCAAGCGGGCCAAGGTGGCAGCATGGTGCAGAGGTATAAACTGCACAATAGTCTCAGTATGTTTCCGTATGAACGCATGGCAAAGACAAAGGGAACGGGCCATTTTTAGCCAACAGAACCGACTGCTGCAGACCTCTACACCCACGTCTTCCCTCTCTTCGTCGTTTTTGCACATTATCACATCTCCCTGCGTTGTTTTGTCATTAGTTCTCATCTCCAGTGACTAACTGTCTGCTCGGCCGGCACGGAGTGAAAAATGCAAATATTTCGACTGCACTCCGCACTACGAGATGCATCGCAAACAAGAACCCCCCCCCTTCACACACACACACACACACACGCTATCTCCAAGCCGCTTGTGTCAATACGGGGAGGGCAGAGATATAATGCGATATGATAGACTGCCGACCTTTCTCTGTGATCAGAGGTGTCAATGGGATGACAAATAAACCGTTAAGTCGGGCGAGAGCGCTGATGCTGAGCAATACGGGAGCCCCGGGCTTTCCACTCTTTCCTCAATCACTCATAAGCATATTAAAAGAAGTTCAGTCCAAACACACGGCGGGCACAGATGCATACATTTTAGGTTCTCACTGAATGACAACTTTATAATCGGTACACTATCTGCTGCTAGACTAATAACCTGCCACCATTCTTTATTTACTGAAATGGTCCCAAAAGTTAAAACTAATTTTGTATTAAAAAGTTTCACGTGTACTGTAAGCAGTACCCAGTATTTTGCTGGTGATGTGGTGCGTTCCATTTACCTCGGCTGAATTCAGCACCGGGAACGACGTCACCTAAGTTGTCGGCGTTTCAGTTACAGAAGTCGGAAAACTAGATGGCCGCGTCCATGAAAGCACTTATCTTGGCGTGTTCAAATAAAAGTTTTTAAAGGATTCTTGATATTATTGCTATAGTGTTAAACTAAATTTAGGCTATATAAGGTACACAAATTGTAAATTCAACAGATAACTTAATCCAACTCATGAGTTTTTTAACTAGAATTATTTACAGTGATGAAATTTAAAAGACCACACAAGGCAGAAATTTATAAAAAATACTCAAAAAATAGTCAATCGTTTCATTTAAATGTAGAAAAAAACACACAGTTTGCCAGGATGGTGTCTGGCACTGCTTTGGTTTTACCAAGCTATTGTTTTTAGCCGTTGTTAGCGCGACATGGGCTTGTAGTTCCCATATAACACATGAAAAACATAAATTACACTGTAACAGCATTTCAATGTATGTGTGTTCAAAAATACCATCTGTACGAGCGATTTAATGCAACAAAAATTCATCGCAAGTGCTAATAAACAGAATATTACAAGAGGTTCTAATTACTGTTTACACGCGGGGCGGCCATCTTGGATACTCAGCGCAGGGGTTATTCTACAACTTCCAGAGTAGAAAATCCGACTTCAGGGGGCGTTCCAGTTAAAAAGTCCAACTTGGATCTCTGAAATTCTGACCACAAATGGAACATACTATTAAGTCACGTCCCACACTAATGCCCTATTGGCAGCTTTTCAGCCTATCCAGTTTGGCCTGTAGACAAACACAGCACTGTTTCCCCTACCATTGTATTAGAAATAAATTAAATAGAAAACCTCAAATCAAATTTGTCCGATCCGTGTTTCAGATGCAGTGGAGAAGTCGGCACCTTTCTGCACTCATAATGGATGTGTATGAAGGTGAGGCCTTCATGGCAAGATGTGTGTACCATTTTAACCAAATTAATATTCCATTAGATCCAGAACTTCGTTTATTGGGGAACTTTACAAGTATTTGCAGTTCTTTAAATAAATATACAACTCACATTTTGTAAAACAGCTTTAATTGTAGCCAAGAAATGTACTGCGGTAAAATGGAAATCCGATTTCCCCATTTCAACTGAAAGGTGGACCCTGGAAATGAACAGGTGCATTCCCCTGTAGAAAAAAAATAACATATTGCAATGAAAAACAATACAACACCTTTTTAAAAATCTGGCAACCATACTTAGAACACATAGATGCAGCTCAGCTATGAAGATAGATTGTTTCCATTGTTTTATTAATAAATCCATAATGTAAAAAAAAAATGTGGATCAGAAGTCCATTTACAAGCTGGCAGCAGACATTTTTGACACAGATGTCCTAGAGATGAGAAGAGATTCATAAAACCTGTCCTTACAAAAACCGACAAAGTTCTCTCTTGTAAAAGTACCTTTGAAATTGACAATAATGTGCAATACAAAGCGCAATTCAAATGGGATCAAAGGGTTATTAGTCTATTGCTGCACATATTTTTTCCACAGTAAGGTTTCATGGTGGTCCAAGAGTTTCCCTAAGGTTGCAGTTTCTGTACTACTGCTGGTGGCACAGACTTCATGGACAACAGAGCTAACTGTAGTTATGACTGAGGTTGGAAGTCATGTGATGGATACTTAAAAAATGTTCATACTTCCTTGAAGTAGCATATAACTGTTTTTGCTGTGCAGGTGCGCATTTCTTCACTACTTCAGAGCAAAATTACAGTCCAGGCTTAGAAAAACGCACAATATACAACCATACCTGTTGAAATAACAGCTTGCTGTGCATGTAGGCAGTAGTTGCATGATAAAAATGCACCTGCTAGCACATGCAGCGGTACATTACACACTACAGCCATATTCTATTTTATCTTAGGGGTGGGTTAGGGCCGGTTGGAAGTGCGCATGTGTGTAATATGTTGTGTGTGTGGATGAATGGGGGTCTGAGGCATGGGCGTAAAGCACTTTGTGTTGCATCTTTTATTCATGAAAAGTGCTATATATGAATAAAGTTTGATTGATTGCTAGCAGTCAAAAATGGCATCTTCTTTTTGGAAATGTGACAGTCGTGGGACGAATCACAGGACTGTGTATACTTTTCCCGACTCACCTGTGCATTTTAATCATAAATGTAGCAAAAGTAATGAGTTTTGAAGCAAAGCCGTGCTAGCTGTAGCATCACTGCGCCTGTTCTACTGAGCTGCAGTGGCAACATTTATAGCGTCCGGTTATTTTATGATTACTTTTGAATCTATAAACGACAAATACGCATTTAAAAAATGATATTAAAACGCTGTTAATTCAGAGAATGCTCAGTGTACATACTGTGCGTGCCTTTCCTATGCTCCTACAGTGCTTTGAATCACTCATCCAAATGCTCCTTCTCATGTTCTGGCTGACGATGTGTAAAAGCAAAGAGGAGAAAAAAATAATCAAAGTTCTGCTTTCCTTACAGCGCAGCAGATGGACAGAGGAGACATCTGCAAGTGTGCACTTGTGTACAATGTATCTTTCCTAACGTTCTCCTTCACCCCCCCCCAACCCTCCGGCTAAACACGTTCCATTGTATTCCTCATGTTGACTCGCAAGAAAAACTGTCACCAGCGCTCCAACCCTGTGCCATCATCTGGCTCCTCTCCTCGTCCTCCTCCCCCTCGGAGTCAGTGGTGTTGCCTGTGTGCGTCTGCGTGCGGCGGCCTTCATGTGTGTCTGTGGGCTGCCACCCCTCCGTCTCTGTTGGACTGATTGGCGTGGCAGCAGAGGGAGCAGACACTAATCTCATGTGCCAGGTCGGAGGCATCGCGCTGGCTCCTATCACTTCCACAGATAAACAAGTTACTGTTGCAGAGGCAACGCTGCCACAGTGCGTCGGCAGACTCAATAAATGACACACACCCGTAGAGACCGAGGGCTCCGTGCACTTCCTTTTTCCACGGACGAGGCAGCGACCTGGTGGGGAGGGTCACGAGTTCAACTGAAAGCGAAGAGGACGTTTGAGCATGTATCGGACGTTACTCAGTGTTTCCGCAACGCATAGCGTACACCCAGTGTCAAAGTTTATTGTCAGCGCAGGACGTAGTGTGCCTTTTAAGTTGTGGATGGAGCCTAAGTGACAGGATGCTGGACTCATCAAGCCGTCAGGGACATGCTGCTCTATAAATGTTTAAATAGGGAAAAAGTTTGCCAGTTCGATTTAATTGTTCAATTTGTTTCTACTGCCCTGGTGTGCACTTAAAAATCAGAGGTTTAGCAATCCTAGGACACTGTCCGTTTAGTATGCTCTCTGCAGATATTCTCAGGAGCCATGTTTTCGTAAGGTCTTCAACAGGGCGTCCACAGAGGTGCTGCAGGGAGGGGGTCGCGCAATCTTTGGTTGATTAGACATTTTTTTTTATGTATTTTTGTTGAATTTCTTTAACTACACATTAACATGATTCCAACATGATCTTAGTTAAGGGATGAATGGAGGCAGAAGACGTTATCTTTCTGTCAGCACTTCACTCGTTCATCAATACAGGAGTTTTTGTCCACACTGGCCGAGACCTGTCAATCTGAGCCTCCTGTACACAGTAGGCCCCGCCCCTACTACTGCTGAGCCAATCGGGAGGCCCCATATTACACGTAGACTCTTTAAGGTTCCCCGCAATTGGCCGAGAGCCTATTCAGTTCCCAGGTGAAATCCAGAAGTACGCTACAACATAGCAGAAGAGAAGCTAACACTGCAGCTAACTCCCATCGACATCCATTCATCCAAGGTTAGATGAGTTGCGTGCTTCTCATCAGGGTCAGACATGTCAATAATGTGGGAGGATGTGTGCCATCACATGGCTGCCTGATACGCTGTCTCTACTACATTTAGCTATGTTTAAAGTTAAAACTTGAATCTGTCAGTTATACAACCAGTTGGGTATGTTTATGTTTATGGCAGGTGCAGACAACCCTGTTGTGCATTTTTGAAATAAAAAATTAATATTTGAACCTGCATATTACCTGAATAGCTTAATTTTTAATGCAAAATGATGATAATAATGTAAATTTATAAATAGCACTAGGTCGAGTTTAATACATAGTAGTTTAATACGTGGTAGGTAGTGGCTCCCTACTTAATCTTGTCATCATTTTGGGGTCCTTGGCCTGAAAAACTCAGCTGTAAGATATTTTTATGTGCATTTTACTATCACAAGTATTTTTCATTTTATCTATTCTTCACTAGTGTTTTTTAAGTGTGTTCTTTTATGAGCTACTGTAACCAAACGATTTCCCCTGTGGATCCATAAAGTCTAGCTAAGTCTAAGTTGCACCTTATACACAAGAAGCAGTCTGGTGGTTTTCTGTGTTGCGAAATTGACACATGAATTAAATATGGTACGTAATTTTCCTCAGCTCCTTTCAAAGCACTTTGGTATTAACAGCCACCGTTTTAGTCAAGTCAATTTAGTCGCTCTCGCCCTGGCTGCGCACCCCCCTCACCCGATCCTGAATCATTTAGACGGCGCTCTAAGTCGCTTGGTATTCACACCGGAAAGCTAACAGAGTTACATATTCTTTTTTATTTCAGCACGGCTGTCGTCAGGTGGAGTCGGCGCAGCATTCGCTCGAACTCGAAGCGTCTTTTTCTCTCGCACCGAGGAAGGAGGGTTAAAGGTCTCGCTCAAGGGCGAACTTCCAGCGATTGTCAACCCCCCACCCAACCACCACCACCACCACCACCCTCGCGCTATATGAGCGAACCTTTCAAACAGATGATGAAACCTGACAGCATAAATCCCGAACACCCCGGAGGTGACACAGGTGGTTTTATCACACGTTTCATCACACATGACCCAACAGCACATGGATAGGAACCCTAAATCAAGGCAAAATAGTAGAGCCACGTGACGGAGAGGACAGGAGCGCGGCCGCTGACACCGGGGTGACATTGCGCGCGTAAACATCTGTTTTGTTTTGTCAAGACAGCCGGCTCCCTGGGGCTCCTGCAGTGCACAGTCGTCAAATCCGTGTGGATTTGTTGCGTGTGTGTGTGCAATCATTTGCATGTTGCACTGACATACGTGCACGTCGTCAGCCCTTGTGTGTGTGTGTGTGTGTTTGTGTGTGTGCGTGTAAGTGCAATAGGCTGTGGCTCCTCCGCATGACATGCACGCATATTTTCTCCTTGAGGGAGAGGAGCAGCCGACAGAGGTTTCAGCGAAGGCTCCAGGCGCACACGGCCTCTTTTGAGACACACATTATAACACCCAAGCAGAACCCCCCTCCTCCCCCCCGTGCTGATCTCTCATCCCATTGGGGGCAGCAAGAGAAGAGGCAGGAAGTAAACATGGTGGCCTGCCGTAGGGAGCCGACAGTGCACACTTGGGCTCAGTGCGCCTTTGAGAAACCGAGAGGAAGTTGAAGAGAGGATGCGAAGTCAGGCCTGGGAGTTGGGAAGCTGGAGGTTTGTCGAAAAACAGAATCACACCTCTCTTTTCTTTCCAGATTATTTAAGGGTGACTTTGAGTTCGCCACGCGCGCGAGCGGGATACGCCCGTTTCCAGCGCTCAGCGAGCCTCGCCAACCCCAGCGCATCAATCAAAACAACAGTCGCCACACGCTCACGAGTTTTGACGCGGCTCCCACCAAAAACTGTCATCCCAACCTAAATTCTTCTGCAAACAAGCCGCCCTGCTCACGGAGCCGTCGTATCTGTGCAAATTGACAAACAGAACATGCGCGCACGCCTGATAGACTTTGCGGCGTCTTCCCCGCAATCACATACGTTGGGTAATTATGCGAAAACATGCGTGTACAATGCGCGTACAAGCAACCCCCTTCTACTGCAAAACATCAAAGACAAAGTGCGCTCCTTGTCAGAATAATGCATGCGTAAATACTTATTTTATGTACATCATAGGGGTGTTTTGTTTACTGCTGTCGACCGTATGCCAGGGATGCACAGAAATAAGAAGCAGGTCACTATCCCAGGAGGATCGGCCCACAGATCTCTGCTCCTTCTTTGCGACGCTCATTGGATGAATTGTATTAGCCTAATCCATTGATCTCGGCAGAGGCTGAAATTAGCTAATTAATTAGGGGCTGAGAGGAGAGAGCGCCGCATGGAGAAGACACCCGCAAAACAAACACCTACCTTAATGTCGCGGCCATACCAGCGGAGATCTCGGATTCAGTGGCTGATGTAAATATACCTCTAATGAAGTATTCATGAGCGAGTGTCAGGGGCAGTGCTACTTTGGTATGCAAAAGAGATATGTAAATATGCAGCAGCAGGTCGGACCGCCGGTAGGTTTTAAGAGATCACCGAGAGATCAATAGTTGAGGGGTTTGTGTGGAGAATTCATCAGCTAATGTATGTACATGTGTCCATGTCAGATGCTGTGTGTGCTGGCGTGGATTCAGGAAAACGGAGCAGACAACTCATCTGTGCGCATCCTGTGACAAGATTAGCCGGTGGAGATTATGACGCCGTTGCTGAATAGAAATTTATTCCAGAATCCCTAGAAGATGCAAAACAAAGCACAGATTTATTCATTTATGCTATTAAGTTAAAAATCTTCTATTTGTTTGATCTTTAAAATTGTATATATTAATTGAAAAACACGCTTTTTTTATGTATTCCATCATGTCTTTCATGAACATTCAGCTATTCCATTTTGCATTCACCGAGCGTTGCATTCCAGTTTGAACTTGATGCCGTGACTCATGCTGAGGCTGAACCCAACAGAAATATCTCCCCACAAAGGCCATTTATTATCTGCTCTACAGCTTTAAGTTGTCCCCCCAAGCGGCCGAAAACATGGCAAGTAACCACAGCAAGACTGGGAAAAATGGATTATCAGATCAAATTAAGGATAAACTACGAACTACCAAATAACAAATGGTCCATGAACGTTGACATGTGGATAGAAAACAGTTATTTGAATCTATACATGGACCTGATTTCAACGCCAGGAACATACGTGATATACTAAACCTTTTGGTAGTTTATACAACACAACTCCAAAAGCTTTGTACTAGAGTACCCCCATATTTGGAAAAGTGGATTAGCCTCGGTTTCAGTTAGTTTTAGTTTCAGTTATGATAAATGTAGCTAAACAAATGATGCTAATGCTAGGAGCTTTACTGAGAAGTAACGTTAGCTACACAATACTGTAGCATCTGACCGGACATTAAAAGGATGACGAGGAGGGATCACAAATATTCCGTTTATTGTCTTCTTGTGCCAAAACAACAACATGGACAAATTTATCTGACAGCCCTCCAGGATGAAACGTAAGAAGTAACTAAAGGTATAACATCATCAAAAAATACAGCATGAATTAAGGTTACCTAACACAAAATGTGAAGCACAACACCAGGTTTCTGTGCCTGGATTCCAGTTGTTTCTTCTAATGCAGCGAACCATTTACTTCTCTTTTCTTTGGCAGATATCTGTAAAAATATATCTCTGACTGCTTTTCAAATCTGTTGGTACAGTCAATAGCAAAACAGCTCTTCCCCATCTTTTTAATTTAGTTTAGATGGTATTAAAGCCTATGATTCAAACTAATGCGGCTAATCTCCATGCTCATCTGTCACTTTTTGCCACTCAGTGGCCGTAAACACAGAGACTTACCCTCTATATTACGCAACCTTCCCCTGCAGATTTAGGCTGCCCCATAAAACTTCTGCAACTGGAAACGGGATTCCTGAGGAACGGTTCCGAAGCTCAGTGTAGTGCCGCCGAATGCTACCATTTTGGCAGCGGCTTAACTCCTCTTAACTCCCAGCTAAGTAAAATAAAAAATATTCAAAGAGCTGGAGCGTGAGTGGAGCTGAAAAAATCTGGTGATGCTTGGGCTGACCACTAGCGACAAGATCACAACTGCCTTTCGTAGCCAGCCACAAGTTTCCTTTTGAAAATCTTGGGTTAATTTTTCACTTGATTTTCCAGCTGTCGTGAAATTCTAGTAGTCAGATGTCGTTTTGTGGGCACTTTTTATGATTGGACTTTAGAGGGAGATTGAATAATTGCATTGAAAGCTTCAGAAAACGACAAAGTGGGCTTCACAGGGAGACATATTTATTTCTTTCACTAGGAGATTACTTGCGGTATTATTGATGTTTGACATACAGCTAACTAATAGTAATAATAAAAGACATACAGAGCGCTGTGCGGGAACAGCAATCTTTCTACGGCTCTCAATTCTGCAATCCTTTTGCCTACTTGGTGATTTCTTTTGGTTTAAGGGTAATGAGAAGTGCAGCGGAGTGGCGGAGCTAGCAGGGCACAGTGGGATGGAAATGGCTTGGTGTCTATCAAAATGTCAAAATGGAATATAGCTGTGCTGCACTCTGGCCTCGAGCCACAGGGTGAGTCGAGGATTCACACATGCACACACGCAGAGACACACACCTACACTTACACCGTAAGGTCAATACAATCACCGCTGAGTCAACCTCTATATTCGTGATCTGGCATCAGGGTGTGAGGACAAGTGTCTCAGGGAGAGAAAATGAGAGATACAGACAGACGGGCAGCACAGATACAAGCAGAAAAATGGTTAATTCTTGAGTCTATAGGGCTTTTAAGACACATGGGGATAGCACACAGGCATGTGTGTGCGCTCTAACCCTGTATATTATATATTTATCCCAAAGGGGAATGATAAGATTGCTAAGATCATTGTCCTAAAAAAGGAAATCTGTTGCATTTTCATGCCTCTGTCCTGCTCTTTCAGTTTTTCTATTCACTTTCTCTTTTTTCCCTTTGGCTTTTGTCAAAAACATGAGTGTGTGATTAAAATGCGCTACGAGCCCTGGGGTGGGCAACAGAGGAAGGGGAAACCAAGGGTTAAAGAGCAACACCAGATATGAATGCAGTTCCACCAGCTTGACAAATTCAGGTGACACACTTGTTACCCTGGTGGTAAAAGAGAAACATTTCCATTAGAGAGTAGGTGATGTACTGTACACAACGGTGATGTGTTGTGAATTCAAAATATGAATCCAGAGCTGAGCATGTTGAAAAAAAGGGCAAAGATGTGATATGGCTGCCAAAGTGTAAGCAGTGAAACATTACCACCCGGGCTACTTTGGCATGATATCACCCTGTGATTCATATGTCAATGATGATCCTCGTCACAATGTCTGCCATAAGGGAGGATTTGTACGCGGTGGCATTTCCCCAAGCTAGCAGCCACCAGTTGTGAGTATTGTATGGATGCATTATTAATCCTCTATGACTAAAGGGCTTATTCACGTCCTTACTGTTCAAATAGATGAAGAATAAGTGAGTTTTCTTCAGGATGGTGGAGTTTAGAGGGGTTAAAAAAAAAAGAAAAAAAAGCATTTAATTTCCTTCCAAATGTCAGGAGGTTATCCAAACATTTATTAGTTCATTTGCTGTTTGAGCCATAACAAACTCTAGCTCCGGCGCTGCCTCCTGGAAATGCTGCAGTAATTTACAACCCTCACATGCCTACAGAAGGGTGCAGAGGTGCAGATCAATATTGATTTCAAGAGGATTTGGCCAAATTCCTGAGATTCTTGGGCCTAGAAAAAGATGTATGTGAAGCTTTTATGCTGATGGGTATGGTTACAACAATTGACTTTAATCTTGGTAATCACATTAAATTCATGTATGTCTTGTTTGTGTGTGAAGAAATGAACCTAGCTGTTAGATGCCTTGCTAAAACTAACCATGCATTAAACATGTGTAGGGGATATATTTCTGTAATTTAGTCCTTCAGTTTTGCTTGGGTCACATATTCCTGGGCTTCAACAAATGGCAACCTCGAGGGCTGAAAAACAAAGCAAACACATAGCTGTGAGAAACTGTAGTTCCTGCAATGGCCACTTGAAGCTAGCTCCAAAAGACAGTCATTCACCATTGACCTCCATCTTAAAATGCCTTGAAATGTTTACAGGAGAAATAAACACGTTTACAGCCTGCTATCAAAGTACTTTCGACATCCATAGCTACGTAGCTACTTAGCTACAACTGTATAATGGTGAGTTGTTTTTTATATAACTCACCAGTTCAAATTATGCAATAGCGTTCACGGGTTGCTAGCTGTCTGCCTCATACTACGTTTGCACTAATAGCGAGAGAGCGTATATGTAAGCCCATACTACATAGCAACAAGCTAACGTCCAACACTTATCACTATGTCACTCTCAGACGCGCAACACGAAAGTTGAATTAGCTTGTCCCACGTTGAGTTTTAAAACCACTCTTATTGAATCATTTGGTTTACATCATGGGGGGTTTGTCTATCTATACATATGTTCTATGGTTTCAGCTGAAGCAAAAGCTGTTTGAATGCATAGGCTTCTTGGTCTGTGGTGCTAGCAATTGGGTCTTTTACGATTAGCTTAAATTTGAAGAGGGAAAAAAATTATTTCCATATGCAGTTCTGCCGTCAATTCAGGCAAACCAAGTTATTGTTTTGTGTTCTGTGGAAGAAAAATGAGAAAGGGACCCCCAGATGGCCAACTTTGTATTTTGCAATGACAAACATAAACCCCCTACAGTTCCTTATAGTGCATCAGCCCCCTTCTTCTATCAATCCAGTGACAAGGGATAGTATATTTAAGGCCTGAAGGATACACTGCAGTATGTTTTTGGAAGAAACACGGAATAGAAACCTTCTGTTTACAAGAAAACTCCACAGGGTACCAACATTTAATATGTTCAAGGTTAGGCAGAGTGCGCTGTAAATTACCCAGAACCTTCTGTAAATTAAAGTACTGTACACACAATGTAATTCAAAGGGGCTGTTAATTAAAAAGTTGCATTCTAAAGTAAACATGAAATTAAAAATAAAGCTGTTCTGGAAATCTTTTGTTGATAAGTTCCAGTCAGGCTTCACTTTTATTTATTTATTTTTTATCATTTCAATGCAACTTAAACGCCACTCGTTCCAGATTTGACTCTTTAGATTTGATTATTAATTAAATTCTGTTTCACAAAGGTGTCTTGAACTTTTCACAGGGACCAGCAGTCTCAGAGGCCTTTTTTGACTCAGCATGTTTTCTGTTGTGTTGTATTAAGCATCTGCTTGTCAAAGGTGCTCTATTAAAAGGCCGTCAACGACACAAACATACGCGTACTACGTGCAAATTGGGGAACTGGGGAGTTTTCCTTTGCAAAACTTCCAGAAGTAAGCAAATTTAAAGTGAGGCGGTAGCTGCAGTAAATAAACGTATTTAATATTTGTCGAGGCTTATTTTTTAGAACATAAAGTCTGGACGTAAGGCATCGAGGGAGGGGCGTTGGGTGTTGGATAGTCAATCAAGTAGTCACCTTTTTCTCAATCCCTTTCCCCCCACAGTCTGCTGCCATCTATTTGTCATTTCTCTGCCTCCTCCAGCTCTGTCTCTCCTTTTCTTTCTCACCCGCTCACTTTCTCTTATGTAAGTAGTTCTCATTAATCACAGCTCGGCTCCAACTACTAAGACCTGTATGGATTTTTGTCAAATTGCTTCTGCCACATAAATCTAGCACATATAAATTTGTGTGCATTCAACTCACAACTGATGTGTGATTAATGGAAGCGAGTGCATTTGCCTGCTCCACTGCAGTTTTTCGACCACACAACAAGCAGCGTGCATACCTCATCTTTGGAGGGGCATCGCATGAACGGCTCTTCCGTGGCTGTAGGTCATTGCGGGAAATCTGTCTTGTGACAGCAGGGGTCACAGGGAGTCTTCTGGATAATTACTGTAGACCTCCACAAGCTGGAAAGATATCACTCACACCTTTTTTTTTGACAGTCTGCATCCTGCTTTTCTCTGTGTTCTAATCTGCAGGGGTTGGATGAAGGATGAAATGTGCTTGAGTTATGTTACGTTATGAGAATGAATCTCTGCATATTGGAAACGCATAGAAAAGCTAGGTAAGTGGTTGGGATTGATGGAGGGCTCACAAAACACTAGTCTCTGAGTCAAAGATTTGTAATGTGCCAGCTGTGGTCGTGTTAAGGCAGTAAAAACTCACAAAAATATTAGTAAAGTATACAAATTAGTATAGTACACAAATTTACATGCGTTTTACTAAAATACTAGGTACACCCTGCTAGTTAAACATTGGACCCCCTTTTTCTTCAGAACTGCCTTAATTCTTCGTGACATACTTTCAACAAGGTGTTGCAAACATTCCTCAGGGATTTTGGTCCATATTGACATGACAGCATCACACAGTTGCTGCAGATTTGTCGGCTGCACATCTATGATGAGAATCTCCCGTTCCACCACATCCCAAAGGTGATGGTCTATTGGATTGAGATCTGGTGAAACCAGTTTGAGATGATATGAGCTTTGTGACATGGTGCATTATCCTGCTGGAAGTAGCCGTCAGAAGATGGTCCACTGTGGTCATAAAGGGATGGACACGGTCAGCAACAATACTGAGGTAGGCTATGGCATTTAAACCAAGCTCAGTTTGTACTAAGGGGCCCAAAGTGTGTCAAGAAAATATCCCTCACACCATTACACCACCACAAGCAGCCTGAACCGTTTATACAAGGCAGGATGGATCCATGCTTTCATGTTGTTTAAGCCAAATTCTGACCCTGACATCTGAATGTTGTAGCTGAAATCGAGACTCGTCAGACCAGGCAACGTTTTTCCAGTCTTCTATTGTCCAGTGTTGGTGAGCCTGTGTGAACTGTAGTCTCAGTTTCCTGTTCTTGGCTGACAGGAGTGGTACCTGGTGTGGTCTTCTGCTGCTGTAGCCCATCTTCTTCAAGGTTTGACGTGTTGTGTGTTCAGAGATGGTGTTCTTCATTCCTTGGTTGTAACAAGTGGTTCTCTGAGTTACTGTTGCCTTTCTATCATCTCCAACCAACCTGCCCATTCTCCTCTGACCTCTCACATCAACAAGGCATTTTCGTCCACACAACTGCAGCTCACTGGATATTTCCTCTTTTTTGGACCATTCTCTGTAAACCCTAGAGACGGCTGTGTGTGAAAATCCCAGTAGATCAGCTGTTTCTGAAATACTCAAACCAGTCCGTCTGGCACCAACAACCATACCACATTCAAAGTCACTTAAATCCACTTTCTTCCTCATTCTGATGCTCAGTTTGAACTTCAGCAAGTTGTCTTGGTCACCTCTACATGAATAAATGCATTTAACTGCAGCCATGTGATTGGCTGATTAGCTATTTGTGTTAACAAGCAATTGAACAGGTGTACCTAATAAAGTGGCAAGTGTATATTCAGAATGATAAGTGATAAACAGAATTTTCTGTAATAAATTGACTACAGATGGAGCGCAGAATGAGTCAGACCAGAGTTATTGCGTTGCCCTTTAATATTAACCATCTTTTGATTTATCTCCATTTGTCTTAATACAGTTATATAAAGTACCTCATTAGATTCACCCTGCTTTAAGAAAATATAACTCGCATCATAGGGTTCCTCTGACAGTTTTCTGCAATTCATGAAACGTATGCAATATGTTTTCTATAGTTTAATGTGGAAAAGAGTGACAGTGTGGAACAGCTGTAATGGGAGACTTTGGAAATGGTCGGACCGCATCCTTTCCTCTTCAGCACAAGCGGAATACTGATGATAAATTTGTGATCCATTTTCACAAATTTAGAGTTAAGGCTGACTTTAAGATTTGGCGAAATAAAAAAAAAGGATGCAGAATAAATGATGTAGAACTGTGCAGGAAGAAATATTCATATATGGCTGAAAAAATACATACATAAAACAGTCCGGGGAATAACATCACACCCCATATTCCGCACATTGCGGCAATGAATGTGATCCGCCACAAACTCAATCAAATGAAAGCAATTCCATCAGAAAACATCGGCTTCAGCAGAATAAGTGTGATCACAGGGCCAGGCACTTACAGCATGTGTGTCCATCTCCGCCGTGAAAGCAATAAAATTAACTGTAATGACATCGTCCTCGCGGGTGTGATCGCCTCGCGGAATAAACGCTGATAGCATTTATGTGATCACAATTAAATCAAAGTTATTGCAGGAGTTTCCTCATGAACTTGTTTATTTGCTCCAGCCACGACGCATAAAAAAAGTGCCCCCCGTCCTCCCCACCCCCCAACACCGCTCTGTGTATTCATAAAATAAATATGAAATAGAAATCAATTTAACAAAGCCCTAACTGCTATTCCTCTGGCGCCATTTCCCTCGGTTGCGCTAGAAAAATAAAATTTAAAGACAATAAAAAAGTCATAAATTGTGGATATCAAATAGCTTCCTAAGGTTTATGGTTGAATTCCCTTCGCTGATGTGATTTTAAGTCGTTATTTTGCACCAGTGAGCATAAATGGGATTGGAATTTATATAAAAATGGCATACCTCATGTTTGATGTTGGAGGGGTGATCAATGATTTCATTAATTAGCTTTACATGTCTGAGCCTGGGGAACAGCTTTTATACCTTTTGGTGTCTCTAGCTTTCCCTTCCCCCTTTTAGTGTACGTCTCAGGCCGTTTCCCCCTCTCATCCTCCCACGCTCGCAGTTTTATCTGCCTGTCGGTCCCGCGCTATCTCGCCTGCCTGGCTGAACACGACACAGCTGCAGAGTGGACCTTGGATTCAGGAGAGTGACTGATTTGTATCGAGGCCTCGTCGAGGTGGTTTATTCCTCGGTCCTGTGTGGGAGGTCCCTGCAATGGTGGACAAAGAGGCAGATCTAGGGCCTTTTGGTGCTCTATTATCCTAAAGACAGTTATCCACTTTTCCTCTGGACCTCTGGGTGATCCACCACAAGGGGAGGGGCTTTGTCTCTTGATATTTCCAATCTACGCCGTACGGCCGTACCTTTCACAAGCAGCACAAGTTTGCAACTTCTTTACAGGTATGACTCTTTTCAGAGAATGTAGACACACAGTGTTGTTAGTGGGTCCTGTAGGTTGAGGGGAAGGGCATCTGTGGATCACTATTTGGATCTAGGGAATGTTAAGTTTATTTAATTTGTTCTCCGTGTTTTTTTTTTGTTTTTTTTTTTTGTGTGTGTGTGTGTGTGTGTGTGTGT
The DNA here is from genome assembly GCF_022458985.1 of Mugil cephalus. Classification (NCBI taxonomy): domain Eukaryota; kingdom Metazoa; phylum Chordata; class Actinopteri; order Mugiliformes; family Mugilidae; genus Mugil; species Mugil cephalus. Next base: position 45,571,967 of record NC_061770.1, read on the forward strand.
GTGTGTGTGTGTGTGTGTGTGTGTGTGTGCGTGTGTGTGTGTGTGTGTCTTGTGTAGGTAGCTGCTGCCATCAAGGAGCGTCATTGCCATAGGATGGGGGTGCCTGGTGGGTGCTACATGTCTAAGTAACATCCACAGAAATGCCAGGTCCAAAGGTTTTCCCAGCAGAAAACTATTACTATAAGATGGTCAATGCCATTTACGTCTACTGTCAGTGGGTTTAATGTTGTGGCTGACCTGTTATGTAGCATTGCAATACATCAGGAATATATATGTATTGTTTTTTGTGACTTGCCTTGCCTCACATCCGTATAAGAAATAGAAATGTTTTTCCTGTATTTATAGTGTCCCTTCATTTGATTAATTGAAATGTGCTAAATTATATTATTGGAACTAACACAGCTTTATTTCTGGCTTATCTTCAAAGACTGTATTATCGTTGATGGACAACCTGTCTATTTAATGTTGTCTCTTTTTTTAATTAAGGATTTGTTTGACTTTCGTCAGCTCTGATTTGTGGTGGGAGTTGTTGCTAACAAGCTGCGTTGACCTCCAACTAACTAGACCAAAAAAACATTCTATACTAAGTGTTGGTCTAAATCCATTGTAGAAAAGTCTGCAAATGGCTCCCTGTACAGCCTTAGAGCTGTGAGCATGTGGGCCTTAATTCCTGAAGGGTAGACAAGCAGATGAGTGAAACTAATGAAAGCGAGGGGGACTTTCATTAGGATTTCATTAGGTGTGGAGGAAATGCCCCCAATCTCAAATTGCATCCAATTAATAACAACAGTAAGAAATGCCAAAAAGAATGTGTATCCCATCTACGAATCGATCAATTGGTTATTGGCTCTTGCTGGTAACTCCCACTACGCACTGATATCAATGTAACTTGTGATTTTAGCACACGACATCTTATTCTTATTTATGGTATTCATAGTATCCAGTCTCTGTTTTATTCATACAAAAATCTCACAACAAGTCATTGGTATGCATTGCCTAAACATTAATTACATTCAGATTCATTCTAATTTGGCTTAATTTCCCCCTCTCTCCCCAGAAAAAATTAATACTACCCGCTGATTATGCCATGCCAGGCAATTCAAAACGCTTCAGAGGGAACAAGAAAATGAGCGAGACAATTTGCATATCAACGTGATTCAGTCCCAGTATTTCTAAGAAGTGGCGTCTTCTGAAGACAAACATGCAATAAGAAAATCGTTGTCACACTTTTGAATTTCCAGTCTAAATTTTTACAAAAACAAAACTTCCGGGCTTTCTGGGAAAACAGTGTTTGTCTCCAGTTATTAATTTGGGCAACGACATAGCACAGCACCGCGGTAGGTGGGTAGGTGTCGTGTTCTCACCGTACTGCGTGTCCTCTGATATTCCGGTGATGGCTGTGAGGAAAACTTTCTCCAACTTGTTGAACTTCTGAGGCAGGATTTTACCGTGCATTCCGGTTTTCTTTTAAGACTCCATTAGCGGCCTGAGGTTATAGGAGAGGCTGTTAATCAGAGCGTAGGGAATGGATTAGAATGGATGGGCCCCTAATTACCTCAACTGTAATCATCTCATACATCAACCCATGTGCGCAAAGTAGATAGGAAACTCGTACTGAAATTCATGCTGTATGTATATGTATACGAATGTACAGATACTGTGTGCACATCGACAAGAATGTGTACAAAAACACATGCTTCTAAAATAAGATACAGTATGCAGATACAGTATGAAATGTGAATGAGTTTTGAACATGATTGTTCCACCTTAATTAATATCATGCAGAGATTCAAGTCTGTAATAACCACAAATAATTTAATTACCATGTGTAATTTGAACATATTAATTTCTGACTCAAATTCACATAAAAGTATTGCCCTATTCCATTCTTCTCTGTAGATTCATGAACCTTGAACAACAACTGTATTTCAGGCCAATGTTTTGGTTTTCACCTATGTTTTTAGCTACAGCCAGCAGCTAACAAAAAACACAAAAACTATTCACTATTTTTAGTGCACATCACCTGCCTCTATTTGTGGAAAATGTTTAATATTTTTTGAATAAATTTTGGAGATGATTGTTCCACATAAACAAAGACATATAAATCTATAACTACTACACAATATGTAATATAATATGCTAGCTGGCAGCTAACAAAAACGCTATTCACTATACATCACCTGCCTCTTATGAACGTATTGAATTATTTTAAAGCTTACACATTTAGATTTTGTTTTTTTTGTTTCATTTTTATTTTTAAATTGTTAAAATGTGGAAACCCAAGCAGTGTCACCACTGAATGTACATCTAATGGGTGAATAGAAATAGAACTCACGGTTAATGCTAATGTTGCTCCGTGTCTGCTGAGGGTAAAGAGGATAAAACACATTAGCCATAATGAGCACCTCATTAAGATAAGCGGTTATTTGTATCATTATTCTATGCATATTTTTATGTTGTATATTGTAAGTAGTACAACACCTATAGTGTTCAGTCTACAAATAAGTCCTAGCTGACGTCTTGTAAGCGTAATGACACATTTAGAAGCTAACAACTCATGACTTTATTTTCCTTTTTTTTTTACATTGTGAGAGTGTGGAGACCAAAACTGAGTGATTATTGAATTAATATTCAACAGGAGGAAAAAAAAAAGTACTTGGTCTTTGGCTAAGTTCAACTAGGCTAACACATTAGCCATCATTAGTGCACGAAGTTGTAATCTGTGTTGGTGTTTCTGTGGCCAAAAGAAGCCAGTTAATAAAGCTCTAAATAATAGTTTGAATAATATAGTGTAGATACAGTTACTAGAATATGATTAGAAATTTTAATCTTGGATATTTAATGGTTTGGCTAACATAACGAAATTAATGTGGCATGTAAGCAGCTGGAATGGAGTGCTTACATTAGTACACATAACGAGCACTTTATTATGAGAACTGTCCAGTTAATGTTGCAGTTCAATAAGACGAGTGGCCATTACTGCCACTGACTTCAATAAGCCAAATAATTAGTTGTTTACACTGATGTTTTAACAAGAGCACTGCAGAATTATGGTGCCACTCTTCGAGCAATTCATTTTAATTTTTTTATATACAGGGAATCAAAAACAAACAAACAGAAAAACAAACAAACATACACTCACAGACATTAATGAACCAAACACACATGAGAGACAGGTGTTGTTTTACCATGTTATATTTTAATTTCTGCAGAGACAAAAATGACAAGCAATTTATTTACACAAACCTGTACAAAAGCAAATTAAATTATGTAAAATATCTCATAAATAGAAGTGGACTTGCGTTCAATACACTTTGCCATGTTCAGCTAAGCTGCGTGCATAGTGACTCATATTAAACGATGATAGATTTTTGTTCCTCAATTTCTATATCAACATCCAAGTCGCAGGACAAATAGTAATGGTTAATATTACAAATCTCATTACACACTGTGAATGCTTTAAGGATAGCGGAGAGCGCGGACTGAACACGCACCTCAGGCAGCATACAGACATTTTGATGGTACTGCTACTGTTACGGTGTTTTTTTTTTCTGTATTAAGAAGAGAACTCCGACATTAATAACACCTACTGCGGTCCAGATTTCTACAGCCTGTACCTCAGCGACTACCACCACTCAAAAATGATGTAGTGCACACGGCACTCGGTGCATTTGCCATTTTTTTTTTTCATTTCCTCTTTTTCATTCCGTCTTTATCTGCTCGAGATATTCAAAGCGTCACCACGCAACATCATCGCACACCCCGTTTACTCGTAGGGGAGGATTTCATCATATGCATATACTGTAAATCTGTGTGTACGAGTGTTAGGTTGCACGGCGCATCCCGAGGTGTGTGTTCTGTCTGCTCCTCTCCAATGCAGCTTTTTTTTTTCCTTCTTCCCCCATCTCCTCGCTTCCACCCCTAGTAAACCGTCGCATTAGCATTTTTTTTTTGTTTTATCTCTAGACTCCCTCAACTCTGAGCAGTCAAATGTCTCCAAGCGTCGTTTTTTTCTCCCTCCGTTTCATTTTTCCACCTCCGCCTTCTGTCTTTCTAAAGTTCTAAATTCAGTCCTAGAGCTTGTTTCATGCACAAAGAAGGTTACCTGACCTCTGATGTCACACATGTACATGAGTGGAACACGACAAAAAAATCCATTATATCGTTATTATTTCTACCAACAAGCAACTTTTGAATGTACCTGTACTCATTCGGTAATGCACTAAGCTAGGAATGGATATTTCGACAAGATAATTGAACCCAGCGAACAGCTTTGAGTATTCAGACCTTCAGGCTCACCGACATTTGACTGGTCGTCCACCGAAAGGAGCCTTCCCGATGCCACGGGATTCCCGCTCAAGATATGCAAATGTAGTTCAGTCCTTAAATGCCACCCCCATCTACTGTAGTAAGCATGTCAACGTAACTGTTTTATGCACCATTCCAAACCAACATTTAATCATACCAATAGGTATAAAAAGGCACAATTGCATATTTGCATTCACTCTATTGTTTTTTTGTTTTTCGTTTTTTTTTTTGTTCATTTTTTTTTTTGTTTTTCTTTTTTCAGAAGCACTCTAAATATACAAAGTGGCATCAGATAAAGGAAAAAAAAAAGGTACATTGTCATGATCATTTCCACGGAGTTGACTTTGTAACTGAGTCATGTGCGAGGCTTTAAAATAAAAAGAAACGAATAAACATACCAAGTGGATATAAAACAAACGTAGGAGAGATTTGGGGCTGTGGTATAAGACGCAATGAGGAAATCTATGAAAAACCTGTATGGGAAAAAAACAACAGTGTGGTTGTAGTTGATGTACTAAGTTGTACTACATGTCTTTTCAGGTACAACAAAAGCAAGCAACATGATGGATTTTCCATGTTTACAGGGATAACATTTTTTTTTGTACATTTTGTTTTACAGTTTTTTTTTCTTCTTCCTTCTCAGTAAGTGAAGTAAGTTCCCATTAAACGTGCAGTAAAAAGTAAATATTTATGTATACAGTTGATAAGTATAGGAGCACTTTTCTTTCAAACAACGAGTAGTACTTACAGACTATAGATTCCCGGAATGCGGAAAAAGCTGCTCCGGTCGAACCAAAGGGGTTTTGCTAACATAGAAAAAAGGTTCTGTTGCATCTGATATTCTTTAGCTTTGTTACAGTCATGAGATTTTGCACCTCTGAAAAAAAAGCTGAAAAAGAAAAGAAAAAAGAAAAATCACGTAGACTGGGAGGCACAACATCTCAACATTGTTATGTGTCTGTGTGTAAGTGGTCATAAAACATCGGCTCTGAGGATGTAATGGACGTTTTGTTGAGACATCACATTCTTAACATTGAAGCTCAATCCTTCATTAAAAAAAATAAAGAAAAAAATTCTTCATGGAAGGAGTGCATAAAGCGGAGTTCTCCTAGAAAGCTATTTTTTCATTTGTGTGTGTGATGGGGGGTGTGTGTCAGGGGGAGGGGGTGCTTCATTCTGTTCGCGAAGCTTTGGTTTCACTTTGACACCAATTTATCTCAGCCTGTAATCCGAAAACTTCCTGGTATCTGCTCATTCAGACATTGCCTTTAGATTGTTCTCCATTGAGCTGATTCTTACATTCATGCTCGAAGATGCCGTCACCGTGTGCTGCTGTTGAAAGCAGCGTTTGCTAGTGCTAAAAGTCAGCCATGTGTGGGTTACTGTCACCGTGACGGCTTGAGAGGAAGTGAAAAAGAAGTTGATGCTCGTTGGTCACATGTACATTATGATATTTATTGCTCAGTCCTATCACACAACGGAAAGTAAAAGGAAATAACAGTAAAAAGCTGTCCTTGCAGCTGTTTTCGGACCAACTCGGCCATGTTTATGCTCTCCTAAGCCTATTACTGGTGTACATCTACAGTGGCCTACACAAACACACTATATACTGCATATCTGGCCCATACACACACATAACTTCAGTTGCACCAATAATTTTAATCTCATGCCACACACTGTGCTTACCCAGGATTTTCAGTCTGTATAGCCTTGGCCTCCATTAAATGAATCTGCATTTCTGCTTCTGTGAGTGTGTGTGTGTCTGTGTGTGTATGTGTGTGTATGTGTGTGTGTGTTTGGGAAAAACAGGGCAAGTATGACAACTTGGTATAAACTGTAGCCATTAAGGTGATCCAAAAAGTGTACAACCGTGGACATGCTTGTTTCCAACCAATGCGATTGTAGGTCATGGCTCTAAGCGCTTGCATTTCTCGGGAGGGTTTTGGTCTCAATCTCGGCAATCAAAGACAAAGAACGAGAGACTGAGGAAAGGGAGTGAGATAAAAGGGAATGAGAGCAGTTAGCACTGTTGCTATGGTCCAGTGTTTATGTACAATGAGTGACACCTGCGTAGGTAGGTTTGAATCAGTCATCATAAGTTCACCGTAGTCTACGAATGGGATTGCGCTCAAACCAAGGAGTTGTTGCAGCAAATTCCATTGGCGTCCACTTCCGTCCAAGAATGTCCACATCGACAGAGGGACGAGTATTTAAAGCTGAGTCTTTGTCGTCCTTTTAAGATTCGAATACAGTCATACAGTCGTTTGGTCTGCAACTTTCAGCGCAAACAGTAAAGGTGGCAGAATCCATGGTCTGCGTGATACCGTGAGACCATTGTTTTTGTCCAATGCATTACTACAGCAGCAGAACACTGCAGCCAGACTGTTTGGAAATAAAAAAAAAAAAAAAGGCATATCCAGACACACCTTAAAGTCAAAATAGTCTACATGTACATCTTTGTTCCTAGAAAAACTGCAAAACAAATGGTCTCTTTTGTACAGTGTCATCTTCAGAGAACCGAGCCTTCACTGGGAATGTGGGGTAATGCATGCATGTACTGTATGTGTAAAATGAGTTGGTTACTGTACAGATTGACTGTCAGGCAGCAGACTGTGTCCCAAGAGCCCGACTCGCCAGTAGAACAGCCTCACTGAAAGTCCAATCAGTGCCCTCAACATGTCCTCCTCCTCCTCCTCCTTTCTTCCAGGTCATAGCCGGAATTAGCACTTGAAAAATGGTACTATGTTTATAATATCCAAGGAGCTGTTGTAAAAGTCTTTGGAGAATGTTTAGTCCTACCTTGCGCAGAACAAGGGCGGCTAAAAGCTTCTAGAGCTGTAATGGTGGTCGTTAAGCAGCTTTGCTTAGTGTTATACTTGAATGCCACATGTTGGGGCACATCAATTGCGTGTAACCCTTCAGCTCACAGGTACACCTCCCGTCGTGTCAGGGTACCGCAGGATGTGGGCTTGTACTCCCCAGTCGGCGCAAGGGGAATCTCCTCGGTGGGGTGGCCCAGTGCCTCATCCCCGCCCCCTGGCTGGCCGTAGGAGGGCGAGCCAAAGGCCTCATAGGAGGAAGAGGAGGAGGCCATCTTCTTGTTGAGCAGGTTGCGATTGCGGTCGCCCATCATGTGAGCAGCGGTGGGGTCTCCGTTGGCCATGGCGGCCATGGCGAGGGTCTCTTGGCTGCCGGGCTGCTCGGTGCTGCTGCTGCCGCTGCCGCTCATGAAAGTGGAAAGCTTTGGTTGTTGAGGGATGGTGGTTGACTTGGATGGCCGTCGCTCGGGCGACGTGCGCACAGGCATCCAGCAGGAGTCCGAGTGGCCGTACTCGTCGCATTCCCGGGTGCACTTGCCAGTCATGGCTACGTCAGGCAAGGGCCGGGAGTCTGAGGGAAACAGAATAGAGAAAGGCAAAGTGAATACAACTGAATGTTTCGCGGAAATGGGATATTTAATGATAAACTAACGTTGATCGTAGGTAAAATTTCCTGCCACTACGTGTTGCTGTATGTGTCACATGGTTTTGCTAACATGAATTCCTTATTAGATGCGTGAGGCTGAATTTTCTCCCTAATGAGGTCGTCACCGCATCTGAATGTTAATGGAGAAGGTAGAAAACAATAAAAACTGGTCACGATGGTTACCAGGCACATATTTCCACTGCTAATACAAGTTCAAGTTTTTTATCACGAGTGAATTCAAGAAAGCTTTTACTGGTAGAATTTGATTTCATGCAGAACCCATACCACATGACATAAACAGTAACAAAAGAATAAAACAATGAAAAGAAGACTCCACTGGCTACGACAACAGCCTCAAACTGAAATACAGTGGCGTGAATCAGAGTTGAAATAATGTCATGCTTCAAAAACGCGTTTGTGCTGGAAGGGAAAGGGAAAGGGGGAGCAGCGATGAGACAGGGGGAGAGGTCAGTTTGTGGGTGTAGTCTAAAATTTAAGATGCACAATCAGGTCCTGCTTCGCGTGCGGGGGCGAGAGTGTTTTTTTTTTGCGAGATCCAACAACACCCTGTTTTCTTGTTTTGGTGATTGACAGACGGCAATCACATTCTGATCTAAGTAGCTTTATAGCTTTGCGTGGCTCAAGCGCTCTCATATCCTCTTAAATCCACTTATAGGGGTCTTAAACAATTACCTAGCTGGGTGCTCGCCTCAGCTTAACTACGTGTACAGTGCTATTGTAGAAAGCAAATTAAGTGCTTACAGTGCCACGTCAGGACGAGTTAGGCGGCTACACTCCTGTCTGCGACTACTGTCAGACGGTGCGATTGTGAAAGATAATTAAACCAAATCCAGACCAAAGCTGATCAATTGGTTCAGTTTAAAAAAAAAAAACTGCAAAAGGGGAGGGAAAGGAGGAGTCTGCTCCACAGCCCGAATGCCTAGACGTTACGCGGTGCCAGTTAATACAAGTGCCCGTGTTATGCTATGTTAGATGTAATTTATTCATGACCTGATGCAAAATATGGGAAACCAAAAATCAAGCGGAAGCGAAGGTGAGTGCAAAACCAAGCCAAGCATGCCTTTTGCCCATAGTTACAAAAAAACAAAAAAAAAAAAAAAAAAATTAGTTTGGACCATGGCTTACTTTTAATGCTCTTTTTCTCCTGTAAAAGAAAAAAATAGAACACAAATCACTCTTTATGTCTTATTCACTTAGTTCAATAATATATGTGCTGTATGAGAAACCTTGAGCGGCGCTGGAACTGGAACCAAAGGACACAACAGCACCAAAAAAAGTGTTATGCAGAGCAGACAAATGACTGGGGACACGATGCAGCCGAGACGAGGACAGCAAAGAAAGAGGAGACGAAGGGGGGAGGGATAGAATGAGAGACCTCTGAAGTCCTGCTAATTTGGCTTTTTAATCGACAATAAAAGTGCTGTGAATGCCTTTTGGCGGAACATTCGTCATTACCTCAAGAGTGCCATTCCTATTCTGCTTAAAATGTTCCCGCTAAATGCCTATTTCAATCCATTTTCAAGTCAAAAAATTACCTTTGTAAGGAATCAGCTATTGATTGCCAGTCAGTATATAGCCAAATACTTCAGGGAGCCAATCTATAGCAAAAAAAAAAAAAAAAAATCGAATAACTTTTTGCCATTAGTGCGCCCAAACAACTGAGCATTCCTGTTTAATGACTTGTAAATAGCTAAATAAATGAGAGGGGAGGCAGGAAAATGAGCCGAGATGGAAAGATGTGAATGCAGACACAGTTAACACGCCAGCTGATGTGATGAAAATGATAACTGTGGCTTTGGATCACGGCACGTCTCCCCCACCGCCTCAGCCCGAAAAAGCACAGCCATCAAAGAGACAAGCGGATACCTAGGTACTGATCGTCTTGCTCATTTACACCTCGGATTCGGCTGTCGGGCTACCCACAACGCACAGCGGCTCTCCTGGGGCCTCCTGCTCTTGAATGCTCATCCAGTCGGCTGCCTCAATCCAGACAAAGTTGTCACCACAACATAAAAAAGGAAGCAGGGAGGACGTCTTGTTTCCTCCAGCTCTCAACCTTAAGCGCCGCATTTCTATTGCCCCGCGCTGTGAGATGCTGAAGTTGTTAGCTGGCGCTCTGTGTGTTGTACGCGCTGAAAGGAGGCTGATTTCCTGACCACGGTCCACTGACTCTGCAGGCTTGCTAAAATGAAGACATTTCCCACTGAGCTAATGAATTGGGCTGTGATATCAAAGCAAGAATGCTTTTTTTTTTCCCACCCTCTCTCTCTAAAAGTGTCACCAACCCCTGAGGTTGGGGGATCAATATGAATCGTCTGAAACTGCTTAAGTCTGTCTGTCCTACGGACACACATCCAAGAGCTTCGGATTCGCGCTTTTACCTGCTGCCTCAAACTCACTTCTCCAAGGATGTAGGAGGTGGGAACAATGAAAGCAGATATCGCAATGCAGCTTTAAAACACCCACAACCACTGGCCCTTTCAAGACCCAGCTCGGAAACCAGGATGTATAAAATGTCTTCAAAGAAAATGCCCTCAGAGCATATTCGCAAACGTCCCGTGAGTCCGTACCATCGAGCGTGACGTCACACAATACAAGTGGGTCACTTGTGTTGCATTGAAAGGCCTCGGTACAACACAGAGAAGCAAACAAGGGGCGGCCTGTCCATCCCAGGTTACGTCCCCAGGGGTTCCTGAGCTAAGGAACAATGACGAGGCCTATCACCACAGGGCTTTCAGCCAGGCCCGAGCCATTAGGACTCTTTTACTCAAAAGACGCTTCTGATAGAGAGATAGAGGGAAGGGGTGGCAGCGTCGAATTAGGAAGTGACTGACATATGAGTTAGAGGGGCAATGGGCGGAACGGAAGAGGAGCAGCTTTTGCCGAGACGTAATTCCATATGGACAAAAGTCGCCCGCTGCCGAAACGATAATTACCCACGGGATGCCGCTGTACAGCAGCGCTCCGAGATATTAGCATCTCGTACTGTGTGCATTTGGAGATTTTAAGCAGTCTAAAGAGAGGACTTTATTTTGTGCAAGGACGCAGGCTGAAATTGGGCCAGTGGCTGCACGGCTTGAGCTGTGGCTTTTCTTAGCTGGCTTTAGTCCGCCTGCCTATCAGCTGACTAGCTTTGGATATTTCAAAGAACCTCCACCGCTGGGGTATAGTGGCAATTTGATGCGGTGTCTTTAGCGCTCGCTAAGATGTTGCGGCGGTGGCGGGTGGGGTACAAAAAAAAAAAAAAGCGGGGTTAAGACCGTCGTCGCTGTGGGCATGTGAACGCCACTGTCTGCAGTGTAGGCATTTCTGTCCGATTCAAATTTACCATGCATGTTGTATAGTTTGGAACTGCAGCTTGACTATAGCATGTCAGCAAGCTCTGCTGTTGGTATGCGTTTAATCTCACTGTGTCATTTATTTATTTTTTTTATGGAGCTAGTGCTGAAAAGACCGGACCCCCCCCCCCAAAAAAATAAGAGGAGGAAGAGATGGAGGGAAAGAGATGACGAAGACGGAGAGGGAAGGGAAAAAACAAAACGGAGATGATGCGTCTGGATGCATGCCTTTCTGCTGCGTCTTTGACAGACATTGCACTTGGCTGGATAGCAGATAGGGGTCAGAGCAGAAAAAAAGAGAAGGAGGAGGAGGGCATGAGGGTGAGGATGAAGACAGGAATGATGTAGGGAGGGGCAGACAGACGGAAAAAGAAAGGAGAGAGAAAGACGGAGGGAGATCGCGAGTGTGTGTGTGTGTGTGCCGAGCGGAGCAGGGTCAGGGCACGGGAGAAGGGAAACGGCAGACTGAGTGGAGAAGACAGCATGGCTGCCTCTGGGCCGTCACAGGCCAGACACACTGCCAAAGAGAGCAGCGGAGAGTAGAGGAGAGGAGAGGAGAGGAGGGAAGACAGGAGGAGAGGAGAAAGAATTGAGGACATTAGCAAAGACAGGGAGGAGTGGAGGAGGAGGAGGAAGGACGGAGCACGAGAACGAGGGATGATGAACAAAACTTTGATAACAGGCGATGCGCCGTGCTGTAAATAAACCGCGCTTCCAGGTCACTCCATGCGCTTTAAAGCACATTAACTTATCAGTCCAGAGACCTTGATTTAGCCTGTTTAAAATATAACAATTACCTCCCAGACAATGAGGACCAGTGTGCAGCCAGACGCGGCCCCCTCGCCTCTCCGCTAACTCAATCTAACATGCCTCCATCTCATTCGCTATATCAAGAACCTCCAAATGCCATTTTACACCCCGCCCGCGTGATTTCAATTTGAAACCAAAATGAAACGTCTTCTTCTCAATCATAGGCGAGGAGGAAGGAGTGGGGGGGGGGAGAAAGTTTTCAGGGGCCCGGGCAAAGAGGCATCTGTGGAAGAACGGTGAGTCTAGCCGGGGGAAAATGGGCTTGTGATTGCCTTGCACCCCTCATCAAAGGCCTCCCTGTACGGATCAGATCTATTTTGCACGGCGGAGCAATCGCCGTGGAGATGACAATGCTCGTTGCTGGGCGTGCAGACTGATTACTCCGTGTGGCTCGAGGAGGGGAAATATTTCTCCCGCTGTCGGACACACTGCTCGGAAGAGGGGAGAGAATAAGAGGAGAAAGAAAGGCGACAAATGAAAAAGGGGGGCACACGAGGAGACCAAAGCTTAAAAAAACAAAAACAAGCTAGCGCCAGCTCCCGGAGTCATCTTTCTTGTTTCCTCCTTTTTCCACTCATTCTCACTCCTAATAGGGTCCCGTTTAATTAGGTGAAACTTGCCGACTAATTACGGCGCGAGAGCGAGTCTACCCGGCTGTCTCGCTTCGCGGCGCCCCCGTGGCATTGCCTCACCGCCGAGACGTCCTCGGCATCAAAGCCCGGGCAGACACACAAGGCGCCGGTTGATACGCAAACACATGAAAACCAAAGGTGGCCCTCGTGTGGGGGGAGGAGGGAGGGGGGCGGGGGGTGAGAGGAAGGAATCGGGAGAGATAAAGGAAAAAGAAGAAAGAGAGAAGAACGGCCTGAGAGGAGAGAATAAGGTGAGGGGAGGAAGTGCTCTTGAGAGAAACAGAAAAGGTGTTGAATTATTAACGCGGCGGCGGCGGCGGCGGCGGCGGCGGGTTCAGACAGAACAATATCCACGGGAAAAAGCGATATTTGTCTTTCTCTCGCTGAGATGTTTGCCAGACAATTAGGGAGGGATGGAGGATACGCAGTGGTGCAGTGTGGGGGAAACGAGGACAGAAACAGGGGGAGTCCTGGGGAGCTATGACCTTCGAAAACGCAAGTCACGCCGCGCAGCGCTAGCAGCCCCATTAATTGACGGCATTAACGGCAACGGCAGAGTTATTTTTGTTTCTTTCGTTTTTCAGTGGCACGGGGGGTTAAATCCCAAGCTCAAACACCTACCCCAGCTTTCACCCAGCCAACATCTACCAATGAGGAGCCCAATCGCGTCAAAGGAGCATAACATAGCACATCTTCCACCCCTTGTGGTCGCCGTGACGTTTTATTGCGGCACGGGAGCCAAACGTCTGCGCAAGAGACCGCTTGACCCTCCTTGACCTTTTTTTTTTTCCCATAATCTTTCCACACTGCAGCCCTTTATTTCCTTTTTTTATTTCAACGCGCTGTGCTGCTTCCAGGCCAGCCGGAGGAATGCAGTTGAAAGTGGCAGCAGGTGATCTGCTCTGCGCCGTCTCTCGAGCTTGAAGTATTCACTACCTGGTGAGGGGGGCAACTAAGGGAATAATCTGGCCTCGAGAGGTGGGTGAAAAAAAAAGAAAAAAAAACAGAAAAAAGCAGAGAAAGGAGGAGGAATGGAGTGAGTGAGGGGAGAGGCAGAGGTACAGGGAACTGATCGAGTTTTGTAATGAGCTGTCGGCTCCTTTTGGCCTCAGACTCAGACGTCTGTTTGGAACAAAGAGTATAAGAACTGCAGCATCCAGCATTTCTGGGAGAAAATGCTCTTAGCTACATGCAGGTATATAACTGCCCGTCGCCTATACGCCAACATGGATTACAACGACGCAATGAGTAGGCATTATGGGTATGATACAGCCGCTTTTCCCCTTCCACCGGGGTCAACACTCTTCCTGGAATAATGAATGTACTTGCGGCACGCTCCCAAGGTAATTAATTGAGGCGAGATTAACTAGCATAATTTCATTCTGTTTGACGATCTCCCGGCCAATTATCAAATGCGGCCCGCGCTCTCAATACCCTCTCAGGCACTCCAAAAGCAGTAAGACCACCATAAATAAAGTCCCCGGGTGTCAGGGCGCCCCCCCTTTCATTCCCCCTAGCTGACCTCGCGAGGCCGGCAGGTGGTCTTCTGCTCCGGCCCCTTCCCCTGCAAGGTGCACATGCCTAAAACTCAGAGCGCCTCCGACCCCTGACCTCGTCTGTGAGGACGAGAGCGGGAGGAGTGACTCATCGGCTCTACGGATGAAAGTGATGCCACCGGCCTCCTGCCACGCACCGGACCACGGACACCCCGCTCGGAAACAGCAGTCCCTTGAGCCGCAGCACGTTTGGCAAAACCGCAGGATCTTAAAACAAAGGGATTTTCTCGCCAGACTTCCGTATCGCCGTCGAAGCGTGACACTTGTAATCACCTTTACAACCTGCGACTCTTTGCGCATCTTTGTGTACGCAATAGAGTTCCGCTTGAAAAACACCCAATTACAGTTTAAAATAAAGTACTCTGTCACCCCCCCTTCACAAACCCTAAAGTACCTCCCCGTATATGTGTTTGCTCCACCACGAGCTTATGCAGAGCGCTACGGAAGCACCGCAAGGATTAGATTTAGCCGCTCTGCTGCGGAGCACACATGCAACGCTGCTAGGAGCCGAAAACAATACGGCTTTACATCAACTCATGCGACATCTGTGAGGCAAAAAATAACAACAATAAAAGAATTTTTTACCATTTTTTTTTTTTTTGCCGCATCGATGCCGCAGAAAAGAAAACAAGCATTAATTTGATAAGACAAACACAGAAAAAAAGGTTGTGTGTGTGTGTGTGTGTGTGAAGAAAATGGTAGGGCTTACTGAGCTACCGTGAGAGCGTGAGCGAGGGGTTAAATCAGTTTAAATGAATTTTTTTTTCCTTTTCTTTACTGTTTACTAGTCCTCTAAATTCTCACACGTACACACTCCCGTTCTGTCTCCAGCCCTTTAGAAAAATAAGTGTCATTGCTTCCCCTCCACTGTTGCTCTTATCGTACACTCCCAGGCACACTCACACAATAACCTGTTTTACACCATTAAATGGTTATTTGTCAAAATACAATTTCAATTAAATCCATCCTAAAATAAAAAATAAATGGGGGGATAGAAAATCCGTTCCTATCGATTGTGCCAATAAGAGAAGGCATTGGACTGGTTAGGAATATCGGAGAATCGCGGGGTAAAAAAAAATATGAAAGGAGCCCCAACTTTGGAAAGGAGGAGGGGGTTATCAGACATGGTTGAAACAAATAGGAACATACTTCATGTTCAGCCCTAAGCAGCACATTCTTTAAGAGAGGGTGCAGTATTATACCACTCGCCACTCGCATATTAGCGACTAATTTGCATCAGGACTCCATTATGCGTCCTGCTTACCAGAAAGATTTAGTGTGACCTACATACTGCGAATTACGTAATCTCCGTTTCAAAATAAAAGATTCAGCCGACTCCTGAGGAAAACACAATCCCGGCATTTTCAGCACCGAGCGTCTGAAACAAAAGGCTCCGCTCGTGATGTTTGCGACGAGGAGCTGGCTCGTTGGCTAATTGTGAGCCGGCCAAAACACTCACCGACTACGGTTCTTGTCATCCTGAGTGTGGCAATTAGCTCTCAGCTGCTAGCGAGTCCTGGGCTGGAGCAAGCGGGGCACGGTGGTGAGTCACGACCCTTAATGGAAAGCTGGTGGGGGTAATTATGCTGACCTAAAGAGACAGGCTTCCAGTTTTTCAGCGTGTAGGCTCATAAACAGGCGCAAAGTGAGCTTCACTCCAGGGCACAGGAGGCAAATTATCCGGGGCCTACGTTTTCACAGAGGAAGACATTTTCTGTGTTTCAGCAGGTTACAGAAAGAAAAGATGGACTCCTATTGTGTTCTACCTGAAACCTCTCAGGGAAGACAGATCTGACCAAGTCCTGGTGATTTAGGGAGCTTAAGAGTTTCCCGTCTTTGGAAGTTCTGTGTTTTCATTAATCTTTCGGGGTTGTGGACTCTGTCGGCTTTAATCTGTTATAGTGAAATCCCATCTTTTACACAAAACCCGAAGAAAAGGTGTCTGTGACGGTTCACTTAGGATTTATTTTTGGACTACTGGCACGATGGCCATTAACTCACAAGTTTAGTATCTTCCAGCGCCACTAGACATAGACACAGATACAGACACAGCTTTGCACTGTAATGACCTGGGAAACCAAACAAGTGATCAGACAGATTTCAGAGAATTTTCCCCTCAGGACAGATGGAGCACCTACCGGGAAGGTTAAAAACAAACCGCATCAAATGGCTTTGCACAGTGCAGCCCCTGATGAAAGTGCTAAAAGGATGTGCCAGTCAGCAAATAGGTTCTCCAGCGCCCCTTTAATGTATCCTTGAGTCTGACCGGGGAGCCTGCGCTGTGTAAAAACCTCCCGCGGTGTTTTGAGTGTTCAAGAATGAAAGGCAAAGGCTTCGGTGACAGTCGGTTGAGGCCTCTTCCTACGCTATGGCACAAACGTGGTGAAGGATTAATCAGCTGAAATTTCCATTTCCGTACAAAACGTGCCCGTATATAGCATACAATGAAAAAGAAAATGTCACAATACAATATATACTTTGGGTTTGTTCCAGTCCGAGAGGCTTGTGAGCTCAATAAGAATCGAGATCTTTGATTTGTGGAGTGCCTTAAACACTTTCCAGCCACTCTTGCTCAGGCAGAAGCTCAGAGCGATACAGCCTGATAACGCCAAGGTGTCCTGGATTATAGACTATCTCGCAGATAGGCCACAGTGTGTTCCCTCCTGGTGCAGTATATTGGATTTGCCGCAGCAGAGAGGCACCGTGCTGTCACCTTCCTTATTCACTGTCTGTATCTGACTCGAGACTCCACTGTGGGTCACGCCACCTCCAGATTCTTTCTGAAGATTCCTCCATTATGGAATGCATCTGCCAGGGAGAGGGGGAGGCATATATGTTGGTGGGGGCGGGTGCGAGATCTGCTGCTTGGTGCAAGAGTGACCATCTGCACATTTGTAAGCCAGAGAGGCATTCAGGGCGGCTTGCTCGTGAATGAGATGTAGTGACACCTGTCGTCCCAGACTTCCAACTCATACAGCGTATGACTAAATATTGCCTTTCATTGTGATGTTTTCATGTAAAAACCTACACACATCACCTTCGATGCGTGTGCATTGCCCGTGTAATTCAAATTCTAAGCGAAGCAGCACAACATACAGTATCCGCCATCCTCCTCGCTTTGCTTCACCAGCGAAGGGGGCGGCGGCAGCAACAGCGGCACGCCACATCTCCAACTGTCATCACCCCACGATTCGCGAGCAACAAACACCACAGGGAGACAACAAGTCTCTTCTCGATCATCGCTCAAAAGTCCCTTCCCATCCTTGAAGCTCCGAGTCCGGATCTGAATGCAAAAGTGCATTTGCATTTGCATGGCACAGACGGACAAGGAAGGGAGGCGAATGGAAGGGTCCGGATTCACAAACCGTGACCCTCTCTAAACCCATCCTTAACGGGCCAGGTTGGCGACGTAGAACTACAGCGCCGAGGCTGGAGCCATACACGGTGTATTATTTAAAGCATCAGGGGCCCAATTTGTCACTCTGGCGGGCTCATCACAGGTGAACATCCTTTATGAAATGCACTTTTCACGCTGCCTGTCGGGGGGGGGATCAAAGCAGCAGCAGCAGCCGCTTGCCCGTTTCTACCTCTTCAGTTTCCCCTGCTCTGATTCCCGCCGACAAAATGAGTCAATTTAAACCAAATGGATCCCCTATCAAAATAACGATTGAGGGAGATAGACAGGGCGAAAGAGATTCATATTGTGGGCCGGTGAAGATTGGACAGGTGGGCAGTAACTAAGGAACATGGACACAGAAATGCAATCACTGTGATAAAGTTGAAGATGGATTTCAGTGAGATGGAGCAGATGGTCCGATTTTAGAGTAAAAATTTGATAGAAATAGTTACATTCAAAGCTGGTACAGATGTGGTAAAGGCCATGACAGTTAGCCTTTGGCTGATATATACGTTTATGCCTAGCCTGCTCTAGACATTCAAACAATTGTCTGTTTTGAAAAACTGCGTTCACTCAGCATGGTTAGACCTTTACATCTTAAAAGAGAACTTCATTCAAATTAAACTCTTTAGAGACATTCAGCTGAACGTTTAAGAGAAGATGTTTTCAACTTTCAAAGCAACAATGAATCCAATACGTCAATTTCAAGACTCCTACAGCACTGAAGCTAGAGATAAAAGCTAACGTTAGCATATCAGACTTCATAAATCAACAAACACTGCTATTTTGTCGAGCTTCAGTGTCTTAGATGGTGTTTTAGTAATGCTAAGTGCTGAGATTGAACACCCAAAGAGCTTGAGTTGAGTTTGATTTTATTTTTGGTAAGGTGCTCCTCACACTATGTTAGGTTTAGGCACCAAAACGACTTGGCTCGCCAAAAGATTGTGATGTGGTAATGTGAGAGGACTCAAACACATGAATGCAATTGGATGTTGGTTAAATGTTGACTTATATTTGCAGTGTTGCGACGACAACAAGCATTAGCTTTTAGCTCACGGGGTTAGCTTATGAACATAGCTTGTGGGGCTTAAATTAGCTGCATATTTGTTTTAAGGTCAACTCAACATCGCAGACTGAGTTTGAGGCACCTCAGTCTCATCCACAGATGAGTGGCTGGTTCATTTAGTCATGAACTCAAAGAGTTTTAATCTGACATTGATCAACAGTTCTTGAAAACTCCTGCTGGTATTTTCTGCACCTTAAAGAGACACTTGAGAATTGCAAATTAATACCCGCAGAGTTCACCTCAGCATCCCATACTGTATTTCTGGCTAATTAATGTGACATTAGATGACACAGAGGATGTAGCATAACTTCTCTCCTCTGCCTTTGAAGCGCAGAAAGCACGCTTCATTATTCACATCTTGACAGGCCTATTTTACCCCTTCCTACCCCTTCTTCCACCTCCACCATCACCACCTCACTCCCTTTTCAGCAAAGCTTGGGTCCAATTGATTTTTCCACTTTCCTCCGTCTGTCTTTTTTTTTTTTCCCATCCTTGATTCTAATGCTTCTGGGTTGTGGGAAATATTTATTCACATTGATCGACGACAGAGCTGATGGGTCTTTCATGAACGTCAGAACTCAAACAGTTTTTGTCCCACCAATGTCTCCAAATATCAATCACTGCCGGGAGAGGCGCGAGGCCGGACTGCAGATAAAGGCAATAAAGCCCAAAAGGCCGGAATCATTTTCCTGCGACTGACTGGAGCAACAAACAAAAAAACAAAGAAAAAACTAAAACAAAAAAGAACCGGTGATGACCGGTGATGGAGTGTTTGTTGATTCTGCGATGACTCCCGTGTGCTGACAGTGTTTTAAAAAGACAAATGGAAATCTTCTGCGATTGATTGAAAAACCCGAAGCAGACCCAGACAAGTCTGCCCCGAAGGCGTGAGGGAGTTGTTTGGGTGCTGTGTGCGAGCAGCCCGGGGAGGGAGGGAGGGAGCACTCTGATGATAGTTCCTGCAACTGCGTGGTCCCCATTAAAAATGCAGCGCCAATAGGATATTTTCAGCATCAAATTTTCATAGCTGCCTCAACGGCTCCGTCTAACACACGGACTCTTGTGTAACAGTGTTGAAGTTCTTCAAGCCCTTTTACTGTCTGAATGAATGCAGTATGGATTTCATATAGGGGACGCAGAGTGAATGTCGGTGCGTAGACGGTAGCATTCCTCGAGGACCCTTGCCTCTCTCTGCTTCCACAGAAACACAATTTCAGCAACGTCTTACGTGATTATAGTCTCTTCTGTATGTACACCAAACCCTATAGAAACTGGAGGCATTCCCAGTGAGACTGATATTTCTCGTTTCATTTAATTTCCGTCCTCGTATGAAGCGTCAGACCGTCATTCAAACGTGCAGGACCATACGTACTGTATATGCAAACCGCGACATGTTTAAATCGTCAGCAGCCCACGTGTCCACCGACATAACATACAGTAGAGTCAGCAGCCAGGCTAGTAAACACATTATGTCTAATCCTTGTGAATATCACGACCCGTGCTGACTCAACTCCCCTCCCCCCCCTTCTTCTCCCATTTCCATATTCATATTCCGCCGTCACATCCGAGGTAAAAGCACATCATTCCAGTCAAATAAAACTCCGCCGATCCCCGTCCCGCCAATTGCTGCGCGCAAGGTCGTATGCAAATAGGTTTTTCCCCTTGCAGCAAGGCATCACCGTCTGTCTCAGCGTCGTGGAAAAGAAAAATAATAATAATAATGAAAAAAGAGCGTATGATAAATACAATGCATGCTCTTTCCCTCGGCCAGGGGCGGGAAGTAGAGGGAAGTGTCGGGTTCACCCTCATTATCACCCTTACAATGCATATGTGTCCTCTTGTCTTGCGTGGAGGCCAGGTACCATTAAGGAAGCTTCCCGGGAAAGAAGTTGTAGTGGTTGTAAAATGATATTAAAGTAAAAAAACGCATTCGGATTATCAGTCTCTGAATTCAATTTCTATCCAGTTCCCTGTTTCTTCAGATGAAAAGAATTTGAACTGAACGGTTTCCCCGTTGCAGGTTCTCCATCGCGGAAGTGGGTGAGTCATGCGAGGCCCCAGTGCTATGGAAGGGCATGCTGCGTTAATACCTGATGAGTGTCCTTAGAAAATAAAAGTAATAATATGTATTTACTTCCTTTTGTTTCCTCTTGAGAGCCAAATAGGAGGGTGGCTTGTTGAGCTACAGTGGAGTGTGCAACCAAATTAAGAGAGAGGGAGAAACATAATCAGCGAGTGGTAGAGAGCGAGCGAGAGATGCAAGTGTGTGTGAGAGAGAGAGAGGAGAAAGAGAGAGGGACTGGTAATATGCTTGGGAATTTAATAAGGCTCAGCGCTCCTCAATAATATCAGCCGCTTCACAGAGTCCTCTGGGAAACATGAAATGTGCCGATAAAGGATGATGCCTCCCTCTGACAAACGGGGTGTGCTGAAAGCGCTGCAGAAAAAAAAAAAGAAAAAAAAACACAGAAGAAGAAGAAAAAACAGCCACGCGTTGCCGCCGTACCTAGCGCACATGCTAATGCGCCCCAGGCTACACTTTAAAGTATTATTCACTTTCTTCTCCTTATGCTGCGATTCTCCCGACATTCCCCCTCTTTAAGGTCGCGGAACTGCCGCGCGGGCCGCAGCTGAATAATGCCAGCCCTGTGCACACAACTGGATTTTAAGAGACTTCCTGTTTGGGTGTTTGTTGTTGCAGATTTATCATTGAGTCTCTGAATGATGAAGTGCATGCGCACCCGGATATTGCAAATGTTACTTAACACTTAACAGTGCATCTCATCACAGATATACACAGATCTAACAAAGTGAAAGACTTTCCACACGATTAGGTTCAAAGTGGCCGCTTCTCCTCTATATCAGTAAAGGTGTTGGACGCATTATTTTTTTACATTCCCAGCGCCTGTGAGCTAACCGTTTGACTTCCAGATATGACCAGGAAGTGACTGTGTACGTCTCTCTTGTGTCTCCAAATCAGTTGTGACTCATCAGAGAATGGACATGGACCTTCTGAGGGTGTCCTGTGGTGTCTGGAAACACAATGTTCTTAGTGGAGGGCCATTGGGTCCTGTAGGTTGAAGTTGCTACCATCAAGGACAGTCATTGCCCAGGGTTGGAGGGTGTCTGGTCTGGTCTAGGTGGGTGGTACATGTCTAACCCTAACCCTAAGTAACATGCACACGAATGCCAGGTCCAGCAGTTTCCCAGCAGAGCAGAATTATCAGAAGATGGTCAATGTTATTCACTTCACCTTTCAGTGGTTTTAATGTTGAGGCTGATCAGTGTATGTTAACCAGTGTGTCCACATGCTTTGTGTTTATCTTTCATAGCTGCTATAGCCTTAGCTAATTTCCAACACCAGTCTGATGAACATGAGCGATTTAAATACACTGATTACTCTTGATAACTGATGCTTCACTTTATGCACAACTGTTGTCACTTAGCGTACTGTATTATTATTATTTATTGATTTATTTTTTGCTGCCTGCTCTCTGTGTCCTATTTGATTTCTTTCTGGTCACTGGTTTTCTTGATTTGTGCTGCTTTAACATTTGAATTTCCCCAGTGGGGATCAATAAAGTATTATCTCAGAAGGCTTCGACAAACAAAGTTTAAAATACATTTAGCATAATTAGGGACTAGTTGATGCCTTTAATATGTTTTTTTCTTATCCTGGAGTTTCCTTGTGATGTATTTCAGTAGTAACCGCAGCATACTTAAGTATGAAAGCAATAATGACATCTATATATCTTCTTAAGTGTAAATTTGAGGGATTTAGTTTTGGAAAAAAAAACAAAAACAGTTTAGCATATTTGTGCATTTCATTTCTTTTCCTTACTTTCCCCGAGTTGCCTTGGAGCGCGACTCCACTCAGGTATGTCAAACTCAAATGTGCTCATGTTGACACCAACACAACCGAGAAATGTACCCCCCCCCCCCCCCCCCCCCCCACCGCTGCCACCCCTTCATCCCCGACCTGTCATGTCGTGTCAAAGGAACAGAGAAAGACAGCCTCTCGCTCTGTTGACTCCTATGACATTTACATACCACGCAGCATGGTGGTGTAGGAATCCCCCTCAGGCTATACCAGGCCTTGAATTTAGGATGGGCACACATGGGCACCCCTCCTCCTCCTCCTCCTCCTCCTCCTCTAAACACCACCATCCCCTCTCTTGTCACTACCTCACCGGGACCTGCTCACGCTTGACAAAAAGAACCCCAAACACGTGCCTTGCTCCACTGCCGCCCCGAACGGCCTGCTGACTTTCAGACGGGGGACGCAAAGCGTGAAAAGGGAGAAAAAACATGGCCCATTTATCCCTTCTCCTCTCCCCCTCCCCTCACCTAATCCTCCCCCTTCCCCCTGAGCACCTGAGCAGACACCGATGTTCACATCCTGTCTTTCGTGGCAACTCTGTCCATCAAGGCTCATCTGCTGTTTTTTCTTTTTTTGTGCCTCCTCTAATCCACCCCTTCTCCCCTCCCTCCCCTCGATAACTCCCCCGACCCCCGCTCATCTCATTACGTGCCTCCGTCTCCGCAGATCGGCCAGCGGCTCCCTATCGGCGAATTTGCGAGATTGATCATTTTTTACGCGGGTGGGCGGACCTGCTAAAAAAAAAAAAAAAGGGCCCCTCTCCTCCCTTCCTCGCGGCGCGCGATGTGGCACCCACGGCCCTGCCGGTGAGCGTCTGAAGCCACATCACTTAACATGCACTGGGCTCAACTCCCAGGAGGAGAGTCTGTGGGAGAGCAGGGGAGAAGGAGAAGAAAGAAAGCGGACTAGCTTCTGTTCAGAATACTAATAAAGTGGAGCACTTGAGTTAAAAAAAAAAAAGGGAAGGGGGGGGGGGGAGGGGTCGACAAAAGACAGTGGCAGCGTTCTGGTGCTACAAAAATTACCACTTAATTAGATTCAATACCGTAGCATCTCCCGTTTCTATTCTTCTCGCGCTTTCGCGTGCGTCACGGTTCATGTGAACACGGCCGCGTGTAATGCGCGCCCGCGGCCCGCGCGAAGACACCGAGTTATAGAACCCTCCACTTAAGATATTCATACGCCTTAGGGGACTCTAGGCACTCCATTCTTTTCTCCCTCTTCCCTTTAATGTCTGTGCGAGTGTGTGTTCAGCAGATATGTATGCGGACGGCCTCTGCGAGCGGCAAGAAGACGAAGAAGAAGAAGAAGAGGAGGAGGAGGAGGAGGAGGAAGAGGGAGAGGGGTTGCATTAGCATGATTAAAAGGACAGTAACAAATGACTGCTGTCTCAGAGAAGCCATGTGACTATCACAGCAGGATATAGGCCAAGTGTGTGAAGGCACACACTCGCGCTCTCCCGCGACGGTTTGACGTTGCGTCTTAAAGAGAAATCGGGAGTCAGTTGTGGAGCGCTGAGGAGGAATGCTAAAAAGGCTGATGCAGATTTTCCTTGATTGTATACGTTTATACAGTATTCTAAAGAGGCTGGGTGTGGGGAGCATCAAATATTAAAGCCCACTGGTGAAGCCTCATTATCACAATTTCTTTTAGGAGAGCATTACAGAATAGAGTTTCTTTTTTTTTTCTTCTTTCTTTTTTTTTTTCTCTCACTTGCTACGACTGCTGAGTTGCACTCAAAGGCGTCCTCTCAAAATAGCCCCAAGGTTTCATGTGCTGTAAGGCTTTTTTTTCCCACACTGGGTAGAATTGGTGCAAAGCATATTTTTATACTGCCATTTTTTTTTTTTTTTTTTTTACACCTTATTATTATTGTTTTTATTCATTCTCTGCAGGACTATTTCTCCTCATTTCAACCTTTATAATAATTTACCAGGTGTTGGGAAGTTCATTGGCTCAACTTGCAATAATAATCACCCCCCCCCCGAATGAATAAAGTCATTAATTCCTGTCTCTCACTCGGCTAATGCTCATGCACGGCTCTGCGATAACTCCTCCGGGCCGAGTGCACCTCTCTTCCAGTTCTTCTAAAACCCGAGGAAGAAGCTATAACTTTGTCTATGTTAGCATAGCGGAGGGAACACGTTTCTATCTTTGCCCATGGCAGCATTCAGCTGGCATTCATTAATATTAGAGGGTGGGGTGAAAGTGAAAAAACAAACAAACAAAAAAAAAGATTCTGCGGTACATTAGCGGCTAGATTTATTGACGTCTCGGCGCCGCGAATGTGGCAGGTGCTCTTAGGCTACTTGTGAACGGCGGCGCTCCCCTCAGCTGCTGCCTCTGGAGATAAGTTCGGAAAAGGGGGGTAGAGGGAGAGAGGGAAAAAAAAGAAAGAAAGAAGGCACACAGCATCCTGTCAAGGTTGCTGAGACGTTGCAGGAACTTTATGAATGTTCTCTGTCTTGTCAGGGCACAGTTTGCAGCCTCTCACTGACAGCAGGCGCAAAATGATGGAGGGTCCGCGCCCGGCATTGCCAACGGCTGAAAATCACCTGCCGGACCCGCGGCCGGACCTTGAAAACTGACTAAGACCACTTTTCGGGCCTTTAAGTCACATTTTAAATCCTTCAAACAACGGCGAATACTCATCTATGAGTAGTTACTCTGGTGCAGAGCTTGGCAACACAAGGCCACATCCTTCCAATTATGGGCGTTAGGAGGACAGAAGAAGCCTCTCACCTTTGAAGAAATTATTAAAAGTAACATCAAAGTCTTCCTTTAACCCTCTGCATAGATTTAGCTCATTTTATTAGCTATACCGTACTCCTGCTGAGAGTTCTCTTCAAATTTTAGCCAGTTGCAGGACGTTTATCAGCCCAGAAGCCTCTCCTCCGCGCTTCTTTTCACATCTTTTTAGCCCACAATCCATTTCTCGTTAAACGCCGACATGCTATGTATGCTCTCCGGCTTTTAAACACAGCTACACGCGTCGAAGCACTGATGGATCTCCGTCGAGCCACAGCATGCAGCTCATTTATTCAATTTTTGCTCCACGAGGCACTTGGAGTTTTATATGGTTTCCCCTAGATTAATCCGCGACTTCAGCCCTGTTTAAATTACACAAGCAGACATGGAAATATAGGATTATTATCAAGCAGATGAATGAAATATGTACGTTTCTCAGGGTCCCTCGCGTCGGGAACGCCGCCGGATTCATTTCTTGATCCTCCCCAGAGCCACAGTCGTAACCTTTTCACCCTGGCGCATATGTCTCCCCGAGGCCCGAGGCTAACAGCGGGCTCCATCGCTCACTGCGCG
The DNA here is from genome assembly GCF_022458985.1 of Mugil cephalus. Taxonomy (NCBI): domain Eukaryota; kingdom Metazoa; phylum Chordata; class Actinopteri; order Mugiliformes; family Mugilidae; genus Mugil; species Mugil cephalus. The sequence goes on from NC_061770.1 coordinate 45,597,761, forward strand.
GGAACTGATGTATGGAACGACGCGCCGGTTCAATACAGTTTAATTGTATTAGGCCTAAAGTATGAGATTAGTCTTCAAATCTGTCCAGAAGAAAACAGGGATGCTATGCGAGCGCCGCCGGTGGCGTGTTAAATTGATGTGGATCCGACACAGTCTAAGAGAGGAGAAGGGGGTAAAAAAAAATAAAAATTAAATAAAAACAGAAAAGCAGACTCTGATCTCAGGAGATTTGGGGGAAACGGAAAGGTGCAGTGCATCTCTCATTTCTGAATATTCAACTTGATTTCCATCCTAAAAGATGACCAAGGTCCGAGATAACTTGTCTCGTTGTGATGCCTGTGAAGTCAATTAGAAAAAGGGGAGGAGGAGAATAAAGCACATTTTCATTGAATCCAGCAGCCAGAGAGCCTCAGGAAGAATCAAAGGGATGAGCTTAGGCTATGAAACACCATCTATTCTTGGATTCTGTTTGTCCTATATTTTTGGGAGTTACTGCAAAGCATAAATAAATACGCCGCGTGTGCTGCTCAAATGGTTTTGTGTCATGTGAAATGCCTCTGTGTCCGCGCCGAAAACACAAGTGGGAAAAAAGAAACGGAACAAGCTTCTCTCTCCTTTTTTTTTTTTAAAGCTCAGAAGAGCCGAAATACAATACGCGCAACACGGGCTCGTTTATCTGTTTCTTTATTTTCACAGGAGAATTATACAGAGCATATTGTGTCACCCTTCAAATTGCCTGAAACAAAGCCTTTCTTCTCCTTCTTCTTCTCTTCTTTTTTTTTTTTTTTCTCGTTTGCATGTGTGGGAGCTCGGCGGCGTACAATACAAATACCGCAACCAATCCTCAACACTATGCACAGATTTTGAAATTCAAACACAAGGCGCATTCCGGGGCGCCAAATCTCCCGCCAATCGATTGGAGCTGCGGATATCGGCAACGAGGCGGGGGAAAAGCCCACCAAATATTTAATACGCAACAAACGTATCAGCCGCTAACAGCTGAGCAACGGATTAGGGCCATCTTCCTGAAAGTGAGCGCGTATTTACTGACACAAACAAGCTAGGGAGCATATTGCTGAGATACACATTGCTCCGTGCCAGCATGTGAAATTAGACTATATGGTGGTGCAGCATGGCTGTGGTTGTGACATTTGTTGCGAAAGGGAGAAATAAACAATGCTGTGACTGTTACAGATCACCAGATTTAGAAGTTGTTGTTGTTTTTTTTTGGTAAATCTTGAGATTAAGCTTCATGCATATGAAGATCGAGACCGTTGAGGTATATAAAGTGCCTGAGGGTTTCTTGACTAGTCGAACGGCGCTGATGGCGTTTCTAATCTGTGCACCGAACCCTCTCCGACAGGCGCTGAAGTAATGACATTTCTCTTCATACTTTTTCTCTTCGCCGTTTGATGGAATGGCACCCGCCGCTGGTAAACAGGAAAACAAATGGTCTCTGAGCTCATGGATGTAGATGGGTATTGTTTTTTATTGATTGCCATCGGCTGAGGAGCTGGTGACAGGGAGTCTCCACTCATCAGGGGCAGGTTATCGATTAGACGTGGAAGGGAAGGGAGCGGTAGCGGGCTGGGGGTGCTTAAGGGGTCAACTGTGAAAAGCGAAAAGGGCTGGAATGCAGCCCGTTGGAAATGGTGAAGCATAGCTGCGATCCCTGACACAGGTAATTAATGTGTGAAATGCAGTCAATTTCTCTTCGGATGCGAAGGAGCTGCTGCAAAGTCAACGTTTTGCTTGTATAGGGGAATAGTCTCACTTCCATGGGTGCTTAAAGGATGAATGTATGCTGCAGGAGTCAAGCTAGCACGGTGCCCTGCAAAGTCAGGCATGGTGACACTTAATGTTTCAACGCCAGACAACCTTTATAAAGTATAGCAATTGTTGCGGTACCTTGCTGTTTTGTGAGCATTGCTATTAATAGCATTACCTTTAAATATGTTCTCAGATGAATTCCTGTACCCCTTTCCCTTTAAACAAACCATCCCTAGCCTGTAGAAGTCTGCACTTAGAGGACACCGGTACATTCGGAGGTAGGTGAGACAGATGACATTTTGAACCCCCGCTAGGACTGAATCATTACAACCACCTCCCCACTGGAAGTGTGGTGGGATCAGCAATATTTCACACTGACAGAAGGACCTGACAGCAGGCGTCCACGCACGAGGCCGACTCCTCTCCTCTCTTTTATTTATATATTTCGGTGTCTTTCTCTTTGCCCCCCGTACACTTGCTGACGAAAAGCTATTTGCACCTTTCAGAATTTCTGCTTCAAAAATGAACTGAAACATCAGCGTATCTTCATGTGGTAAGATTTCGAGTTCATTTCAAGATCAAATTAGAGTCCATCTGTTTTTTTCCAGCTTTTCCAAACAATGTAATGAGAGTCAGGTGTCACCCTGTTGTTCAATATAAAATGAGGGACTGGGCACAGTCTCATCTTCACAACACATATTTACGGACATGGATCGCGGCGCAGACAAAGGAGCTTTCAGAGGACCTCATAAAAAGATTTGTTGTTGCTCATCAGGCTGGAAAATGTTACAAAACCACCTCTAAAGAGTTTACAATCCACAAATCCACAGCTACAAAGATAGTGAACAAATGGAGGAGATTTAAGACAACTGTTCTTGGTCGACCAGCAAAGATCACTCCAAAAGCAAGACGCCTAATAGTCCCAGAGGTCACCAAAGAACCCAGGATATCTTGTTCATGAATCCACCGTGAGTAGACTACTGGACAAACATGGGGTGCGTAGCACAGTGGCAAGGACAAAGCCACTGCTCAGTTTGGATCAAAATCACACCAAATGACATACTCCTTTGCTCTATCACACTTCTCCACTTGAAGAGGTACGCTCACAGGAAAGGAAAAAGGAAAAAATGTGGAGTGTGTGATTAGAAACCTCAAGCTGCACAGATTTTCCCGACGGCCCTCTTTTTGTTTCTAATCAGCGGCTGAATGGAAATCTTTGACTCCAGCCGGAGTGATGGGACTGGGATCGGTATGTGTCAGCTGAGTGCCCATCTACCCCCCACCCCCTCACCCTCTCTATCGTTTGACTTTGTTGCCCAGTGTATGTGCAGAAGACACAACATTGTGACTCCCGTTCAGCTGATTAAACCCATTTTCTGCAGACGCTTTCTTCTCGGTCTACGCATTCGATAATGCCTTTTTTTCGCACGACAGTTCTATTGTACCTCTCTCGTAGAAGGAGGGTGAGCTCATTTGATCTTAATACTACGCTCTTAATGCGTTTCGTTGCTTTCGCTATTTATTTTTATGTGGGCCAAAGCCTTTCTTCTCCTTCAGGACCAATGAATAGTGCTTTGGCTGTGAGCACTTTAACAACAAACATGAAAAGCCTTGGAAGTCAAAGTTTGACTCCGGGGCAAGTCTATTCCACTGTTCCCTGCCGTCCACCCGTGTACCCCCGATTCTCACCTCTTTTTTACACCACACAAATGAAACGAGTTGGAAATAACAGCTCTGACTTTGGCAGTGCATCCGAACAATCGAGACATATTAGCTTTGGAAGCTACTGACATGGAATGATGTTTGCTGACATAGACCACGCTAAATCACTTAGGAGGAGCCCTTCTTTTGTCTTCCTCCTTGCCAAGAAAAGGACACCTCTGCCTGGGTGGCCAGCGTTGCCCTTTGGGATTAAAGATTGCCTCCCTGACTGTCTTTCCGGAACAGTGTTCTCATTTTGCCTGCAACTTGCTGAAGTTTATCCAATATTTTACAGATAAAGTTGAGGATTTGTTCCTAGTGAGCAGATCTTGGCACGAGAACCGGCAAAGAACTGGCAATGCAAGAAAGAGTTGGCAAATAAATAAGTAAATAGGCAATTGACGGTTGCAAAACATGATGCCGGGAATCTCCAACGTTTCCAGAGCCACTTCTGGGGTCTCACCAGAAAATGCTTCCACTCTTAGCCACCATGAGCGGTGACTAATACCATTTGCTGGGATCAATTAGGCTGATTGGCCTAGGCTGTGTCTTGGCCGGCCCAGGGGGTTGGCAGTTGCAGACAAGTTGTCCAATTAAGTGAGCACAAGCACTTGCCAATAATGGGTGAATAATGGGCCTTAAGGGGAGCGTGATTCATCTCCAATGTTAGGCACCGGGGGAGGCAGCCACTGAGCGTGTAAAAACCATAGATTTCTCTTTTCAGATTACAATCAATACCACCCCCATGGCTTTGACAATGGCCTCAATGAAGGATTAGACTGTAAAGATGGTGGTATCCTGGGTTGATGCCAATAGTTATTTTCAAACCCACTCCCCTAGTGTACAGCGTACAAATGTCAACATCTGCGGTATGGAGAAGGTGAGCAGACTCGCGGTGGTGCTCGCACTAAACCCTGCAAATGCTCGGGGTTTAGTGTGCAGTGGTGCTGGTATGGCATCAAATACTGCATGTGAGTACCGGAGGGTTGCTGTACATTATGTAAAGGACCCACTTTTAAGTTTCTTTCATATCACGCTTGACGGGAAACACTAGATACCAAGAGAGAAGGTTACTTTCAGTGAAGAGGTCGATGGCATTTTCTGCTATTGCTCCCTCTTTCTCCCACTTTCCTCTCTAAATCTTGTATAATAGTCAATAAGTAGTTGAAAGGCTTTAATTTCTTCTGCCATCACATCCAGCGCCTATCTCCCTCCCCTCTCTTTTCACCATCCGCGTCTCTTTTGTCGACGTGTCTGGCGCTGGCAGGTTTCTTAATGTCACATGTGCGCAGCTGTAATTTAACGCGTCGGGCGCCGCGTCGTGACAGTCGCTCGTTTAATCTCCCCCTGTCGAATGCCTGTTAGCACCACCACCTGATCAGAGGCCCCCGGAGCGGGAGGTGCCATGGCGTGCACAAAAGAGCCGAGCCAGGGAAAGGGCGCCATCTTTGATTCTCTCTCTTTTTTTTTTATCTCCGTGACCTCTATTGTTCTGATTATTCAGGACAGTGCCATGATGAGGAGAGGAGCAAAGAAGGGAGACAATGGCTTTTGCTGAAGCAGTTCGGTCCCTCCACTGCCGTACTTGTTTTTCCTTTTCCACCGTAAGACAACTGTGACTTTCTTTCTTCTCTCATTTCCTATATTTTCTTCCCCCCCGCTTCCAATGCATCGGCCTCTTTCCAGAAACAACACGGATGACATAAACGGGGGAATGCACACTCACACACGCGTGGCCCACTGTTCCCCAGTGCACGCACCCCCTCCCGCTGACACCAAAGCTGTCAATCACGAAGGCCTGAGAAATGTCTGCTTCAGTGCAGCAACAAGCTGGAAAAAAAATACAAATCCTCCATGCGGCTGCTCCCCCTCCCTCCACTGACTCCTCTCCATCCTCTCCACCTTTGCCTCTTCTTGTTCATCCTCCGTCCGGAGGTTGTTGTATAATCCCTCTTTTTACACAAGAGGGTACTTGTATATTTATGTACCTACTTTATTGGCTGCCAGTAGATAATTGTTTAGAAGACACATTGGCGTTTTAGTTAAGATTTAAAACACTGTGGTGAGCGAGACAAGCCACTGACATGTGCAGTCTGAATCTCATTAGATATGTTTGAGCATCAGGGCTGCATGGGTTTTTCGCTGACCATAATGCCACGCAGTTACCAGCGGGGCATTATGGGAGAAAAAGCAATTTGCTGCGGCAAAGCTCGATGGCCTCATGAATCAAGCCAATATGGACAAGGCGGGAGCAGTTAAGAGAGCAGTGCAAGCTGCCTGGAGATTTCACTTAATGCTGTTCCGTTGCAAGAAAAAACAACAACAACAACAAAATAACACAAGACACATCGTGGTATCTCAACCCATGGGTTAATGTCCTTTTGTGCTGCCCCATTGTTTAAATGGCAGCTTTGGTAAGAAACTTCATTAAAGCATGTGCAAAGGTCTGGGAGCTTGTAAGTGGAAATAAGTTCTGAAAACGGTGCCGGTTCTTATGTATGTATGTAAGGCACGTAAAAGAATGTTTAGAACTTGTTTGCTTCCAATCAGAAAACTTGCTAGATGTTCACTGTCACGAAGGGCTGAGTTAAAACACCTGCCGTACCCCACTGCCAACCCCTTCCTGGTAGGTAGCGGCGCCTCTCAAGCTGCTAATGATAATGACAGCAATCAAAACATTGGCACTAATGCTGTTAATAGCGATGATAGCACTAATGAGGATGCTACCTGGGAGGCTGTTTGCTTAAGCTGTTTTCCTGCTTTACCCTCTGGGACCAGAGGAAGATGGCCCGATATCCTGTTACAGCGAGTCCCCCGTGTCCTGAAAGGCCCGCAACTACACCGGCTAACTGCTAATACACACCGCTAATTACAAACAGGGGAAATGAGGTAAGAGCACGACAGCCTCTTGGGGTTGGGATATGCACCCAGTGAGAGGACGGTGCCAGTACAACCTTTTGCCCCCTTTTCTCCCTGGAGGCCTTAACGAAGTTTCTCAACTAGTCTTCTAGCTGTTGTGGGGTTGAGCTAAAAGCACAGCCAACAGGAAGGGAATATAGATGTTGTTATTATCTCCCGCTCCCTGCCTGTCTGTGCAGCAATTAAAACTTAAAATATAAGTTTGCAAAATGGTCGCATTAATGATCAGTGTGGCTGCGGAATGGCAAAAGCAAGAAAAAAAAAGAAAAAACGAGGCATAAAAGAGCTCTTAAGCTTGTCTATGTTGATAAAAGCTACAGTATTTTCTGTTTTGTGTGAGGGAGGAAAAGGGGGGGCGGGGGATTACAATGTTGTGGGACCACCTTTGTAATGCTAAATCCCATTCTAAATCTGCCAGTATTGATTGGCCATCACAAGCATCCATTTACAAAACAGCGGATTGCGGGGGAATCTGGGATTCGGCGGGGTGGGAGGGGTGGACAAAGAAACACAACGCGCTCCCAAATGGCCGACACTGGATAAAACCAAAGCCAGCTACCCGAGCCTGCGCAGAAGGCAAACCCAAAAACCAAGGATAAAGCTCTCCCTCTCATCTACTGTTTCTGCTCGCACCAGGGACAGAATAATCGTCAGAGCAAGACAGAGCTAGAACAGGAAGAAAAAAAGAAGGGAAAGGGTAGGAATGGGCCCTCCTGCCTCCATTTGGCTTGGATATCTGGCAGTTGCCCTTTAAGAGTGAGCGTCTGCAGGGTCCAATTGGAGACCAGAGCCCAATCCCCTGTTCGGTCATTAAAAGCAGTTTCTAGAATGGCATCCATCTGCTGCTCCCTCATTAATGCTGTGAGTGATGGTGGTAATGTTCCTAAATACGGTACTGGCGAATTGTCATCGTGACCCTTGACTCAGGAAGTGGACACAAGCCGGCTAATGATGCCAGCGTGTGGACAGAAGTGAGCCCCGGGTTTCCAACTTGGACTCGATACAGTTGTCGCATGCGGTCGCATCATTAAGCTTAAATGACTTGTCCTTTCCGGCGAGGCACACACTTGTGTTTGTGCCCCGGGTCGAACAAGTGGCTACCTGCATCGACGCAAAATTGGGATGCCAACGTTCAGTCAGGGATTGCTCATCACGGCCGAGCATCAATCAATGTCGTCTGGTCCCGCACACACACACACACCGGGCTGGGTCCCTTTATTCGCTGCCACACATATGGAAAACTCGGATGTGTGAAATGAGTAATAAAGCGTCGCTAAAGAGCTAAGCTGTGACTCAGCAAACAGTCCATTCACAGAGGATAAAAGCCTTCTCCACGGCAGCCATTTTGATTTCACAACCACGACGTCAAGTTTCTGGCGTTCGTTTCCCCTCCGACAGAGTGAAAACCTCTCCGCTGCTCGGAATTTTTCCTCTTTTTTTTTTTTTTTTGTCAGCTTTCCTCTAAACGGGCCCCACCCGCCAGTGCTCTCCATCCATAGCTGCAGTGTTCGCTCCCCATTAATTACCTGCTTACAGAGGCTCTGCGTTAGGCCCGCTAAGACGCCAGCAGAAACAAGAGCGCGGGAGCGCGAGAGAGCGAATCGCTCACTGTCTCTGGGCTTGCGAGGGAATGTCTCACAGAGCCCGGGCGCACACAAATCAGACAAATACGCAAGCCGCTAAGAAACAGCCTCATGTGCGTGCATCTGAATATGCAAATGCATACAGTAGAGTTAAAAAAGGAGCAAGACTTGCGTAAGTGCACACTGGTATTACTCAACAGTCCAAGCAGCGTGAGGTCGAGGTGCCCAGGTGTTGAGTGTATTTGTTTATCTGGAAGATAGACGGATACTGTACACTAAGGACTAATGAGCTCACTCCCTGTGCAGCCCGTTCCCCCGAGGTACATCATAAACTCACACATGCCCATATTCACACATCAACCACACCTTTTTGCAATCCCTCCTTGCTTGTGCGTCCCCCCCCCCCTGCTCTCCTCATTCCTGTTCTTCCCTCATCCCCACTTCCCTTCTCTCTTTCTATTCCTCTCTCTCTCTCTCTCTCTCCCCCGGAGGCATATCCCAGGGAGCCCGACTGATCCGACGGCTGTTTGTTTGGAGTGCAGTTGATAGGGCACTCGGGTACCTTGAGGCACAAAGAAGGGAGACGGGAAGAGGGATGCGAGGTAAAGGGGGAGGCGGGTGAGAAGTGGTTCTGATGCTCTGCTGCAGTTGCGCGCGCCCTTGGGGAGAGGAGGCGTACGCAGCCGACGGGGGATGACTTTTTTAACAAATTTTTTATCTCCCCCTCCCCAAAGTTTGGGTGACAACGGCGCAGCTAGAAGCCTTGTTCCCTAGCTTTTTTGCCAGGTTCCACCCTACAGATGTACGAAATGAACTTCCCAAACCCTACAGTCATTGTGACTTGGCTGTGCACCTCTAAAGAAAACAGATACAAGTTTTATCAGAGAGAGTGCAGTAGCAGGGAGGGACACGGCTTAAATCTTCGATCGCTTGTCTTTCGAGAACTGCGGATAATCCGGCCACTGAAATACAAATCAAAATCACACTGAGGCAAAGCAAAGATCTGCTGTCCCTGTTCATTGATTAGCAACTTCTGCAACTATTTCAGCACTGGATCGCTTATTTTCCCCAAACTTAATGTATACACATGGGTCATAACATTATGACCACCTTTCTAATACTGTCTGTCCATCTCAGACCCTCCAATAACCCAAATCTGGAGCCAGGAAACGAGCTTCTTTTGTTTTGTTGGATGTTCGCATGTATACACACTGATCAGGCACGACATCATGACCGACTTCTTCTTCGTCTCCCTTGTGCCTCCTAATCGTTGGGGCCTTTGCGTCCTATAGGTTGAGGTACATCCCACAGATACTTGATCAGTTTTGGATGAATTCGGAGGCCAGGGTGACACCTTGTGCTGTTCTTATGTTTTTTTTTTAGTTGTTTCTAAACCACTTTTCTATGTGTGCCTGCATCCTGCTGGCGATGGCTGCTGCCATCATGGACTGTCTAGTCTACGTGGGTGGCACATGTCTAAGTAACATCCACACGAACAGCAAGGTCCAGCAGAAAATTGTCACAAGATGATCAAAGTTATTTACTTCCCCTGTAAGTGGTTTTAATGTTGTGAGTCGTTGGTGCAGGAGAGGAAATTTCTAGTCTGAGAATTTCATGTTTTTATTTGTGGAGAGGATTAAAGGCTGGATAGGGGAAGGAAGTGTTTGGAGGTACTATTATACTTGGGTGGTAAACAATAACCAAAACCTCTTGTCGGACACTGTGATTTGTCTCGTTGCTAAGGGAACCCAGGCACGTACACACAAATGTGCACTTCTTCCACATGACAGGAACACAATAAAAGGGACACTCTAATCCCATAAAAGGTGTCTTTGTGGTATATGAAGCCACTGCACTGCGGTCTGCTTCACTTTGCCGGTAATTATCGCTGTCTGCCTGGGAGACGGTAATGCTTCATTACAAAGTACAGGAAAGACTGAGATGAAGAGAAGACACCAGGAAGGTTGGGGAAAAAAAAAAAAAAGAAAAGAAGCAATGAAGACGTATAATTCGACTCGAAAGCGAAAGGGAGGGGAAGAAGAGTTCGAGAAGGAGAAGCAGGCTGCACAAGATGGCGAGGCGTATGAGAGAGGAACCCTTCAGAAATGAATCCACTTCGGTCTGTCCCACGGGACGGCCGCCTGTCAGCGAGGACCAATTGGCCGCCGCTAAAATGAACCAAATCCAGTTCCGGAGAAAATTGTAGTCGACTCTCCAATTCAATTTCATTATTCCACCTTTAATTACTCGCCCAATTTGGGGCTATAGCAGGCCTTGATTAAAATGGACACTATTTAATAACCCCAGCCCCTTCCGAAAGGAATGCACCTTGAAGATGGAATAATTAAAGCAGCGGCGAGATAAGATTCATATCACCTCCGTCTAACTCACTCCCTGCAAATTGGATGTGCTTTAAGCGAAGGTATAGAGAGAGTAACAATGGTAGGGGGGTAAAGGAGAGATATTGAGCGAGTGGTGGAAGGATTTGATGGACAAGTAGCAGGGTTTAGAGGCAAGCGAGTGGATGGCGTAGGGAGGATTTGAGCAAAAGGAGCACGGGCACTGAATTAGTATTGATTTGACCAATGTTTAAGTGCACCCCGCGCTGTGAAGGGTAAACGGGCGGGAGAATGTGGGTGGGTTGGACAGGGTTGACTTTGCATGTGTCCAGCGGCGCCCCCAGGGGAAGGGCTATTTAAAGTAAGGGACAGACAGCAGCCTCCATCTCTACTCTCACCGAGAAGTGGCGAGCAGAGAGCGAGAGAGAAGTGGGGCAGGACACTCTCGCCGTCCTCCGCCTCCGAATGTTCGCTGGAGAGCGGCGTCTCTTTTTTTGCGTTTAGGGAGAACGGACCGGACGCTTAATCACACCCGGTGGGCCCGAGGTCGTGAGTAAAAGTGTTTCGCATCCTTGCTTCACGAGGACGCCGCACCTCCCAAACTTGAATACAAATTCCTGCATTTAGCCGGACATGACGAGCACATGGGCGACGAACTGTGTGTATACGTGACCGAGAAAGGTTGTATCACGAGTACATGTGAGTGCCACTGAAACAACCGCTAACCTGTGCGCCCTCGTGGCCCCACCTAGTGAGAGTGTCATGGCTTGTTAAGCTGGGGAGGATGATGGGGCCTGACATCTATTTACCGTGGAAAACACACACACACCACACACACACACAAATGGCCCACTTTGGCCAACAGCATCACCTCCAGCCATTTCATGACTCCCCTTCTCTGCATCTCCTTTCATTCCATTACACCCCTCCCGCTCGTCACCAGACACCACCCTTCCCTGCCCTCCCCCGGCGCCTTCGTCTCCGTCCGAAACGATTAGTGTCACACCTGGCTGCGAGGATGAAGCATGGCGGAGGCGGACGTTTCACTGCCCTGCGATAACTTTTATATAAATGCACTGTAATCTGTCTTTTTTTTTTCTTTTTTCTTTTGAGATGCCTTTCCGCGAGTAAGAAGAACGCGGGGTGTCCGGGAACGCGGGATTTTACACGCCGTTAAAAGCAGCAAGTGTCGACAGATCAGTCGGACGCGCCTTCAGAAACACGCGTGAGGCCACTGAGAACGCATTTAATTAACAACACCCATTCAGAGCAGTGCCCGAAAAAATGAAATAAATCCCCCGCATCTTAACTATAAAGACCTGTTTAAATTTTATATGTGGTGTTTAGCCTGCTTAAGCATTTTACAAGGGCTTTCAGAAGTTCTCTCCGAGAGCGATCTGAGTGAATGAAGCGGGGCCAGAGACTAATGCAGAAAGATGGCTGGAGAGAGCGAGGGAAATCACAGCGTGCCGCCCCGGACTCGAGCAGATCAGCAGGCGTCTAGGTCAGCACATTCGGAGCTGGAGTCAGTCTTAAATGGGTCTTCAGACGCCCTCAAATAAAGCCGACAGACAGCGCTGACCTTTACAAACTACCGTCTGCGACGGGGAGAGCGGGAGCGCGACGGGCCCCGCGCCGGCCCGGAACTCCTAATTGAAACTTTTCGAGTCTTCCTCCGCAGTTGAGAGAAACTCCGGGGAGGGAGAATGAAAAGAGGAGCAAGTTCTCTTTCGACTCGCTCCCCACCCCCACCGCCGCACCGTTGCGCTCCCAGTTTTTGTAATATGTTTATGTTTAAATCTAGGCTGCTTGCGCGAGCTGAGGTGTTATTTGGAGCTCCGTTTCCACCCCACCCCCCCCTGCACCGTGCAGTTAAATTTAATGACACGAGCACTAAACCATTTGAAGTAATAGCAGCTTTTCGCTCGCTTATAATAGAGCGGGGGCCACGGGGGCCAAGGTCGGGGGCCCGGGCTGCCATATTTGTGTTACATAATTTCATGACCTCCACACTTTGCTTGTTAATCCAATCATTCAGAACAAGGAGGCCTGAAATGAAGTCAGTGGTTTTCTGTGATTTTCTTCTTCTTTTTTTTTTTTTTTTTTTTAACGCTACTGAGGCTTGGCTGATTCCCATAAATCTCACCTGTGTAGTTTGGTGCGTGAGTTATTTGTTTATTCATGACAGGCCTTGGCTGGGAAATGTGTGTCAAGTGAGCAGGTGGGGCGGTCATCAATGAAGACAATTAAACACCTTGGAGGCACTCGGCCAAATCTTTCCCTCTGTCCCTTGTTTCTCTGTGCCCTTCCTCCCCCTCCCTCATCCTCCCTCCCTCCCTCATCCTCGCTCCGTCTCTGGCAGATGATAATTCAGTGGGAGTAAAGGGTCGCGGCCTGACAGGGAAGGGCGTCATCAGCTGTGATAACCATCGCTGGACAGAGACAGTCAACAACAAGTTGGCAGCTGAAAACAACAACAGACGCGGGGAGAACTTTTCAAAGGCACGCACACGCACGTGCACGTGCAAGGCCCGGAGGGGGTTTCGGTTCCAGCCTCGCGCACGGAGGCGGCCGCGAAGGCGGCGACGCTCTTCGAACGCGCCGCCGTTGAATGCTGAATCGGCGCTTTTGCTTGAAGGGTGCCCGCGGGTACACTGTGTGCTTTCTGGTGGAGGCACAACTGCTTACTCATCCTAACCTGACTCCCTCGTGTGCGCCCGGAGACCCGGAGACACACGAACAAACTACACACGAGAGGGACACGAGATGCATCGCGGATCGGGTGGGGGCCCACGCCGAGGTCGAAGGGGCTCTCAGTTTCTCCCGCGTCATCTCGAATACTCGCTAATTACAAGGAGCTGACGGGTATTATTGCACCGTCTCTAATTGCCGGGAATAGTCCAGAAGGACAAAAATACTTCTGTCACTTGCGCATCTCAGAGGAGGGATTATAGTCCCAAAACTAGAGTTGGTGGGGAGAAAAAATGGTGTCGCAAATGGGGGGGGGGGATCTACTGTCAGCCCAGCTAATTATACCCGTTGAAAAGAGCAAGCTTCATTTCCCGGACTTACGTCGAGGGGAATCATTTGTGGCGACCTCATCCTCGACTTAATGAAAAGAAACATTACATTTATGATATTACCAACCCCCCCTCCCACCACCACCACCACCACCACCACCACCACCACCAACTCACTGCAACCCCCACTTTCTTCTTTCCAACTCTTTTCATTCAGCGTGGCTCTCAATCTGACGGCTAATTCCGGTATTTTCATTTCAGAAGGCATCGGCTTAATTCTAATGCATATTAGCACATTAAATCTGTGTGTGTGTGTGTGTGTGTGTGTGTGTGTGCGGGTGGGTGGGGTGGGGGGGTGGGGTTAAAACACGTGACCTCAACAGTTACAACTGCAGCCGAGACGCGCCAACGGTCTGCTGAGTGATCGCCTCCGCGCCGTTTCCGCATATTAGCGCCGACACTGATAGACTAAATGCTCTGCAAAGAGGTTCAGAGGGAACGCAATCCGGCGAGGTCAGAGCCGGGGCGCCCGAGATGATCGATGCTAACGTGATTAGTGACATGCCGGCGTTCGAACCGGAGGCTGCACCCGGCAGCTCGCGAAAGGTGCTAAGTTACGGGCTCGTGTGAACCCGGGAGCAGACATGTGTGCAGGTTGATGCGGAGCTGCCCGTGGACCATAATCCATTTAAGACCGTAAACACACAGGAGGGGGAAGACATTTACTGTCAGGCGGCACTTGCCACGGCCGGTATATCATCTCCCTGTCAGCTGATGCACACAGCGCTCCCCTCCTGAAATCACTGCAGCTACTAGAAGCACTATTACCTCCAGGCCGCTACCTTCTAATCAGCTATAATTACATGACTCGTTCTCCCCTGCAAACAAGCTTAGACCAAACCCTATACCTCTTTAAAACTGGATTTTACGTCTCAGCACATGCAAAATGCATGTTTTCCTGAGCGGAAGGTCCTTGAATGCAGCATCTGAGAGTAAACCAGGTCTCCTTTCAACACCTACGGCAGGAAAAGCGTCCGTAAAGTATGGAAAAGTTGGTGAAAAGTCGATAAGAGAGCTCCATCTTTAATTTTCCAATCCCCATATGACAGGTGGATTTAGAGAAATAGAGCAGTCCCCCACTTTTTTTTTTCTTTTTTTTTTTTGTGCATGTCCATAGTCCTGACAGTTCAGTGTCATCCCACCGGCCTCATGTAAGGTGAAGAAGGGCACAGCTCTGGCAGAATGGCAGCCGAGGTTAGAGACTTCTTTAAGGAAGGTTGACATTTACACACATTACGGTGTTCCTAAGCCTTTGGCCTCTCGGGCAGTCAGTCAGCGGCTTCGCGTCCCGCTCCTCTCGCCGTGGCATGTGGGTGACAGTCAAGCCGGGGCGGCGTACAGTACGTCGGCGGTGAGGAGGTGGCACCGGGAGAAATACAGTGAGACAAAGAGTGTTTTTTTTTTCTTTTTTTTGCACAACAAAAAACAGCAGCAGCAGCAGCAGCAACGACACACACACTCCTCTCCCCCGTTGTGCAAACACCTCTTCTCACACTCTACCTTGCTCCCAGACCTTAACTCCTATTATTAAGCGAAGGGCTCTCCAGCTACTTCCTTTTTGATTTTCATGCTCGGCGGCCCCTGCGAGGCAGATGCGAAATTAAACAGCTCGCAAGTATTCACGCGCATTTACGCCAGCTTTACCCGGCATGAGGAAGCGACCCAGCCCTTTTTCTGTTATTCAGCCACACGGATGCTACCTTTAGGTTGAGCAACACGCTGCATGTTGCACATACCTGTCCTTCCACAGTCAAGGTTGTCTGCAAAGACCAGATCAATACTTCTCCTAGTAGTAGCTCCCGGAACGCGGAGTGCACCGGCTACCGAGCAATAAGCAATAACACTCGCACGCGGCCTTCTGGGTTCCGCGCGTCAGCAGCGGGAAAATAAGTGTACAGTCAAGGACGGCGGGAGACCTGGGATTTATGCACGATCTGAATTTTAAACCCTGGAAGTGAAAAGTAAAACTGCTGTTTGTTTGTTCTGTTGGATTTATCGTCTTTCTAGGGCAATGTGAGTCTGGATGCAGCTCCATCACCAGTAATTAGCTGAATAATAATCAGCGCTGGCTCGCCTGTTTGTGATTTTTTGCCAGAAGAAGAAGAAGGAGAAGAAGAAGAAGAAGAAGTTGTTGGTTGAATGTGCAGTTAATCTTTCTCGCTGTCGCCTGCTGGTGACTCACTGAGATCTGTAGCACAGGCGCCGGCGTGCGAGTCTCAGCCGTGCTCCCGCAGCAACGCCCCGAAACTTCCCTGCGTGCGTTTGTACCCGTCGTCAGAGCTATCGGCCTGTCGTTAGCCGCGGCAGCCCCCCCTCTCCCCCACCTCACCGACGCGGCGCAGTCATCATACATGACTGGTCTCTAATTGGACGTGGAGGAGACGGCATCCGTGTCACTCGCGCCGTGAACGGCCACCGAGCGCTGGGAATCAAATTTTCAATTAAACGAGGAATAAAAATAAAAGTGCCAGAAGTAATATTTCTTTGGGAAGGTGGCAAGCGGATTACCTCGTGAATCATCTGCACAAACAGGCGCTTGCAAAGGAGACGTCTGAGGAGGGGTGGTCCGGGCGGTGGGAGGCCTCTCCTCTCTCCCATGTCTCTCTGCTGCCTCAAACTGTCGGCACCTAGTTCTCATTTTTCATCTCTGCTCTCATTTTTGCATACAGCAGTATATATATATATACACATACATACATACATACACAGTGTATGTGTGTGTGCACACAGTGGGAAGCTGCAGAGGAGAGAGCGCGAGGCAGCTGTGAAAACATTGCTCCTCGGTATCAGAGGAGACTTGAGAGGAAATACGGTGCAATTTTTTTTTTACGGCTCTCTGCCTGTCAGGGTGAGTAAAGAGAGCCACGTCCAGCGGACCCTTACAGTCCACGCACGCATAAACACACACACACACATCACGCTGCAGAATCAAAACCCCAGTGTCACTGAGTGGGCTGTGAACATTTGACTTTTTTTTTTTTTTTTGCCTGATTTGAAGCAGCTTGTTGCGGATTATTCTTGCATTCCTGTTGCCTGTTTTTTTTCTTCTTCTTCTTCTCCTTTTTTTTTATCTTTTATTTTTTTTTCCAGGGGAGCACATTAGTCTGTGGCCTCATTTTCACTCCAACATAAACAAGCGATTTCGTGTTCGAAACGGTGGGAACTTTTGTATTTTCTGCCCTATTTTGGCACCAAATGCGCCGCAAATAACATCCTGTTTTCGCCGCGTACAGATCGGTCTTTTGAGTTTATACACTTTTTCTTTTTCTTATTTTTTTTTTTTTCCCCCGCTGCCTTTGCTCTTTATATTAGCTTAGCAGCATAATGCAATTGATTTCTTTCGGATTTTCTTTTTTCTGCAGCAGCTCCCGAGAGTAAGGATTCATTTAGGAAGTGTGTGTGTGTGTGTGTGTGTGTGCGCCCGCATGTATGAAAATGCATTTCATTAGGAGGAGTGCTCTCCGGGATCTTAACTGCGCATTCTTTGTTTCTCATTATTTTTTGCCCTATTCACACAATCGGCACTTCAGATTAAACTGACACAATCTCCTGCATGACACACGCACGCAATTAATCACAAGGAGAGTCTGCTCCGGGGGTTGCGTAACACGTGCAACGGCGGGAATGCAAAAATGCCCACACTGGAGCCCCTCGCCTCTTCCTCTCTTCCATCTGCACCTTTTTCCAGAGGATACACTTTCTGTCAAAGCCTAAAACCACCAAAAAAAAAAGGGTCTCGCCATCTTCGTTCTTGCAGCGTCTCTGCAAAAACCTAAAGAAATCAGTAATCAGAAATCGTACTCTGCATACTCTTTCACCTCTCCTGCAGCCACCTCTTACGCTTGCCTCCGCAAAGCCCCCCCTCCTCCTCTTCTGGTGCTTTGGAAACAAATTGCTTTGTCCTCGCCTCGAGTTCAGCCAGAGAACATGAGTGCTGACAGCCATCAGCCATGGTCTTTTCAAGAGGAGAGGAGGGTGGGGGGGGGATTACCGCATGTATGCACTGAGGTGGATTAAGACTGCGGCGCTAATGAAAGGTCCTGGCAGGAGCGTTTGTTTTTGGAATTGGTCAGCTAGTCTTAAGCCCAGATAATGCGCGTAAGAGCAAAATGAAATCACCAGAAGCAGGGGCAGCAATAATAATAATAATAATAATAATAATAACACCGAAGGCGGGGGCGAGAAAAGCGCAAACAATCAAGAAATGTCTGGAAAAATACAATTTTCCCTCCAAAACCATCTGTTCTCGCTGCCTGTAATCTGCGTCTGCTTTTGATTAAGATTAAACCTTGCTCCAGCCCTGCAGGCTTTTCTAGGATCGCAGCATCTTCATCTATTTTTTTTTATTATTATTTTATTTTAAATAATATAAAATACAGATGAGTGATTTGAGCAGCGATTTGGGGCGTTTGGCAAGGTGAGGCCCGTGTTTGGATGTTTACGTGTCCTTGTTCCGTCTGCAATCACTCAGGGATTAAGATGATTTATGGTGCCCCGGCGTGACTTCAGATTCACAACGTGTGGGGCCGCGGAGCCATCACTCATCCCCTTCGCTTTGTCTTCTTCGCCATCGGAGTAAATCTGACTATTGCACTCGGTTCACCCAAAAGCGCGCCGTCCCCGAGTTTGGATTCTTGTTATAACTCTCGCCGCGCCCGGTACTTAGCATTCGCTACGAACAAGGCCATCAGAACCTTTGTGCCTTAAAAGTGTACTTGACTTCTATGACACCGGCTGCATTTATAGGAAGAATATTTCTCTAAACTGACTGAAATAATTCCGATCGGGGATTCTACCTTAAGCGTTTAAGTGCCCCAAAACATCAATCATAGAAGAACTTTGCTGACTTGCATGCGCAGAAATCTGCCCACATTGGCCTCATCTTTTAAAACACTTGTTTGAACGAGCTGTTGGTTGTTGGGTTTTTTTGTTACCACAAACTGTAACAGAAACCGCCTGTAAATGTTTCTCAGTCACCAACGTCAAGCCACAATCTAAACCCTCTACCAGTCATTTAGAACCGACTCCTGGACTCATGTCAGTATTATTTTTGGGATCTACCAGAACCTCGTGCACAAGGAACACAAGGAATGTGTCTATTCCAACCAGAGACAAAGGGTCGGATCAAGCTTTTACTCGTTTGTGCTTAGGCACTAAAACGAATCCTGTTGAACGTATCGTCAGCGACGTGTCCATAGATCCAATTGAAAACTCTCTCTAATTGGGGCAGCCTGTGCTGACTACTGCTATTGCAATGATATACTATTGCATTTTATTACATGCTATTACTCTGTCAGACTCACAACAGCCAGTTTAAAGTGAAAACCTTTCTTCTTCTTGTCAAAATCTGACATCTAGGTTACCACCAACAGTTTTCAAGCAGGGATCTGGATCGGACCAAAGTTCTGCGTGCATGTTTTCACCGTCAAACTCCTCATGGAGACACAAAGGTCCTGTGACAACTCTTCACAAATGCATGCACCATGTACGGAACATTCCAAACAGTTCACAAAAAATTCAAGGTGTTTTGTTTTTTCCTAAGCTAAACTAAGCCAAGAGACTCACATGTGGCACTCTTAAAAACTACCCAAAGAGTAATTCTGAGTTCATCACAACAGCTAAACTGGATAATGATTGCAGCTTGTTTCCCTGCACCGTGTATGAACCCAATCTGTCACTTCCAGGAGATTTTCAAACCCGAGCTGTACGTTGTGTGTGTGTGTGTGGGAGGCAGCGCTCCGCGCACACACCTCGGTAGCCTGGTGTCATGTACACAACCATCCCAACGGAAACACACGTCCTCTCGTGGTCTTTCTGAATTTCTCAGACGTCCATCTTATCGCACGCAGTCGTTTGATTTGCCAGAGGTAACCCTCTGGCCCGTGGCAACAAACCTCCAACAAACCGCACAAAAGCCCTCGCTGTGAGTTACAAGAGATGCAATGTTAGCGGAGGCTGCCAAAAGCCGCTATCAGGGCTTTCACTCAAAGAGACGGAGAGAGATTTTTTTCATTATTATTTTTTTAACACATGTGTTTAAACCTGGCCCTGCACATATGTATTTGCGCGCCAGCGACCGCGCGCGTGTCTCGGCGCGTTATGTTTGCCGGCTAGGCGAGCGGATTTGCGGGCTCGTCATCTGGATTAGGATGCTCTGTTTTGTCAGCTCATCTGCGGCGGGGGCGCGTGCATCGAGGGGGCGTCTTTTGTCATCACGTCGCCCCGCTTCTTCTCTCCCCTCGTGCCTGATAAGAGTCGAAGGAGACGGTTGCAAGCTGAGACGATGTGTGGAAAAATGAGAAGTTGAAGGAGGGGAGAAGACAGTAGTTAATTTTCCTCCTCTTAAATCCAATCCTGCGTGCCCCCTCCCCCTCCAATGGAGGCACTTCCGACTAGTCTGGCGAACCTCTGCTAAAGTGGTTGCCTGAGGGTTAGTTTGAGACACAGACAAGATAAATGCTATTGTTTTAGCCTTCAAGGTAGCCATTAGTCTGTGGGGCGGGACTGCAAACAAAAGGGCAGGAATGAGACAGAAACAGGTGTGCCACTATTGCATTTGTTCAAAGGGTTAATCTTTTTGTCAACCCCCCTCCCCCCCAGGGGGAAAGAAAAACAACTCACCTGGCTTTCCCTCATCAAATCTGCACCGCATTTACCTCCATTGTTTGGTCTCAGTGTCACGTTACCTGGCTCTGATTGTGTCCGCTGATGTGTTTTGGCTCTCGGGTGCTTTTCTATTGTGGTTTAAATGGATTTTTTTTAAGCTTTCTTTTTTTTCCCGCCGTCTCTCGCAGGGAGTTGTTGCTTAAGACGTGCATGGACGAGCCGCTGCTTTTTTTTTTTTTTTTTTTTTTTCGAGGTGATTGGAAGCATTTACAGGCTTGAAAAGGCAGCTGCCGCGGCGAGAGGCGCACAAAGGAGAGGAGAATTCATTTTTGTTGGTCGTTTTATGACCGCAAGGGGAGAAAACAAGAATGCGCACCTGAGGGGTGGGTGGGATGCGGGATGCGCGCCGCACGCCTCCGCATGGAAATTACAAACAATGAACGGGAAGGTGTGCCGCTGCGATGGGCTTTGGGCGAAATTTGTCAAGTCATGGGCCCGAGTTGATGCTGCACTTCAATTACTGGGTGCCAATACATATCCACCCCAGCACGGGGTGGAGAAATGGTGCGTGGTGCTGGGAAATAATTGAAAAAGCTGTGAGCGGGGGCCCAGATTCCCATTCAACTTAAAATCCTGGCTTTCCGAGACAGGGGGGGAGATGAGATGAGGATGAAAATGGCAAACAAACAAATAAAAAAAGGGTAATTCCTCGGTTCCTTGGCGAGGCTCTGCGCAGGTGCTGCGCGTTGGGAGCCCGCACAGCGGCATAAACTGCCGAAACCCTTAAAATGGGTCAACATCGCATAAGCAAGCAGCTCTCCCCGCTCGCAGGAGAGGAGCAGCCAGAGTGCAAATATTAGCTGCACATTCACACACACACACACACACACACACACACACACACACACACACACACACACGAGCACGCCTTCTTCCCGCCAATGCGCGCACACACGCACGCCGTTCCATTCTCGCCGCAATGATCTCACCGCCGCGCGAGAGGCTCAGCGAGCGTTTTCCTTAAGTAGCCGGGCGAGCTCTCGGCCCTCATAAAACATGCATGGCGCTAATGCTGACCGTTATGTGGATTTCTTGTCTCGCAGTCGCCAGGGAAACGGGTTCGATGATGGGGCTAAATGGACGAGCTTTTGTGAAGGAAAAAACAAAAAAGGAGAAGAAACACACATTAAGTCACTGACAACTCTCTCTGGATTGTTCAGGGTTAAAAAAAAAAAAAAAGGAAGGAAAGATAGCACCCTTCTTCCACCTGAAAAAAAAAAATCGGAAACGAGAAAGGAGAAAAGAATGAAATTCCTCAGGTTTGAGAGCTCAGGAGGACGTTGCCCCTGCAGGTGAATGCAGGGAGCAACACAGCTGTATGCGGAGGTATTTGCTGAGTACTTCTGTGTGCATGTGTCACGTCCCGGGGTGGGTGGGGTGTCAGGAAACCCTCCAGCGCCGCCGATGTCAAAGGTCGAGCCGAGCGCCACATGGAGTCCCCCCGACGCGACTCCACAAAAAAACGGCCGCAGAGCCTCGTTTCATAAGACGCGTGTTGGCTTTTCATTTCAATCCACCCTCTCACTTTCTGCCCCCCCCGCTTCGTTCCCCACCTTCCCGCCATATGAGACACATTAACTGTGTCCTCAAAGAAGAGCAGGCGAGAGGGAGTGAGGGAGAAAGCGGGGAGGATAATCCCCCTTCTTCCATTGTTACACGCTTTCATCTATTTTTATAAGGCGAGGATCGGGGAGAGGAGGTTGGTTGAGTGTGCGGGGAGGGGGGGGGTAGCGGAGGGGCCGAGGAGAAAGGGAAGTAAAAATAAGTTCTGGTGGGCTGCAGTTGTCGCGTTTGCACCGGGGAGAGGGTGATGCAGCGCCGCTCGGATTCAAGCGTGTGCTGCGCACGCATGCTTAAATACACACGCGGAGCATCGATCCACGGCCCTCTCGCTGAAAACCGCTATAATTAGCTTCCATAAGCAGTTAATTAACTGTTCATAACGAGCTATCGTGGCTGATTCATTCATCAACAAGAGCTCTTCCTGGTATGAAGAAGCAACGGTCAAACTCTTTGGTTTCCGGTTTCCCATTGAAATCTGAATTTTTTACTGGACAACAAATTTGCTAACTGATTAACTGCTTCAGTTTCCAGGCTAAATAACAAATATACACAGATCAGCCACAACATTATGACCACTGACAGGAGAAGTAAATGTCACTTTTGGACCTGGGATTCATGTGGATGTTACTCAGACATGTACCACCCACCCAGGACCAAGGCCAAGGTCCCCCAAACTGATGGAGAGATTAAGTAGGGACCCCCTACCTACTATATGTTTTGTATATTAAACTAAGCCTATTGCTATTTATAAATATAGTATTATTATCATTTTGCATTCAATTTTAAGCTATCCTCTATCTTTTCGCTAAAATATGTTAATATGTAGGATTCATGTTAATGTGTATTAAAGCAAATTTAAATGTGTGGGGGAAAGTAAAAAATAAATAAATATATATATATATAAAAAAAAGGCTAATCAACCAAAGATTTTGCGGCCCCCCTGCAGTGCCGTAGGGGTCAGGGACCCTTAGGGGCACCTATGATCTATAACACACCACAGAGCACCCCCCCCCTTAGAAGTCCATTTTATGAGTCAGAACCATTTTGAAGGCAGGA
This sequence comes from Mugil cephalus, assembly GCF_022458985.1. Classification (NCBI taxonomy): domain Eukaryota; kingdom Metazoa; phylum Chordata; class Actinopteri; order Mugiliformes; family Mugilidae; genus Mugil; species Mugil cephalus. The sequence goes on from NC_061770.1 coordinate 45,620,438, forward strand.
GGGAGCCCTGCACAATATTAAGCAGGTGGTCATAATGTAATGCCTGACTGGTGCACATAGCTGTACTTCTCTATATCGTACTTTACCCTCTACATAAACCACACTGAAATAGCAAATAGGCACTTGCTCATGTTTTGACACTTTTGCTGCATTCTGCCTGCGTCTCTGGCCCATCAAACCAGCCCGATGAAAGAACACGGTGTCATGTTCCCTAAATAATACTACCTAATTGCTGTCAATTAGCGGTAGCAGCTGATGACTAGAGTTTCTCTGTAAAAAAAAAACAAAAAAACAATAACAACAAACTAATAAATAAAAAGCCTCTCCCAGAAGGAATGCCAGTCCACAGCCAATGCCTGCTGGAGATGTGGCTCAGAAGCCTGTTTGCTAAACAGCCGCTTGTGGGTAAAACCTAGGACGAGGCGGCGACGGAAACCCACAGGAGCAATAAAAAAGAAAATAGTCGGTGGCGCACTCATGGGTGGCCGGAGCGCGCAGCACGGAACGGCAAAGGTTAAACTGCTGGCAGCCTCCATGCCACACACCGAAGACGCGGGGAAGGAGCTATAACGACATGCATGACTCAGCACGTGCACAGCCAGAAATGTGCGCGCAGTTTGCAAATCCGAACCTTAAAGGTCAAAAAGAGTGTCACTGCTTATGTTCCAGCTGAAACGCTCTCTCTCAACACACGCAGTCGCAACGATATCTCTTACCCGTTTGGCAGAGCTGCTCTGAAATGAATTCAGATTTACGTACGTTGGCTGCGCGCACGTTACATCTGGTTCCCCGCTTACCGTTTTTTTTGGCGCTCACTACGAAAGTTCCGTAAATTGAGTTATCATGCAGGGAAGGGGGTAAGGGAGGGGACCAGCAGGAGAGTTAAAGTAAAGTATCTGTGTGTTCGGCGAATGCGTGAACGAATGCATGAGTGTCCCCGGCTAGGTGTCGGCCACCGCGGAATGTGCGAACACCTGAATGTGTTTATGGCCATTCTGTTTGTTTGTGCTTCTCAACAAATTCCCTGAGGCGAGAAAAATAGAAAGAAAAAGAGCAGCTTTCATTCTTTTTATTTCTCAGTGTTCATCTCAGATATGGTTCAGGTGTGATGTTGGTATGCTGCAACATATGCTTATATATATATATATATATATATATATATATGTAGAGAGAGAGAGAGAGAGAGAGAGAGAGAAACTTCTACTTTGGATGTTCTGCCCACATTCAAAAACCAGAAAAAGACATGAATAAATAAATAAGCGCTTGCAGAAGAACGAGTGCACGGGGGAGCAAGATTATTGGCATGCCTTGCAGCTAACCGCTCCCATGCTACAGACCTCACACTGGGAAATACACGGCGCCCACTGTGTCCCAGCGCTGCACACCTGATGTTCCAGCGTGCTCCGGCAAATGTGATCCGCACAACTTATTCACCTCATCGCGATCATGCGCAGAATCCTAAGCGGCTGCTGCGATAGAAGACTGAGGGGAAAAAAAAAAAAGGAGGAAGAGAAGGATGACCTGGGAGAAGAATGATACTTGGGCAGGAAGTGGGAAGCTGAGAGAGAGAGAGAGAGAAGAGGGGAGGGAGAATAATCAGAAGATTGAGTGTCGGGGGAGGAAAACAGGGGAAGGGGTGGGAGGTTCTGGCTGAATGCCTTGGAGGCTGTTTAATTGTCTTTATTTTAGACTGCCCCACCTGTTCCCCCGAACCGCCGCGCCTCGCGAGTGCACTCCGCCACCCGAAGAGCGATGGCATCGTGAGAGATAAGCGGGAAGAAAGGCAAGCTTAGGTGTTCCAAATCAGCAGCTGTCGAAGGAAGTGATTTTGTGTTTTTACATAACGAATGCCCCGTGCCATTTGGAGGCGAGTCAAATTGCCAGTCGCCGCCTCGTTGCACCTAAAAAGGCTCGAAACAGGCACGGAGGCGCAGCGGACCTTAGGCCCTCATTGAAAATACAGTCATGTCTCCCCAGCGTGGTGAAAAACCCATTCTGCTTCTCCCTCGATCCGTGCTACATCCGGACATCCATGGCATGCATTTTTGCGCAACATTTTTTTTCTTCCTGCACCTCTGCAACCCGCATTACAGGGACTGATACTGGGACTGATAAAGGAACGGTTCCACCAAACGTCTGCATCATGTGAATGCTAGATAGCAAAAGAAAGAAATAAGAGAGCATCTTTTTTCCACTTTGGCTAAACTGGCCCTGTAATAGGACAAATACATAGATCAGACATAACATTATGACCACCTAATGTTTGTAGGTGTCTCTTGTGCCTTCCAAAGCAGTTGTGACCTATCAGAGAACCGACATAGGTCGTCTGAGGGTGACAGCATGTTGTTAGCGGGGGCCTTTGGGTTGAGGGGAGGGGCCTCTGTGGATCCTTCCACATGTAAACTTGATGCGTTTGGGATCCTGTGAATACGGAGGCCAGGTTACTCTGTTTTTCATGTTTTTTTGAGTTGTTCCTCAATCATTTTTGTGTATGTGTGTGCCCGTGCCAGGCTGCATCCTGCTGGGGTTGGTTGCTGCCATTGCTATGGCGTGGGGGTGTGTGGTCCGGCTCTAGGTGGGTGGTACATGTCTAAGCTAACACCCACACGGATGCCAGATCCTAAAGTTTCCGGGCAGAACACTGGATTGTCACAATGTTATTTACTTCTCCTGTCAGTGGTCACAATGTTGTGGCTGATCGGTATAGTTGGCACTTTGGTTAAGCTAGCTCTGTAAAAGAACAAATAAATAAGTGTTTGATTAGCTTTAAAGCCAGCCCAAGCTTCCCCTGCCATTAACATTTCATTTTTTTTTTTTTTTTTAACAGTCTGGACTTGCTCCACTGGGACTGGGACCATTGATTCTGCCTGACTGGCTGCAGCACAATCCACTTGCGTGCATTCGTATTGGTCGAAACACACCGCACGCTGAATTCTCACTAGACTCATATTCTGACAAGAATAGAGCCTGGCTCCTACAGGCCAGCGCTCCATGTTTTCCCTGCAAATTCCTTCAGCCCCTCTCTTCTTCATTTTAAGACCAGATAACCCTTGAGCTTCATCCAGGCGGCGTGGTGCGCTGCTGTAGTTGCCGCTGAGTTAAGAATACACCGAAGGGGGAGAGGCTTTACGGGCCTCATGTGCTCGTGTTGAGGAGACGGAGAGGAAGACGGGGCTGTGAATGTGACACTAGGGTGTGATTTGAATATCTGCCTGCTCCGGCTGAGCAATGATCAATCATCTCTCTGTCAGCCGCCACTCCCTGCTGGCAACTTCTCCACGCATGTAACCTCCATCCCTCACTTTTTCTCTTTTTTTCCCCCCTTCTGTCTCCCTCTCCTGTTTTCTATTAATTTTCCCTCCGTCTCTCGCTCTGTTCCCAACCTCCCATCCTCCGATCCATTTCTGGGCTCCCGTGCAGTGCGTTAATCATTTACTCAGTCTTTTTTTTTTCTTCTTTTTTTTTTTAACGTTCCCCTCAGTGCTCTTTTTCCCTCACATCAACTCGCCATGTTTCCTTGTTCTTCCGTCTCCCACGCTGTCTCCTTGCCTGAGGATAGCGGAAAAGGAATAAGGGGCGAGGGGGTAAGGGACAGATGGAAATGAAAGGGAGGCGCGCGGCACGCCCGCAGGCCCAGACAAAACAAACTCGGATTGCACAAGCCTTTAATTTTTTACTTTTTTGATGTAACCGATTAGGCTTTCCTTCATTTCCTCTGCGATTTCAATTTTCCAATTAAGGTTTTATTGTTTTTAACTCGTGTGCGCGCGTGCTCCGTGACCTTGGGGGAGGCGAAAATTGTGCGCGACGTGGCGATTGATGGCGCGAGCGTCTTCCGCTGGGTGATTTTTCACTACACCGCTCTGAGCCGGTGTCGTGATGGGCACGCAGGGCGTGCAAACACACACACAGTCTCCACTCATCCCTCCACACAGTTGAGGGAAATCAGACCTAAGACCAGCGCCTGGTGCCGCACGGCTCTTGAAATATGAATGGTTTTAATTAAACAAACTCGCTTTGCCATCTGGCCCCACAATTGGGCTTGCCTAATGAACAGACGTACACACAAACACACATACACATGCGCATTATTAACCAAGCTAAGCAGCATTCCAACAGGCAGAGGAGCTCGGGAAATGGAGAACAACAACAACAACAACAACAAAAACCACAATGAAGTGATCTGAAGAGGTGCTTCACGGAGCTGGAAAATGATTCAGTGCCTCATTGCGCTGAATGAAGAGTCGTGTGTACTTCCTTGACATGTTTTTTTTTTGTGTGTGTAAAAGTGCGCCTTCCGGGCTGTCCACTTGTTATCTTTGTGAGTTTGTTAGCAAAGACAGCGTCTCCACTCGCCGACTACCTGATTGATAACTGCTGCGATGCTCCGCTCGTCCGTCCTACTCTATTGAAGCAGCTAGCCCGACGCTAAACAATGATGTTTGCAATCCAGCGGTGGTACCCCAAGATCTCTCAGCAGGGAAGACGAGAGAGCCAAAGCAGAAAGGAGACGTGGGAGGCATGCTAACGCTAGCAGCCGGTAGGACGTGCTATTACTCTCTTAGAGGCCACAATAAATTTACACCATTCATCCGTCTCCGCGGCCGGCATGAGCGAAATCTGGCGAGCAGCCTCCGCGAGGTGCTCTCGGTGATGTAGCGGTGAATAAAAAGTTGAGTAAACTAATGCACACCCCGCTGTCCGCTGGAGATCATCACGGGGCACAAATCACCCGCGCGAAGCGGAGGGAAATTACTTTTTTTTTTTCAGGAAAGTTTTCAATCTGAGAATACAATAGGAAAATTTGTATTTGCCGACGCCGGATGTATTAACCTCGCGTGCCCTGGCGTGGTGCCCGGCTGCCGAGCACATGCCGTCGTATGGGTTCACATTTGAATACGAGAAGGTGAAGCTCGATGCAGTTCTTCTTCCGTGGGAAAAATGAAAACGCCGCGATGAGTCATGCTACGGATCAAACAGGATAGGCTCTTGGCAGCGTGACCTACAGCAAGAAGCGCGGCACGCCGTGTGTGTGTATAGCTGAAAAAATGATATTGCATCTTCAGCGCCGGGAGCCGTTTTGTTCAGATTTATGCAGAGGTTTCACATGAAGAACCTCTTTGTGCGCCTCAGACACCTCTCTCGTCATGAAGGAGCAAAGTGAAAGCATGTTATTTTGAGGTGCACTTGAACTAACACGGCAAAGAAATTGAAAAATCCGCCGCCGCCGCCCCTCCCTCCTCCAGGCGGTGTTGGGAGATCAATAATGGAGCAGGAGTCTTTGACCCGCCGATAACACTGTGCATCTGGAAGGGCTCTTTGACATCTGTAGCGGCCTAATCGGGTGTTTGACTGCAAACACTCAGTGTTTATGAATATCCTATGAGCGCCGGCGTAAGGTTATGAATAAGTGAGGGGCCCAGCTGTGCATCAAAAAGCTCAAGACCTCATGAAGCACGCAGAGTGTCGCAGTTTAAGGTGCTGTCCGAGAATAATGGTAAAATATGCATAATATCATGACCCAAAAAAATGCCTCTAAGACAGTCGGGACTCAGAATGGACATGGGCCTTCTGAGGGTGTCCCATGGTGGGGTCTTTGGGTCCTATGTGTTAAGGGATCCTGGCCTCCCAGGATCATCCCACAGATACGTGATGTGGGGTGATGTGCCATTGCTATAGGGTCGGGGTGCCCGGTCTGGTCTAGGTGGGCGTTACACGTCTGAGTAAATTCCACACGAACGCTAGCAAAACATTTTATCGTCACAAGATGCTCAGCGTTACTTGCTTTTCCCGTCACTGGTTATAATGTTGCGGTGCATGCGTTCTGCAAATAAAAACCACAAACCCTAATGCACTGTTTAGCTGAACAAATTCAACAACATTTGCACAGACACATCAGAATTCTCACGGGGCCCCCGGCGCGTAGCTTTCGTCTGTCTTTCACTCCGTTGAAACAAAGTCTATGATTCAGCTGTGCGGCGTGGAATAGGTCAAGAACGTGTTGGTATTCCCGTGGTGACCCCAGCACTCCCTGTTTTCAGCCGGTTCTAGAGGAATCTGCCTTGGATGGAGAGGCAGTGTTTTTGTTTATTTATTTATTTCTGAGGACTCCCCACGGAAAGGAGTTGCCCAACAGAAAATAATAAAGTTTGAAACCTGACCTTGATGGAGGAGATGAGGAAAAACAAAACAAGGTCCCTCAGCACATCTGTGCATGGGTGAAAAGAAAGGTGGGATGAAGAGCGGGAGGCGCAGTGAAGTCGGTGCATGTGTCCCTGGGTGGGTGGATGGGTGGAAGTTGGCGCTGGTGGTGGGGTGGCCTTGCGTGCGCGCGTGAATGCCTTGATGTGTGCGAGCAGCGGGGCCCGATTGTTCGCGCGCATTGTCTGAACATCGATTGACAACAAGCCAGTCAGCTCTAGAAAAGGCGGAGAATCAAAAAAAAAAAAAAGGGACATTCGCCTTTGTCTGCGTTTTACCCCGACACAAAGCAACAGCAATCAAACATGATGAATCAATAACGAGGGAAATGAGAAAAAAAAAAATAAAATCCAATCCACAGCCTCAAAGTTTTCAAACTGATACACATGCTTCCTAGTTCTGAGGACGAGGTTTTAATAGTCTCCTATTGACCCTCCCCCCACAACCGTTGTTTCCTTTCATCCCACATCGAGCTAAAAAACACCTCCCTGCTTCCTTGCTGCAGGTCGAGATCTAAAACAGACCTCAAATTGCTGCACATGAATGTCCGCAGTTACACGTCGTTAATGATGCCCATGTCAGCACTGAGCACCAGCCAGCCATCTGCTAACTTTTGTTCTCCCCCAATCCTCGTAAATTCGCTAATTTCCTAGCAAAGAAACCAAGCAAATGCGGCGCTGATGGTGTTTGTGTGTGTGTGCGTGTGTGTGTGTGTGTGTGTGTGTGAGAGAGAGAGAGAGAGAGTGAGCTCTGGCTACAACAGAAGGGGGAGTGCTAATGACTATAGTTAGCGTCCCTCAAGAGGCTCAAGCGGTTTGCCAATATTTGCCCTAACCTTAGATGATTGCATTCACATTACACTTAGGTATTTAGCTGACACCCTTATCCGCTCTGACCTAGCATATATGAGCAAACAGGGACTCAGCATCTTTGTCAAGGACGCGTTGATGGAAGCACAGATATGCTTTCTTTTTTTCTCCTAAGATTTGAGTCATGAGACACGAACCAATTACGGCCTCTCAAAGTGTGGGGCCACCGTGCGGCCTGCAAACTTTCGGATTATATCACCTTGTAGCCTTGGTACACAATGTGTAAGGACTTGGGTTTGCAGAAACGCGCCGCAAAGAAATGTGAGACTGGTTGATATTCACTTACGCTTACTTGCCTCAATCCACATACGCACCGTTTCAACTGATTCCACTAAAGATGCCAGCAGCAGCGGCAGCAGCATGTTGTTTCTCTTAGATGGAGACCGATTCAGGAATTGACCTTGACTCTCCAACAAATCTCCTCAAAAGCTGCGGTGTACTACCCCTGGAAGCCCCATCATATGCATACATAGCTAAAACCAGAATTTGTGGGAGTTATAACACCATCTATTTGGTGTTGTAATGGTAATACATTGCAGTAAGTAAGGCATTCTGGGTATTTGATATTCCATTTCTGGTTTAATCTGCTGGACTGTTTATGCCGTTTTCAGGGGGTCTGCCTGACTGGTTTGCCATTGACTGTTTCACTTTAATTGTTAGTCTAAATGGGTGTCTATTGTCTGAATGCTTTTTGATATCCGCAAGGCAGCCATTTTGGCTCACATTAAAGTTTTGCAAATCCCTTTCAATCTCCGTTAAGACCAAATTTTGAGAAAGCTCACTGTGGACACCTGTGTAACGGCCCGTTTGATGAGCCCATCTGTCCGGTTTGCCCCGACTTTCTATGCGAAGTCTAGGGTCAGCGCAAACCCATAACTGGACATTAACGCACTCGGATATTCCCTTCAAGGTAACCTTGCGGACATAATGGAACGCCGCATCGACTGCATTGATCCGACATAAGTTAAGGCGTCATCTACCAAACATCTCCATCTAAAAGGAGAGGATGTGAATTTGCAAGTCATTTGAATATCCTTATCCTTAAGCTGCAGTGGGGAAGCCTCTGCACTTAGGCTTAGCACTCTCAAGACAGCTACTCCTTGTTAAGCATCGCCTCAGACTCCTAGACTATGAATGGGACCATTACCCCCATCTCTCACTGCACACTCAGATACACACAAACTCACACTCGTGCATATTTGGGCACTGGTAGGAAACTAGCTATGAGAAGGTTCTGCAAGAGAAGATCCAGTGCTTTACCAGGAGACTGCTTTAACAAAAGCCTTTTTTCCCCCCACTGCCCCACTCATTCTCTCCAGACTACAGTCCTTTAACAATACAACCTGCAGAACAACAGTTCAATCCCCCAACCGGAGCAAATGAACTCCTTCATAAAGGCCTTGAGCCAAACGCACATTCTAAAACAGTGCTGCAGCTGTCTACATAGCTTCCAAACTATTCAGGTTTGGAAGTCCCCCCCACCCCCCTACACACACACACACATATCTTTCACTTCATCTCAAAGAATACAGGGCAAGATAAAGAGATCTTATACAAAAATCTAGCCTGTGTCAAGCCCGAACTTAGGCGGCAAATGAGATTCAGCGAGAATTGTAAAGCAGTCCAAAACGGCAGCAAACGAAAAAGGATAAAGACGGCCTGGAAGGTGTTGATCTAAAAGAACACATCTCTTGCTTAAATTCGCCAATGTAGCTCCTTTGATCAAATAAGCCTGCCGTTCCTGAAACAGACCCCGAGTAAATCCCAGGCCTCATCTTCACATGATGTACATTTGTGAATGGTCTTCAACTTTGATAGAAAAATCGCAGCACCTACTTCACGTCGTAACGACCACACCACATCACACCTGGTAGCAGAACTAGGCTGTCGAAGAGGGGAAACTGTATATGTTGCTGCGCTCTGTTTGTGAGACTCCCTACCATCGAACGCCCTGCTTGGAATAGGCAGTATGTGCGTGTGTGCTTCCTGTATCTTAGCGATTTCTTTTAATCTCCTTTCAGTGTTTGCCCCTACCATTTTCCATGTGCTCTGCCTCACCGACACTGCCATCCGGCGTTGTCCTCTCGTAGCTGTCCTCGGGCAGGGGAAGGGCGCCCAGCCGGGGGCCCGATGAACTCTTGCTGCTGGGTGTCTCCGACTCATCCAGGCCGCTGTCGTAGCAGCTCTGCAGCGATCCCTGCTGGTGAGGGTCCTGGGGCTGGCTCACCACCGAGAAGGTCACTCGGCGAAACGGCTACAAGAGAAACCAAACGGCCGGGGGTCACTATAAAAGGGACTGTTTTACTTATTTTTTTCTGCTTCTTTTTATTTGATAGATGGCAGCTAGGGAGTTGCGTCCTTTGGAAATTAGAGATGGGAGTCGGGTCAGGATGGTGGGGGAATAGGTTAGGGGAAAAAAGGGGGCAAAGGTAAGCAGGCTAGGAGTAGTGGAAGAGTTCTAGGTAGACTTCAAGGAAACAACTAAAGCCATCCAAGCTAGGGGTAATGTCACTTCCTTGAACCCTAACATCAAAATAAACCTACTTTTTTCTTACAAAATTGCCAACAAACATCTCTTATTACTGACTTTCTCCTGCCCTGACAGTTTTCAATAGGAAGACCTTGTAATAGGGACAAGGATGAGGCTGCACAAAGGAAGTCTTTCACAGACTTGCTCGGAGCTCGGGGGACCAAGGAGACATGGTAGCTAGCTAAACCTGCGTGGTAAACAGAACTAAAGAGGGAAAAATGTACCGGACTCGTTCTCTTCTTTGTGCGCCCACTCAACACAGGACAAGGTGAACAGGCAATCAGCTCTGCAGGAGGTCTGAGTTGACGCCAGGGAACGGATGCACAAAAGGCAAGACAGACGTATGCACGCACCACACACACACAATGCGCGTTGTTTAGACGAGCTGCCGGTTCACGGCATCAATATGTGCAGCCTGCTCTAACACGTTATTGAACAGCGTCCTGTGTTAAGCAGTAACAGAGCATGTCATTAAAGCCGAGGCGGCCTGCCTTCGCTCCCTTTCTCGACGCGGCGTCTCTCGACCCCTGCCTGAGCCTCGTGCAGAGGTAACGGCAGAGAGGAGGAATGAAAGAGGGAGAATTAGCGTGAGGCGAGGAATGAAAGATCAGGCTTGGTCATTACCAGAATAAATGGCAGAACAAATGGCTAATGCCATTCATTAATTAGGTACAAACACTGTCAGAGCTGGCCTCTGTTGCAGCGCGTCCTCTCTTCTTGCATCTTGCTGGGCCTCATCACTCTCTTTAATGTTGTCTTTCTCTTCTGCCTTTGCCTCTGCTGGTGTACCTTTTGGCCTACAACGACCAAACAATGACAATACAATAACAATACTCCACAAACCCCCCTAGGGACCCCCCTTCTATCTATGACAAATTTTGGTAGTTTCGACTAGAGGGGAAAAGCACTCGTATGCCTTTGCCTCGTGTCTACCAGAACCTAGGATTAGAACTGCCTCCCTCTGTCCTTCTTTTTCCATCATGAGAATATTACACAGCTTGGTTAATCAAAAAGTGATTCCACTTGTCGTCCACTGTCTCCATTTGTTCCCAAATTGTCTCCTCTCATGAACTACAGTCTAGTAAATCTGCCCCGTTGCGCTACTAACTCTCAGATGTGAAACATCCCGTCAACCTCTGACTTAATATTCTGTCGATATTCTATTTGATATGCAGGAAACGGCGTCTTTAGGACGAGACTTACAAATGGCGCTTAGGCACAAATGCAGCAGAAGTAAGGTGGACCTCTTTGCTGTCTTGCCATCCCCAGACATTCACTGTAGCCACCTCTGCGACTCTGCCAGGCACACACACACACACACACACACACACACACACACAAGCTGTGGGAGATTTGCTTTTTGGTAATGAAATTTCCCACAAGCCACTGGGGGAGAAAAAAAACAGGCTTCTTTTCCCATAGTGTGTGTGCGTGTGGTGTAAATTTGCATTTATTTATATATTTCCTCCCGGTTCTCTTTCTTTGGCTGGCTGGCTAACACAGCAATCTTGGCAATAAATCATGTTTCCATGTAATTACAATCAACACTCAACAAATGAATTGGTATAAATATTCATGCAAATTTCACTTGGATAGTCAAACATTTGTTGCATAATTAAAACCGGGGGCCCGGAAGGAGAACTGCTCTCTATAAGCATAATAACACTTGAAGAGATGTTAAGATATAAAACTACGTTCTTTCTGTGTGTGTGTGTGTGTTTGTTTGGTTTTACTCTATTTAGTGTGAGGTGTGCGTTAACAAGTCCCACAGCTTGGGGCTAGAAAAAAATAAATAAAAGTACTTTGTCTGGATCAGATTTAGTGGCGTACCATACTCCTTGGGAAACACGGTTTTCTAATGATACAAATTAAACCACTGTTGCCTAATGAATTGCCGGCTAGACCGTAGCGAAGAAAAGAAACACTCGATCTATGGTGCATACTGAGGGAAAATTGAGTTTGGGAGAAAGAAAAGACGTGAGAAAAAAAAAACATTAAACGAACAAATAGATTTTATTCACCTGAATCCCCCCACCACCACCCTTATTTTCACTGGAAGGGAGAGCAAGATAGAAGAGAGTGGCGGAGGATATAAAAAAAAAACCTAATTTGTTTGCAGACCAGAAATGGAGTTCATGCAGAGATCGCCCGGAGGCTTTGGATTAGAATCTGCAGCAACCACCGTCTACACAGCAACCTTCGCTCCCTTCATTCTGTGTCTTTTAAATAATGAATGAAATAAAAACATCTTCCTCTGTCATTCTGTCATTTTCTTCTGTTTGTATTTGTGTGTGTGCGTTTCGACGTGTGTTTCTCAGTGGTAGCCGGGGAAGAAAACCAAACTGCCCAACGTGCCATGTGGAATCACATATGGCTTTTTTGGTGGGGGGGGGCTGTCACAGGCAATCTTGTTTCTCCCTCTTGAGCATTCATAGGGAACACCGTTTCGAGTGCATGTTCCCAGACCACGGGGAGAAATTAACAATTATCTGCAGGATCAGGCCCGACAACTGGTGTTTAGCTGCCCGCGAAGAGAGCGATGGCAGAAAGAGATTTTATGAGGAGAAATGAAAACAGATTGTCTGTCCACGCTGTCATGTGGCACACAGTTGACCCCTCTCGCCAAGATGCTGGCCATTTCCAGGACTGGTGCATTTGTCAGGCTTGACTTGCATGCCCTTCAACGCTGGTACTCCTACCTCCTATGGTGACCTCCTGCCCTCCTCGTCCACTCAGCCGCCAATCAGTTCCCAATGAAGTGAAATGGCATGACTCTATTACAATTTCATTTTAAAAGACATATTATTTTCAAAAAACAAACAACTCAGTTTGTGGTTTTTCCTTTGTCGATGCATGTTTCTTTTTTTTTACAGCCTTGGGTTTACACGAGTGTAACTTTAAGTCTAAAACCCATGCTGGGCCTTTGCTTTTAATGTATGGCTTTCATTACGAGTTAGCACTAGTTTGCTTTATTTCTGCCAGATGCTCGGACCTCTTTTATGGTCCCAGCACTGGAGGGGCCCTATTTGGGTGTGTCTGTGTTTGAAATCCAGCTGTGACAGCCACGGGTGATTGAGCAAATCTGTCATCCTCCCCCCTCCCAAAAAAAATGAATGAACGGCTTCGCTGGGAGCTCTGGCCGAAGCGTGGCCCGACCTATTTCCTGGATGCTAAAGGGAAAACACATGCCTCACTCAAGCAAACCTGGAGCCAATGAAAACAAGGCCGTGCCAGTCGTGTCAATAATGTGTGACCTCTTGGATTTGATTTTCATTTCCCCCCCCTCCGCCATCGGCAACACACCGTCTAAGCCTTGGTTCGTATTTATCTCCCAGCAAACCTTGCTTGGCCGGTGTACTCCACCTTTCCATAAAACCTGAGAACAATGACACCAGTTCAACGCACATTTTGAAGCAGCGCCAACATTTATCTAGAAAGATCTCACCAGACCTTCTGGTTTTGGGATAGAGTGCATGCACAGAACACACAATGGTCACTGTGTTTATGCTCTACTGCCACTCCTCCTCCAGGAAGATTTCCGTACCCATTTTCTCTGTGCGTCTGGCTTTGTAATTAAGCCCACCTTTCCTAGAGCTTCAAGTCGAAGTGAAGGATAATGGAACGATGGAAGCGAGGCTGGTTGGAAAAAGGCGCAGTGTGTGTAATTTCAGCCATAAATACCTTTGGCGGATGGCAGTGACCCACTACCGTGAACCACAGGAAGTAATTGTGGCTGGGTTGGACTTGGGGGCACAGGGAGCAAACACAAACTGCAGGACCAGTGTCTTATTGCAGTCAACCAAGAGAAAATGGAGGGATATGGAGACGGAAGTTTGAGTAAGAGAGATGGAAAGGATGATAAAGACGCCGACTCAAAGTGAGGGGAGGGCAAAGAGAGCTGGAGCGACTGAGAAAGAGCTAAGACACACGAGTACACCCACGATTGCCAAAAATGCCTGTCGGTAATTAAGAACCCATGTTTCATATTTAATGGGCAAACAGAGAGTGACCTTTAATACGCCACCTGAGACTCACAGCAAGTGCCAAGTAGCCACGGCACACCCAACAACATACATGCACAGATCCTAAATCGCCTTAACCCAATTACATCTGCTTAGCTCAGATGCAAGTGAATATCACGAAACACACTGATGCCGAAGTGGTAAATGAGACAAACGCCCTCAAGGTGAACTGACAGGGAATCAATTGGAAACCTATCAAGGCGGATTCAGGTTCTATTTGGGTGCTCCTCGGTTGTACTTAATTACAATGTTGCAGAACAGAACGTCCGCAGCCTCAGCAGTTGAAAACACGCGAGTTCGCCGAACGCTGAATGATCGCCTCTCAGGTGTATTAGACCCCCCTGTGAGAGGCCAAGGGAATTTCACAAAAGGGGTTTCGGTTAGGGCTGAGTAAGTTGCAGGAATGTTGGCGCAGCAGTTGGCTGCAGCTTTGTTAGGCCAGCCGCCTGCAGAGTCTCAGGTATCATGTTCTGGCCTGACTGATAGCTTTGGCCCTGTCAAGCTCCACTGCTCCTCTTCACGTTCCACGTCTCCTTCAAAGTTCTCCGCACACATTCCTCCCCGGTCACCCAAAAAACAAAGAGACAGGATGAAGAGGAGAATCTGGGGTAGCGTTGCCAAAGAACACCCAAGACTCCAGGAGGAAAAGAAAGAAAAACAAAATGCAAGATAAAAGAGGCTCTTGCGACTCTTGCAGTGTCTGAATTTCCTCCGTTATCTTCAGCAAACATGCAAAGAGTGTTTCTTTCTTCTTTTTCAAGTCTGCCGAGTTGAAAAAGAACGATTTTTCAAATCCTTTCAGACAGCTGGGCTTACAAGGGCATCCAGTTCCACATCTTAACTGTGCACACAAAAGCGGATTGGAATCTCGCATTCGAAATGATGTCAGTGAGTTGTGAGGTCGTACAATACACATGGGCGCAAACCTTGATGATAACATTATTTAAACACCTTTTAAAAATAGCTTTATTGCAAGAGGCGCGGACGTTACGGGAAATGCGTCTTGTTAAGACCTGATGATGCCATTAGCGCTCTCTTGTCGATCTTTGAGATCGTGAGAGGGGTTTTTACCCCTCCATTTTACCATGTGGCCGTTTTATGGTCTGACAGAACGCCGATCAATTGAACACCCTTCAGTGCTTGTCCGCCGGCGTTCTCTCGAGTCTCGCTGACCCTTTATTGCACTCGTTTGGCAGAGGGAAGAGTTGTATAAATATATGTGCCCCAGTCAGACCAAGCTATTTAACACATTCAAAAAGACAGCAGGAAACCCAAAACACCAACTCCCTGAAGCGGCTCACTGTTGTACGGCTGGGGCTGTGCCATGAAAAGTTGTTGCTAGGCACAAAATGTCCTCCCAAGAAACTCTGTGGGGATCAATTCTCAGAGCTTGTGCACTGGGAACCATTTTGGATTGAAAAAACAAAGCGAGAACTGAAAAAAAAAAAAAAAGATATGGGGTGAAAAAAGATGCAAGAACTGGAAAGAGTACAGACAAATGGGAGAGCAGGGAGGTAAGAAAGGCAAAGGGAGGAATTAGATAATAAGCAAATGAAAAAACACTGGTGATCCTTCCATCTTAAGCTCCATTTTCATCCTTCATCCACTTCCCCCTGGTTAGTATTTTCCTTTTCCCAGTGTGTTTGGAATGCGTTTGGAAGAGCGCCACTGCTAGCTCTTTCCCATTAGCATGCACCCCATGCACGCAGCCGGAGAGGCAGGCCCGCAGGACGAAAGGAATGGAGAAAAAAAAAAAGACAGAAAAAAAGATCACACATGGTTACTTTCTTAAAGTCTGGGCTAAACTTTTAATTGCTCTTCAAGTGGCGGATTAGGCCACTGGTGTAACAGAGATACTATTCTGGGGGGATGCGTTTGAACATCTTCAGAAGCTTAGCCCAACCCATGACCTGCTCTGAATGCCAAAGGAGAAGTACTTTTATTGTTTTGTTTTTTTAAATCATGGGATAGAGGCCAAAATGGATTGCATGTGGGGGGGGGGGGGGGTGTCACTTTTGAGTGGCAGTGGATTAGCTTCAAGCTGACAAATAACACCCTTTGTGGGATTCTGCTGCTTTTTTTTTTTTTTTTCTGCTGGGCTACAGGAACACTGTGATAGCAAGCCCAGCGTCGTGTAACCGATAGTGTGAGGCTTAAAAGGACACGAAGAAAGGTTAAATTAAAGCTTCATAATTCACAAAGGAAAGCTTGTCGTTTGTCAACCAAATCACTGATGTGTTTCCATTCACGCCGCGGTACTTTTATGTGGCGGATTCTTGCGGCCGTCGACCGCGAGTTATGTTACGTTTTCTCATTAGAAATGGATGGGACCTTCTCCCGTGTCGCCGTGTTCGAGCCGCCGCCGCTGACACAAGAGCGGGCGGACACTAGGAATGAGTGTCAAGCAAACCCTGACCCTGGTGTTGCTTACATGGAATCTGCCTGCAAGGCCTGAGATCGCATTTCCTATTTTTTTTTTTCTTCCTCCTTCTTCTTTAGGCCTTAGTTTGTACACGCTGACAGATGAGTGGCACACTATTCAGCGAGCGCGTGCACGCATCAAGTGAGATCTCTCCCCTGTGCGTTCAGGTGTGCAAGTGCCTCTTGTCTGTCTGGATGTAAGTCAACGCTCGTGTGTGTGTGTGTGTGTGTGTGTGTGGTGTGTCATGTCTTTGGCATTGTCATGTCAATTCTCATGTCAGCCTGCCATCATCTGAGCTTCCCAGTCCTGGCATTGGTAGGGGGCAGGGGAGGGGAGGGGTGTCTAGGTGTCGCATGCTGTGGGGGATCCATCACAACACTGGCAGCGCTGCATCTGACCAGCGGCCCACTACTGTCAGTCCGCGACGAGCCCCGGCCCCGGCGCTAACGTTAGCTCGTTGTGACACGGGGCTTGGGCGTCAGCAGGACGCGACGTCAACGGAGACGGCGCAAAGCGGCCAAATGCCAGGGCCGGGGAGACGGAGCGGCTCCCCATCTCCCTGCCGCTACCTATCCCGCAGAAGGACAGACGGACGGTTCGGAAAGCCCTCAAATGAGCTCATGACGCGATACGATCAAGAGGGATAGGCAAGCAGCGGAGGGATAAAGGAAGAAAACAAAAAGCCTTAGATAAGGAGGAGGGGAAAGCGACGGCGTAGCGGCTTTAATAAGGCTGATAAATGATTCTTTATTTACCATCCTGAGTCACTGATGACAGATAACCTGCGTTTAGGGGATCAGGGGCTGCTATCCAAGCAGGCAAAAGAGAGGAGGGAGATAGATCGGGGGGAGGTTAGAGAGCGCATCCAGCTTATCTGCTAATGAGCCGTTCTACTTGGGTATGATCATAATAGCATGTATCATTCAAGTTCCTAGCCCATGTCGTTTTTACACAAGTTATTTTAGTAGCCCTCGCACTTTTTGTCTGTACCTCGGGGGAGCGCCACTAGGCGGCCTTTCGTTTGCCTCAACAGTCCTCCACACACACATGCATACATACATAAGCTTCCCTTACAGGTCCCATCCGCCACCTGTTCCTGACAACACAAGCGTAGAACAATTACGATCCGAACAATTATGAAAACAATTACAACAAATGACTAATTAAACCCTTACGTCAGGATAAATAAACTGACGGCGCGAAGGGAGAGGAGGAAGGAGGATGGAGGAGGCCTTAGGCGAGCCAGGGAAGGAATGAATAACGAGGTGTGAGGTAGGAAATTGAAGAGGGATTCAAAGATTGCGAGTTAGGTGGTGCAACGGAACCTTAGCACAGGAGGGTAAATACCCCCCCCCACACACACACACACACACACACACATTTCTCCCTGTCATCTTCACCATCCCTCCATCCTCGTTCATCACCTAGAGTTGGCGCCTTATCTCCCAACTTTCCTCTCCTCCTCCTCCCTCCGTCCCTCTCGCTCCCCCCATCCCCGACTCGCTATCTTCGTCGAGATCGCGCAAGGTCAAACCTCCCCGACGTTTGATGGATGAAAATGGAATTAAGATGAAAGCACACTTTCAGATAATGAAGATATGCGGCGGGAGATTAGGAGGCTGGCGGAGGCCGCCGAGGTGCTGACCAAATTAATATTAAAATTTATGGGTGTTTTGGCTGGCGCCCAGACAATCCCCGTGTGTTGCGTTCACGGGGGGTTAAAGTGGAAAACATAACAAAAAGTCTTAATAGCGTTAGAGTCGGGGAAGTGGGGAGGGGGAGGCTTCTTTTTCAGCAGACGGCGTTCATCCTCTCTAAATGAGAAATGAAGTGGCGAAACAATGCAGCCATTCAGTGACGGAGGCGGCGGGAACAGTGACCGTGCACGTGTGCTTTGTGCCTCCACAGATTACGTGTCTTTAATTCACCTTTCGAGGGTTTAGAAGTGAACGATCGCCCGGGTCCCGCTCAGGTGTTTGATTAAAATCACATTGACTCGTGCCCTATTCGGATGTTTGCGTTTGCTTGTAAAAGGCGCGCAATCTGCTCTACAAAAAAAAAAAGGCATCTCACAATCCAATCTGCTCCATCTCCGCCGGCTCCGAAGGCCCGGATCGGCGCACGTGCGCGCACAAGGAGCTTGTCACAGAAGATAGGCGAAAGGGATAAGGGCCCCGGCGCGGCAGAAGGCATCAAAGAGGCGGCCTATCAAGGCGCCGTATCACTGTCTGATGACGGCGATACGTTCACTAATCCGCATGTAAAATAGTCCTCTCCTCCAAGGCACTTCTTCGAGTGCACTTAGCTAACAGTCGCTCCGCTCTCCGATCCTTCCCTCTTGTACTTGCCTTCTCTTTGACGCTATTTCCAGTGAATGGAGGGAAAAAAAAATAAAAGCTAAGGAGATCCACACAACATGCTCTTAAGGTCTCATTTTCGGCTCCAGCACCATTAGATCTCATTACTCAGTTGTTGACTGGGCGGACATTTTTTTTTTTTGGGACGGGGGGGGGGCGGCTAATGGGGAAATTTGATAATGGCGTCAGGTTGTTTTGGTCCCCGCTGTCAGGGCTTTCCACCACTCCGGCCGGCAGTGGCGGTTTGTTAAGGGATGTGGTGGTGGGGGGGGAACAGGAGTATCGGAAAACACAATTAACATTGCAGCTTGTTTTTTTGTTCCCTCCGGTATCCTTCTACCAAACAAGGTAAAAAAAAATAGCACTCAAGGCAGGTATACGTCCGTGTTTTTCTGTCCTCTCCGCGCTGCAAGCTGTTCCCTCGTAGTGAATAAGAAAGAGCAAAAATGAACTCTGGTCAGGTTACATAGGAGATCGCCAACAATGGCTCCCTTTGTCGAGGCATTAAGCAAAACAGGCAGAATGCGGAAAATATTATCTGCCTTTTTTTTTTTTTTTTTTCCCAACCGGAGGGTACTGAGAGGTCAAACAGGCATGATTACTGGACACCTGTATCTGCTCTCCGGCGAGCTCTGCGCCAGCGTACTAATGCCCCTTGTGCCATCCTTCCCCGCCTACTAATGTGTGTGTGTGTGTGTGTGTGTGTGTGTGTGTGCATGTGTGCGCTTCACCTATCACCTTACCGGCAGCTGGCATCCCAGGAATAAAAGATTCCTCAGTGCGGTAGCCAGCGGAGGATGAAGGAGCATGGTGGGTGGGGAGAGGTCAGAGCGGTGCGCGAGGGGGGCTGGCAGATGGAACGGACCTTGCGTCCGAGTTAGAAATACGAAACCCCCCCCTTTCTCCCCATGATGCAGGTGAAAGCACCTTACTGTATTCACAGCCCCTCACTCTCCCTCCTCCTTTTGCTTCTAATCAAGTGAAGGGCAGAGATCTTTTACGAGGGGCAGTTGAACAATGGCTGCTATTGAAGTAACCCAAGATAACGGGGAGTCAGGGGGGGCGGTGGACGGCATGTAGACATCCTAGACACCACTTGAAGGAGCTGCTGCTGCCTCCACCGGTGGCGGCGGTGGTGCGTGTGCGTTCGGCGGTGGAGGTCAACGGCGCGAAGATGGTTATTTAAAGTGACAACTCGGCATGATGGATCACGGCGGGCGAGTGCCGAGAACGCGCGCGGCACCGTCGAAGATCTACAATGTCGGATCAATAGGGAGCGAAGCCGGGTTAGCGATATGTGCGTTTGCGATTGCCACGAATAGGCCGTTTGCTGCGTCCTTGTGGATTTTCAGTTAGAACAGAAGACGGATGCGCTCCTCTGTCTCCCTCACTCTCACATCCTGCCCCCCCCCTCCCCCCCCACACACACTCCCCGTCCGCTTTCTGTCACTTTCCGTCTCCCTCTGTCACCCAGCCACAAATGAACTGCTCGAGAAAAGGAAAAAAAAAAAAAAACACAACATCAAAACTCAAGGCCAGAATCGAGGCTGTCACATAAAAAGACAAAACATCCATTTAATTTGAGTTCGTGTTACGTTGCCATTTTTTCCTCTCTTTGATCTTAGAACAATGCTCAGGATTTGTCTCGGACTGGGCCACTTCCAAAACCCTTTCTCTGCTCTGCTCCGCTCCGCCGTGCCGTACCTAGTTTCTGCAGAACAGGTTTTCTCCTTTTGCGGAGCTTCCTCAAAGCAAACAAAAAGAGAAGCCGCAGTGCATCGCAGCACCCCACCGCACTAATGATGGCCCTCGTCAGGCTGGCTAATTTAACCCCCTGTGAAAATTGAGAGGTAGAGGTCACAGGGGGGGGCGGGGGAGTGGAGATCCAGCTCCTACTTAAAACAATAATCAGATGTCTAAAAGAAGAGATGTGGGGACTGGCCCACATTTCTATGCCAACAAGAGAATCCTGTGTTTTATTTATCTGTATTAGCATGAATTTGGGCCAATGGTAGAGTTTCTCTTACTCTGTGTTTATTTGCCCTCCCGTGCACCCCTCTGCCAAATCAGCCCCTCACTCCTCCCATCCCTGCGCCTCTGGCCCTCTTCTTCGGCCAGATTTAAAAGCAGGTCAGGCGTAAATGACAACTCAATACAGTAACAACACACCAGTGCAAGGCAAAAACAAACAAACCAAAAAAAAAGTGGCAGTCTGTTTATGAATATTATTTCAGGTGTCGGAACTCCGCACATATGTAGTAATTGTAACCACTGACACGCAGTCCCAAGGGAGTGCTTCTGAAAAGAGAAGGGTGTGAGGTTGCTGTCCCTTCTTTCTTTTTTGTGTGTGTGTGTGTGTGTTTTTTTTCCCTTCCTAGACGCATCTGCCGAATGTTTACTCGACACCAGTGCCGGAGACAGTTGTCATAACTGAAACACAAACACGGCAAATGCCCACAGTCCTGCATGACAATGCTGATTGCATTTTATTTTATAATTTTTTATTTTTTATTTTTTTTTACACAAGCTGCCAAGCTGTTGACGAAGAGTCGTCACTTTTTTTCTTTTTTCTTTTCTTTCCTTTTTTTTTTTTTTTTTTTAATTTAGCTGATGTCTGCCAGGTATCAGCCCATCCAGATGTGATCATCGCCATTAGTGGGTTTGTTTTTTCAGCACCAACAACTTTTCATTTCTCACCCATCTGTCAAGAATATTACCCACCAAGTCATCCATCACACTCAATCCACTCCCTAATTTTCGTGTCTCGCGCTCCGCTTATCTCAATACTTTGGAGCCCGGGCGCAATACTAACAAGGTAGAGAAAGATGAATGGGTTGTTGGGTCGTAAATCCACAGATAAGGTGAGCGATTACTTTTTTTTTTTCCCTGGAACGCGAGCCCCCCCAAGGAATTTTTTTCCTGGGGAGCGGTGTTCGCGCTCCCATGCGTAGGCGCACACATAAGTTTCCCAGTCATCCTTCCCCCTCTCCACTAATGAGTTCCATTTCATTCCCGCATTCCTTAACACGACCCTGCCAACCTCGGTGAGTTAAGTTGCAACACCAATTTCTCCCTGTTTCCTTCAGCGTCTCTCGCTCTATCTCTTTTTACATGTGCGTATACGGTGCATAGCTGATCTCCGTCCTACTACCTAGTTAATATTTCATCAAGTGGGGAATTTCACATCTGTAGGTCACATTCTGGGCCCTGGCAATTAGAATCTCAAACAGCGACCTGGCTTGCTTCTTTAATTCTCCTTCTTCCTTTTCACCCTTTTTTTTTTCAAAGGGAATTAACAAGTTGAAATTAATTTGAGCCCTCGTCGTGGTCCTCATAGCACGGCTGAGAGCAGGCAGAGGGGCCGAGTGGAAGGCTAGGCATGGGAAGAGGGGGGGTGAGGATGAGGAGCGGGGCGGTGGTTGATGAGAGAGAGAGAGAGATAGTGAAGGGACCACCAGGATCCACATGAATAAAATAACATTCGGGGATTTAAAGTGTTGCACGGCTAAATGAGAAGAGACCGCAGTCATTTGCTGGGTACAGATTCTCTTTGGTCTAGGACAAGTCCCTCGTTTAGGAGGCAACCGTGGGTGCTGGAGACCCAACAAAGTGGAAACCCTGGCTAATTATGATAACATCTGTAACAGCTTGCGTTATTTAGCAAACCAAATACATCGCTGTGTGTTTGTTTAAAAATGGATCGGGGGGACTGCGTGACATTCCCACCCGCTTGCCTCGCCCAAGAGCCTCTGCGTGGGCGCGTGAAGTGCCTGCTGTGCGGGTCTTAAATGCACGCTGGATTCTGATGGGTTTACCCAAGATGCGGCATCCGAACTGGATTAACAATGCCTCATTCATTCCAAGACCTTTGAATAACCCCGCCTATACCTCATAGGGCTGGGAGGCTTAACAAAAGGGATGCCTGCTCCTATGGAACACAAGAATAGTATGGTTTCAGTGGCTGAGTTAACACAGAAGGAGACCTTTACCACTATATAGTGCTGTTAAATTTAAAAGTGGGACCCGACAAGAGATGTGGTCATTGATCCATTTGTTGTTATTTCCACTAAGAAGCCAACAAAGTGACTCTGGAACGGATTAAAGAAGAATGATCGTCGGGCCTTTATCTACTTAGGAGTCCTGTTTGCATACAATGAAAAGAGCTCAATGAGTCTTTATAAACCACTCAATAATAATAAAATAAAACGTTCTCATTTTAGGTCTGTTCAATGGTGGATAATGATGTTGGTCCTGATTTGGGAGAGCACCGATTATTAGCACTGACAATTGAGAGCCTGACCTGCAGTGTACTCTAATACACATGACCTTGTGGCCTTCCTGCCTGCTAGCCTGCTTAGAGCTAATATGTATTGATCGGTTGTTGGAGAAGGGAGCACGCAGGAGGAGGAGGAGTGAGAAAGAGAGATATGGATGGAATTAATGTTAAAAAAAATACGAAATCACTCTGGCAACTACAGGTCCCTGCTGGGCTAATTTAAGCAGGCAAACAAGAGAGGCAGCCCAGCAATCTGGCAAAATAAAAACCAATGCTCCCCGCTGCTGCAAGCCAAACAAGGCCATGATAGAGATATGGCTAAAATCCACCGAATCTTTCTCGGCGTTGCTGCTTCGATAAAACCTCATGCAATGCAAGCCAGCGCCGAAATCTTTTTATTTTTCCGACACCGCCAAGAGGCCAAACTTTGACGCGAGCACGCACGGCCGGGGCACGCCCACCCCACGTGCAGCCCAGATCCGTCCATCAGTCGCGCGTTTAGCCAACCTGCAAAACTGCCCCAATCAAAACAGAAGCCGAGGCTTGTCAGTCACACATTAGCAGCCAAGTCACCACAAGGCAGAGGAGGAGATGAGGCTGAATGCTTATTAGCGGCTGTGAAATCTTAGCCCCAGAGCTCCTCTCGCAATCACAGGCTTCAGTCAGAAAGCACTATTCCTTCTCTTTAAGAGGATTTTTTTTTTTTTTTTTTTTTGCATTTCTGCACAAAATGATACAGCAAAAGACGGACGAGGCAAGGAAGCAACAGTACATCCAAAACCTGATTGCTGTCAACATTCAGATATCTCTCAGCAGTTGTTGCTTTGAGCAGAGGAAAAGAAGTAGTTTGATAGCATGTGTTTCCAGAGATTAGGAAGCTACTCTTTATCCCACGCAGTTCTTTACTTAGTACAATGGAAGGAATGCTGATTGGTGTTGTAGACCCAGGCCATCACTCAAACTCACATTTTAAGCCTAATCCCAAACTCTAACCCTAACCCTAACCTAACATAACCCTAACCCTAACCCTAGGGATCGTTCACTCCCACAAGGTGCATTGGCTCACAGAGGCCTGCTTCTATTTTTATCTCTCAATGCGACTCACCCTTTATTCTGATGGAACTGGGATCTTTCATCTCAATACGTTCACACACGAATAAAACACAGACTCCCACGCACCGAAACAAGTATGCACACTCACATGTGTGCCCTAGCAGTGGATGAACGTGGTAATCCTCACTCGGATTGCGTCATCTTCAGAAAAAAAAAAAAAAACCCTCCTCTATGTCTCTTTCGATGTCCACACCAAACAACGACGCCTCAACATATTTGTCAAACAGATGCGGCTACTTTACACTTTCCGGGGGGAAAACAAAATATGCGAAAAGCATTCGTGTGATACCATTTCTCATGGCGATGCAGAGCAGCTGTCAGTCAAGAGCTTGACCGAATTTCAAAACACACTCCCACTTGTGGGTCTGCTCAATAGTTGTCGTGAGTCACCGCTTGAAGAAATAGCTGCTATGAGAGAGAGGGAAAAAAAAAAATTAATCGGAGGCGATAAAAAAAATAATAAAAAGAGAGCGTGAACGTTAAATAGCACATGGGACCAAATTGTGGCAGTATGTCGAGAGGTACAAACGCAGATCAGGATCTTCAGCATAATTAAGATGGCAGGCTAACAGGAAAAACCAAAGCTAATTTTCAGATTTGCTCCGCAGTTTAGGCGTGTGTGCTTCCGGACTGGATTCCACATAAATGAAAAGGGAGCCCCGCATCCCCCACTGTTAGCCGATTTTACCAATTCATCCCACCCTCTGGGCGCGCCATCAACCAGAGGATTGACCATCAGTCGCGCGGTGTCCCAGTTCAATCTGCTCGCTGTTTGATCCCGCCATGGCGGAGCCAAAGAATAAACAAGTCTATCACAGAAGGATTTTGCATACAAGAGAAAGGCAAAGAGATACAAAGCACACAAATAAATGTGCCAGCCCGCATGAAGAATTCTGGGCTGCGTAATTAGGCAACATTCATAATACATGACCGGAGGGAGGAAGAGATGGGAGGAGAGACAAGAAAGGTACAGGAGAGCATTGGAGTGTGGAGGCAAGCGTGGTAATGCTTGATCCGCTGTCATTGATCAGATGTGTGAGCGAGTTGTTTATTTCTGGTTGTTTCCATCATGTGGCTGTTCATGTGTCTCCGCACCCGTGTGTTTCGGTCTGTTGTTTTCCCAGCGTGTGTGTGTGTGTGTTTGCACGTGATGGAGGCAGAAGGGCCCGTGGCAGGTAGAAAATGGCCCGGGCCTTTTCATTTGACACCGCTGCGCCTTCAAACAAACTACCTAGGGCCCCTGCGCACACCCATAATCCATTCAAGGTAGCAAGCAATTTTCATTATTGACTGGTGAGAAACACGGGCAGAGAAAGAGAGACACAGAGAGGGAGTAAGCGAGACGAGATGGAAAACAAAAAGAGAATAGCATGGCTGAGTGGTGAGAAATTGAAAGTAGTAAAGAAGGGAGAAGTGGAAGAGATAGCGGGGTATTGGCAAGAAAAGAAGGCTGCGTTAAAAGAGAGCGAATAGATTGCAAATAAAGAAGGAGCCCGAGAACTGAGGGAAAATGGGAGGAGCGAGCCGAAGAAGAGAGAGATCGAGAGTGATGCGTCTGGGGGGAGTGATGGCGAGCCGAGATGAAGGGTAGGCAATCGCAGGAAGTGCTAATGCATGGGTGCAAAATACAGGGAAGTGCACGTTTGCCAGAGCACGAGCGGCATGTGACCCAATGCCCCTCCGGAGCAAGGGTATGGTCGTCTGATGTGCGAGGGGCTGCCCATCATTTCACTGCATGCTAATCCAGACCTTGCAGAGAGGTACGGGCTTGTCAACAGATGTAGTCATGACCATGAGCTGACGGATGGCAGAACTGTCTAGACACACACACACGCAGACAAACACACACACACACATGGTCCTGACACAGATTTAAAGTCAGGTGAAACTCTACCGCTGCTTGTCATTTTTTTTTCTGTAGTTTTACAGTATCGCGGTCTTAAAGAACTGTCAAGAATATTGACGGGGCATTTTGGGACAGGCTCATTGAAATGCAGCTCGGCGAACGGCTGAAGGAGAAGAAGAAGAGAAACGGAGAGAGAGATGCAGGCAGATAGAAAGCGGAGAGGGAGGGTTGTTAATACTTGAAAGAAATCCCTGTACGTGTTGCGTGAAATCACAGAGATTTGTGCTGTTTAACCCCCTTTCCGCAAACCACAACTGCAACCATTTTTAAAAAAAAAAAAAAAAAAAAAAAAAAAAAGCGTAGCTACCTACCGGAAAACGGTTCAAAAGTATGTTTTTGTGATAAGGGCCCCGGGCTCTGTTATTCGTTGAAGGCCTTGTGGGCCCAAACGGCTGTCGGCGGGGAGCATCCTCCGCTTTTATACATAGATGGAAGTACTAACAAAACGGGGGGAGACGGGTAGAAAATGAGAAATGATTGATATTCCGTCCTCGTCTTGTTCCAGTCAGTCCTCTTGCGGTGTTTTTCTGTCTATCTCAGACTCTCCAATAACCCAAATCTGGAGACAGGAAATGAGCTTGTTTTGTTTTGTCGGGACACTATATGCATACACTCTGATCGGGCATAACATTACGACCACCTTCTTAATATTGTGTAGGTCTCCCTTGTGCCTCCAAAACAGTTGTGACTTATCAGATAATGGATGTGGGCCTTCTGAGGGTGTCCTGTGGTGCCTGGCGACAAGGTGTTGTTAGTGGGGTGAGGCTTTGAGAGAGGCCTCTGCGGATCAGGTTTGTTCCAGTGCACTCCACAGATACTTGATCAGTTTGAGAATAGTGAATTTAGAGAAAATTCTAGTGAATTGGATGTGGCAGCAGCCAGGTCTGGGGTTGGCTGCTTCCATCAAGGATTGTCATTACTATAGGGTGGGGGTATCTGGCCTGGTCTAGGTGGGTGGTACATGTCTAACCCTAACCCTAAGCCTAGGTAACATTCTATTGCCACAAGATGCTCAATTTACTTCTCCTGTCAGTGGTCATATTGTTATGCCTGATCAGTGTATATATGTACACAAAAGACAGTCGATTTGTCACCCTTTCGGTGTCCAACATTTGTCTGTGACTCCTGCAGCCAAAGGTGCAGCCTGCAAGAGCGACGAGGGATCATAGCAGGGGCCCACGCCTCGCTGGGGAAAGGTTAACATCGCTCCCTATGGCGCATTTGTGCTCTGGCATCCGCCGCGTATTTCCTGCGGCATCAGTCAAACCTCAACAAATAACAGTTAGAAAATAACCGCTGCCAAATTTCCCTCCCTTGCTTCACATTCATAGCAGCGCTCCCCACAGTCGCTTCCAGCCTTCTAAAATCCCCTACGCTTAACATCCCAGTTCTCTTTTGCCTTATCTCCTTCTCCTCTCAGTCTCCCTTCCTTTCTTACAGGCACGTCATCTCTATCCCTGACACATACACACACACACACACACTAACTAGAAGTGTGTCTAAGATTATGAGTGTCTGCCTCTCCCTCTCTCTCTCTCTCTCTTTCTTTATGACCGGGGCTAGGGTCTGAAGTTGCCTCTGTCAGCACAATAAGGCCCCTATAATGGATGGTAATCATTCCGCAAGCGTGGTGGCTATGGCCAGCCTGAAAAAAAAAAAAAAAAAAGAAAATAAAGTGAGTGAAAGAGAAGGATGGAGATGGGGAGAGAGAGAGAAGCCTGGTTTCTCCACTGCTAATCTCAGCTAATGGCTTCTGCAGAGCCAGGAGAGAGCTATACGCACTAATAATGCAGTGGGGGAAGAAACGGAGGGATTGGCCATGTGAGGTGGTGGTGGTGGTGTGTGTGTGTGTGTGTAGAGGGGGGGGTCAACTGAGCGTTCAGAAAGTGTGGGAGGGGGCAGGGGTGTAGAGAGTGAAAGATAGACAGACGGAAGAGGAAGGAGAGGGATAAAGGACGAGGGAAAAGGAAAGCAAAGTCAGCTTAAGCGTCGGGTTTAATGGCATCATTATTATGGGGAGGCACCCACTGTGGGATTTAGAGCCAAACACACACACACACACTTTCTCTCATACACACAAGTCAGTTTAAAGGCTTGTTCACGCTGTTCATATTCATTATTGAGGGAGCCGTCTGAGTTTTTGGGAAATACCCTCATTCGCTTTGCACTCTTCTGTCTGAAAAGGACAAGATGCAGCTCAGTTTTAGTGTAACCCCCAGTCTGGCGTAGCCATGCTCGGTTCATAACCCAACAGAAGAGTGGATTGGATGGTCCGACAATATATCAGGACAATGGATTGCGTAACATACATCTTGATTTCTTTCTCCATATTCTCTTTAAGCACAAACACAAATGATTGTGTCAACAGATCGTCTCTTGGTTTAATAAACTGCTAACTGGTGATCTGTCCCACACAAAATTTTTGTGGATGGGGAAATTTCAGGCTGGCTTACCTCTATTACACAAGTTATGCTACAAAATAAACATAGGTTTGTTAGTTTTTTGTTTGTCAGAAGCAGACAGAGCAAAGCTAGCCATATTTCCCCCATTTCAAGACTTTGTGCTAAGCTAAGCTAGGTTAACCATCTGCTAACTGCACCCTTTTATTTAACAAATCAACATGTGAATGGCATTGATTTTCTTTTCCAACGTTATCGACAGGGAAGTTAAATAAGTAAGGAAGTTAATAAAAGTAGAACATTGTATATATGTTTACACTGTACTAAACATCAATAGCTTTTTCAGGGAATTGGTGAAACAATATGCTAATGACCATGTGGAATCAGAGTTATTAGCTTACCGACACCCTGTACTGTGCTCACAGTTTGCGAAAATGGATGTGCTTGTACTGTTTGAAAGATTTTAGGATTCACAGTGGATTGGATGTAGCTCCATAAGTGCTTTCCACCCGTACAGGCTGTGACCTTTTGCACGAATCAAACATAACATCTGATATTTGTCATTCCCCCACCCCAAAAAAAGTCCAAATCCCTTTTGTAGGAAAAGAGAGTGAACAAAATAACAGCAGGAGAAATAGACTTATCAAAGGAAAAATATAAAACACTTAAATATAGGGCTGTGAACAGTCATCATTTGACAATGCCGTACGTTGGCTAGTGTTGCAACGAGCACCATGCTTTGAGGGATTGGACGTTTGTCTAAAGGGATTAGCTGAGGGGATAAGCAGAATGTTTTCCCTATCTCTTTAGCCCAACTGAGCAGAAAGACAGCAAAAATACTACTTGTTTGTGCCTGGCTCATTTTCCATTTCCCAATATATATTTATCCCTTTATCCGGTTTTCACCATCCGCAAGGTTATGCAAGCTTGAGCAGATACGGGGCTGTGGGGTCGTAGTACGTTTGAAAGACGGATACCAAATTACTGTCGTCCGGCTGAGGCTGGGGATTGGAGGAGAGACCAGCGGGCTCTCATTACAACGCCAACAGACACAGATGGCCGTGGCCAGAGCAGGGGATCAAATCCGTTGGACGGCACCCAGTGGGTGAGCTATGAGCCTTCCCGTGGTCACACAGTAACTGGGAGAAATAACAAGAGTTTCAGTTTCCGTGTCGACAAATGATGAAAAACGTGAAGCGCGAGAGAATCAAATTAAATGTCTTTTGAGAAATAGCCGTCTGCCGTGTCGGTGTCGCCTCAAATCAGAGACGAACTATGGGTTTCACTTAGTTACTGATGGTAACATTTATCCACATCAACCTGGTCGGCCATCTTAAACAACTGTACAGTTCTTCACAACAGATGATGCGGTGAGGGTTTTTATACAATTAGCTTTGCTAGGGTGGCTTTAGTGAAAATTCAGAAAATAAGAAAAAGCTCTCTCCAAGTCTTTATCGCAAAAATAGGTCAGATTATAGCATCCACCATGGGGACAAAACACACATCTTCTGTAGCTGCTGTATGAAAAAAAAAAAAAAAAAAGAGTCACACAAAGCAGAAAAAAACATGAAAGTAGGTGAAATGAATGAGATAGAAAGATGGAATGTGGATGAGAATAGGAGGATAAAGGAGCTTATAGTTCGGAGGCATGCACCCAGAGGGAGTGGTGACACACCCAAGTTTGTGGACACTGGCCACCTATGCTGTGTATCAAGCTGCCTTTTTGTTCAGTTGAAGGCATTTTAAATAATATTAAATAGATTAGCCATTGATTGGTTTATGTAGTCATAATCCCCAGAGGATGAAAACTAAAAATGTTGGTGATCCTTGATTTTACCTTTTATTCAAACGGCATTGTTAGGTGTAGAGTAAAACTTACACTCCATCTGTGAGAGAGTTTGACGTGTATTGTCGACTAAATAAATTATAGGGATCATCCATGCTCCAAACCGAATGAACCCGAACAGCCTGCACCTAGCATCTAGTGCCACAACGAGGGTGTCAATTGTTTTGCTAATTGGCTAATGTTAGCATGCTATTAAGCTAATCTTGGACTATATTTGTTATGTATTATTCTACGCATGCCAGCACTGTCACTTTTGGTTTGTCATGGTGATGTAAGCATTCGGTTCGAAAGGATTACAGCGTCAGCCTCATAAGGCAGCTAGTGGGGCTCTATGCTACTAGCTTCCTTGTTGCGCAGCTAATCTGTGGCGTTCGGCGCCGCTTGCACACCTTTTATTGCAGAGGGCAGCAAACAGTCACAGAAAAGGTATAGGTAAACCGCTTTGATAATGCGCCCTTCATTCATCTGTATGTTTTTGTGTCTGCCGCTCTATTTCCTCGCCTTCGTGTCTTTGTCCTTGCTTTCCACTTGTGTCTCCCCATCCTCCTGCCTACTTCTCTCTCTCTCTTTCTCTCTGTCTCCGTCTTTCTTTTCCTCCCACTCAGCTTTTGTGACGCTGTGAAGACTGATGTATGCCTGTTTAAGAGATCGAAAGAGAACATTCACGAACAAAGAGTTGCCTCGTCGCTTCACTCGACGCGCGTCGGGGCTGCTCCCATAAACAAAGCTAATGCTATCAGAGGCATTTCGCCGTACGCGCTTGTGTGTGTGTGTGTGTGTGTGTATGTGTGTGTGTGTGTGTGTGTGTGTGTGTGTGTGTGTGCGCGAGCGCCAGGCATTGTGTCTGGGTACAAACGCACTTCCTTGAACCTTCTTCCACCTGCCGCGACTGACTGGAGGCGGTGTGTTGAATGCTCTCTCCTTCTTTCTTGTTGTTGACATTCAAACAGCGTAGTGGGTTTTGTTGCGTGTGAAGTGCCAGAGGTGGAATCCACCTGGCATTATAAAGAAATGTGTCGACAAAAGAGTGCGTTTCAGAAATATGGGTACAATTGAGAGCTTTTGTGTGTGAGCATGTGTGTGTGTGTGTGTGTGTGCGTGTGTGTGCGTGAATGCTCATGTGTACCTGTGCAGGACTAATACCCACAAAGGAGCCATGAATCATGTTTACACCCTTGGCGTAGGACCTTTCATCCATCATCGCCGCGTGGCTCTGTGTGCGCGCCTGTTGCCGCGCTCCTAATTTGACCAGAGAATGAGCGAATGTTATCATTTTCCCGCCCTTGACCCATTCCCGCGCCAGAGACACAAATGCCAGATTGATAAAAGATTGAATGAGGGCAGAAAACTAAATAAACAGGAGAAGGGACAAACCGAATGAAATAAAGAAAGAGAGGGAAGTGGGAAAGACGTCGCTTCGGGCATCAAAAGTACACGACAGCTAAAGGGAGAAAGAATCTTATAAATAGTTTTGAAACTGTTTTATTGTCTGCTGAGGCTTTTCCTCTCCGCGACGGAAAATCTCATTTTCAATAACACAGCGTGTTGCAAATATTAGATATTCTCCAAACCCAGGATGTCGCCGTACTCATCACAAAGTGTCATCAAAAAAGAGTTATCCTCGGCAGATGGATTAGCTTCGGTTTTTCCACATGCAGACTTTGACCTCTGGGTTGTAAATTGCAGATGGTTATCAGGAGACAAGCTGGAATGGAATGACAAGCGAGGGGAATCTGATCCCCGGGCTAAAACTTTGGATCTGTCAGGGTAAGTTTAAACCCTGAAAAGTTGCTTCAAATGTGTCCACCGTTTTATATTTTTATATATATATATCTTTCTCCCCATCAGTTTTTTTTTTGACATTATCTGGTCTTCTAATAGGATTCTGGCTGATGCGCGCAGACGCGTGCGCGCACTTCACACGGCGTTTGATCTGGTCTCGCGGCGAGGTGACATCCCGCTGCCAGTAACGAGGCCCGCTCTTGAGGAAGGAGAACCCGAGGTCAAAGAGGCAACTACAATTCCACGGGCTTTCATTTAGCGGCTCGGCTCAACCGCTGCACCTGTCTTTGAGCCGAGATTAAAGACCTTCAAAAAAGAGACAGAGGGAGAGAGAAAGGAAGAAAGAAAGAAAGAAAGAAAGAAAGAAAGAAAGAAAGAAAGAAGAGGAGGAGGAGGCTGTAGGGAGGGGGCGGGAGGAAAAAAAAAAGTTCAGTGACAACAACGGGAGAAAAAACCTCAGCTGTCAAAACTCAATGTCATTGTATCTCAAAAGGGAATTGGTAATTGGCCAGGAGAGCAAGGGAGAAGGGGACTGGAGAGGAGGAAAGGGCCGAGGCGAGGAAGGTTCCTCGGCTGTGCTGCTGAGGCATGCTGCACACGTCGGCTGTAGCCCCGGGCCGAGGGAGGCCAGCTCGGCTGTGAAGGAGGCGTATCTCTGCAGCGGGGTTCCAAAGCAGTATTGATGTCAGAGAGGAATAAAACTCAACAGCACTTCCTATTGTTGCTGGGCGGATAAAGACAAAGCGGTAGCCCCCCCTGCTGCGATGAGTGGGATTTGTGGGGGGGTGGGGGTGGACGTGACTCCTAAAGATTCACCACTAGCCGCTCGCTGGTTAACCAGATCACCTGCTGGGAACGGGCCGGGATGTTTTATGAATCCGCGCATTTCGGGGTAATACTGTGGTCAACAGCAAAACCTAGGAGAAAGAGGCTTTTACTCTCCACGATACAATGGGGCCTTTTTTTTTTCTTTCTTTTTTTTTTAATTTTCAAGAGCACCTGTTTGAGTAATTCTTCTAAACCTCAGCAGGAGGCTCTTGTGCGAGACAAAAAAACAAATCCGCCTGCTAAAGAATGCGGACTACTCGGGAACCTCTCAAAATTCAGGAGCAACAATGAGGCCAATGGGTTCTATTTATCCCCGTTCATTCATTCCTATGTCATGTGTAGGAATTCACCGAGTTGAGAGTTCAAGGGAGGCCAGGCCGATCAAAGGGCGCGCTGAGGGTAAGGATCACTTCAGAGGGGTGACTCAGACAATGCCTAAGCAGCGAGGACACTTAAGTCTGTTCACTCTGCGGTGATGTGTGCAGCCTACAAAAGGGTTTAAGGTTTAAGAGAGAATCTCAGTCGCTTTGATTTATGCAGCTGGTTCAGGCCGCGATCCGTTTCTTCGTTAAATAAACCAGCAATCCAGACCGCGGCGCTTCACGTTTAGTGATCGTCAGCTAGACATCCCAGTCCAAACAAAGCGATCTCCGGGATCCAGACCCCACCGATTAACTATTAAAAAACAAACGTGCAACCGGCGCTGCCGTCGCCACCGCCTCGCCGAGTCCTTAGCTCTCGCTCGACGAACAGAAAGCATCTTGTCGCGTGAGGGTGTCCTCGATGAATGTTTTAGCATCACGCGGAAAGTCACGTTCGCGCACGGCGCCTTCGCTCTCAGGACGTCAGATTGTTTAGGTGAGGCCGAGCGGCTCGTCTGACACCGCACCTCATACTTCACCGGTGGATTTACTTTATTTGGCTGTTTGGATACGTTACTAAATCCTGCAAGGTTTATTCAGATGGTCACTATCCAGCGTGTGACAGTCCAAAGAAAATGCAGTGAAAGGCAAATAGAGGATTCGCTCCGATATCTTTGCAGCACTCTGCTTTTAATATTTCAGGGTAGTGGGCATAATACTTGCATGTTCTGGGACAGAGAATTTCACTTCAAAGGAAGGCTGTGTTTAACCTAGAAAATATAGCAATTCTGTAAAAATGGCTGGTTTGAAAAAGTGTTCTGATTCTGTGTGCTGAGCCTAAGGTTTGGCTCTGAACCTGAATTCAACTTCTGACTGTAAGAGGAGGCAGCTCTGATTTTTTATTTATTTTTTTGTTCCCTCCCTGTGCAAGGTATCTGTGCCTACGTGAACGTACACACACACACATGCACGCCGACATAAAGACACCGACACATAAGCCACACTGGCGCTTTTCAGCGAAGATGTTAGAATGATGCGGTCTGTGTGTGTTCCTTTTCTCTCTGGCCCCGCATCCACCGCCTCATCTTTTGTGCCTTTGACACGCTCGTACGTTCTGGCTTCTTTTTTGCCGCGGTGCTATGTCATGATCAATTTACCGCTCGGCACATGACGGCCCCTAGCGCCTCAGAGGATTTGAAGGACTTTGTGTGCAATCCCAGCCTGCCTCGCATTTTCTCTCTCAACACACAAAAAACGGGCATTTGTATTCTCATCCAGGGCCTTTTGAGTGAGATTGCGTCTCGGCTCTCGCCTCTGTGATTCCAGGTTATTGTTTGGAAGGGGGATCTCAGGCGAAATCTCGTCCGGAAGCGAACGGCAGCTGCCGAGTTTCGCTTGAGTTTCACGCCGCTCGGGTTCCAAACCCGCGCTGAGATCGGCCCGGAAAGATCTTCCAGGACCTGTGCCCGCGCCCGTACGTGTGCATCCGTGCGGGCCCCCGCGACAGCGCGTGAGAAAGAGAGAGCACCGAAGCATTTTCAAAACATCAGGCTCAATCAGCGCTCATTTGTTCAGGGACCCTGAGAAACCGAGCTCATTGCCTCAAATAGTGACAGAGTGGGAGGGAGCCACTGACAAGTGTTGTTCTTTGGAGCTGCAGTATGTTTGTGCACCTGCCTGCTTTTTTTTTTTTTTTTTTTTAAATGCGCTTCTGCCAGCGCGGAACACAAATATGGCTTGGCATGCACTGATACATAATGCCGCTCGCTGTGTTCCATATTTCAATTTACCTCCTGACTCGGGCTCGACCGGCAGCCAAAGACGACGGTCTGGTGGAGCCCTTTTTTTTTTTTTTTTTGTGAGAGACGTAACAAAATGTAGGTACATGTCGGCTTTCAGCGCTGCGGCGCTCTTTTAGCTCACATGCTAAACGGCTTGGCCAACAATCCACTAAAGCGCGGGAGCTTTGCATCGAGGACATTTGCAATTCAACAACTGTCATCAGAGCTATGCATGCCACGGCGAGCCAGCCAACGTATTATATTCTCATTCTGCTTTCGTATGCGGGTTGCTGCCCGCCGCCACTGGCAAGGCTACGCTTGCGTGTGTGTCTAGTTGTGCTCACATTATTAATCTGGCTGAGGCGGAATGCATTCACACAGCCCACACTTGTGTGTTGCATTGCTTATTCTCTCTCGGCCTCCTTCTGTCTCTCGCCTTTTTCCTTCCCAACCCCTGTCCTTCCTCTTCATCCCGTTCTTCTCATCATCTCGCTGCGATCCTCGGCGAGCGTACACACGGCGCGCCAGCGGCGGGGAGGGATGGGAGGGGGGGGCTTAATTGAATAACGCGCCACGGTATAAAGCGGGCCTCATTAAAAGGCCCTTCTATGGATTAAAATGCTGAGGTGAACACATTTTCCGCATGCGGAGGTAACTTAATGCATTCGCTTACCTCCGCTAATGAAGCGAGAGTTGACCAATGGGCGCAAATTTATGTGTTTGCCGGCGAAAGCCACGCTGGTGCATGGGCAGGTTTTTTTTTTTGGGTCACGTAAACAGCATTGCTGAGTGATAATGAGGTCGCGTGTTACGCTTATGCAAATCTTTCATGCCGCCGCTATTTAAACACAGCGTTTGCAGCCATTCACCTTTGAATTACACCTGTGAGCCCAATCTATGATACTGGCCAATGGAGCATTAACAGGACCTATACATTGCGCCTTGTTTGTCACCGCCTTCTGTGTCCCAAAGGAAAGCCAGTGTAAAATATTCCCATGGTGTGTGGCAGAAGCATGGGTGTCAATGGTACACCTGTTTTTATATTCGTTATCTGGGAGTAGTTGTAGAGACCGGTTTGATTTCCCTCTATGTACACAAGGTGTCTCGGTGACCTAAAAACTATCCAAACTACTTTCCAGGTGGCTGCCCACTGCTTCCAAAAAAGCATTCCTCATATGTAACTGCATACAAGTACACGGCAAGTAAAGCTCATTTGCTAAGCAGTAGCATTTAAGTAATTTGAGTCTTGTAAAGCTGCCAGAAGCTACTGCATGTTTCTGTGTATTTTTCCACGGTTTTTGATTTAGAAGTGAATTCCTTCAATGCCCTCTCCCTTGTTGAGACACTTTCCACCCGTTGAACCTCGTGAGTCTGACTTTCCTTCGAACTCGCTTGGTGATTACACCGTGGCGCTGTTCCAGTGGCCAGGCAAGTGCAGTTCACTGGAAGGCAGCGAACCCCGTAGCTTGCTGCATCTGGGTGGCTAACCTCAACGCTGGCCGACCCCGAGACCTGCTACAAAGCGGTAGCGATGCCGTATAAACGCCCACCTTCTTGGGATATTCACCAAATTGAAACCCACAAATTAGGACGTATTTGCTTAGAAAAAGTGGTGCTCTATGATAATAAGCCAATCAGCCATCACAACCACTGAGAGGAGAAGTAAATAATCTTGACCATCTAATATCAATTCAATGTTCCGCTGGGAAACTTTTGGACCTGTTATTTGTTTGGATGTTACTCAGACATGTACCCTCACCCCACAGCAATGACACGCGGTAGCAGATGGCAGTAGTCATCCCCAGCAGGATGCCACCTGACACAGACACACACAAAAACGGTTTAGGACCAACTCAGATTGCCTCTGAACTGCGCTAATTAGCTCGCTAAATTGTTAGCCTCTGCGAACTGTCAAAATCACAATGTTCCAACTGAAGACAGCAAAAGATTGAGGCTTTTTATTCTTCTCTCCCTGCCTAGTGCACACCATAAAGCTTCGATATCATTTATTTACCCGACCCACGCGAGCGGCCGCGGAGCAGAAAGCCACGACAAGGGGCGTCAGCCGTGAGAACCCCATCGATAAAGTTTGCTAACTAAGCCTTTTTCTTTTCTTTTTCCCCCCCTCTCCCGTTGGACGAGACTGGCCATCTTTCTTTTCAGAAAACAAACACACACACACAAAAAAAAAACCTCCAAAGCCCACGGTGTAAATTCAAATTACCCAACCTCATCCTTGTATGGATATGAGATTTCTTTGGCTAATATTGATATGCAGAGTTTTTCTCATTATCCCGGGCGAATGAAACGGCTCCAAAACAACACAGCAAGCGTGTCTCATGCGAGGTGCTGAGGAAGGAGGGAAGAAGAAGAAAGAAAAGTTAATGTTTAATTTGCGAAAAACAACGCCCTGACTAATGAATTTTCTAAGTTTGTTTCCTCGCTCACAGCTCCTTGTTTGACTTTGTTTTAATAGAGCGTGCTGATTTAGAAAAATGAGGGGCCGCGGGAGCAGCAGCGGCGGCAGACAGAGAGAGACAGACAGACAGAGAGACAGAGAGACAGAGGGGAGAAAAATAAGGTGTTTTTGCAGAAAACACCTTATTTGGACTTTTCCGAGGTGATCCGACCGAGCTCTGCCAAAATGAGATGTTGGAGCAGAAGTGGGAGACAAGAAACAGCTTACATGGGGAGCGCGTTGCCAGAGGCATTTTAATGATGCGTGGGGTTGGGGTGCGGGGGCGGGGGGGGGAGAGGGGTGTTAGGAACACGAGCAACAGACACTGCTCCAGTGAGCTCCAGACATGAGTTGAATAACTGCTGAATAAAGAATCTAACGTCTCCTCGCAGCATCGCATATATCAAGCGAGAGGGAGGAGGGAGAAAAAAAAAAAAAAAAGAAAAAAGAAAAGTAGCCAGGTGCCGCGGGAGGCCTCAGTTCAGAGTGAGTTCATGGAAGCGGTCTTGGAGTCGCGCTGAACATCCACTCCGCTCCGTCAGGAGTAAACACGCCGAAGTTGGAAGTAAAGTTAGTGATTTCTCAGAGGATGTCGCTCCTCCTCACATTTTAGCAGAACCTCGTCGTGATTTCCGTACACCTGAAATTGTGCCGAGAATTTGCCTGTGACTCATCCTCCCTTTCCCCGACTGTACCGTTTTCTTTTTCTTTTTTTTCTTTTTTCAAAGCTGCCTTTACAAAGTCTAAGGAAATGTCTGGAATTTACAAAAAAACAGGCAAGTGAAAAGGAAAAAAAAAAAGAAAAAATCACTGTGATATGAGCAGCAGCAGCAGCAGAAGCGGCGGCAGCAGCCTGTCTGTTCCATCTCCTCGGCTTTCAACCCTTCTCTCATTCTAGTTACTAGAAGCACGGCGGCGGCTCTGAAGTGGAATAACTTTGCCGAGCGCCGTGACCTTGTTGCACTCATGAAAGGAACTTTTCTCGGGGATCGCATGCGCCGCCTTACGGATGCCGCGCACTCCGAGGTTCTGCGAGGAGGTGAGCAGCAGCGGGGGGAGGAGGGGGAGGGGGAAGGGAAGGGGATAAGCTGAGCCGTCGCACGCTCTGCATTCCACCGTGACAGCACAGCGCGTACACGCCTTCTTTCTCACACACACGCACAAAACAGTAGCAGTTGTGAATGTTGTCGTTCCGCCTTTTTTCCCTTCCTGTTTTTTGAAGACGCCACACCTGACGTCTAATTGCTTCCCCGCGCCCTTCAACTCCGGCTGTTCACCCGATCCCGCGTCGCTCCATTACCGTCCGCAGTAATGATCCGACTTCAGTCCCCAGGTGAATGTGTGACAAAGGCCTGAGTCATCCCTTTCCCTTTCGTGTTAAGCCAGGTATGCTGAGGCATGGGATCCGGGAGTGGAGCTCGCAAGGAGGTTAGCGGTTGCGGTGCGACGCAAAAAAAAAAAAAAAAAGGGGCCCATGTTTATTCCCCACCCGAAAAAAAAAAAATCCCTGCACAACTTTTAACTTGTTACTTCAAAGTAGCCCATTGTTACTCGGATAACACCAGCTCCTTTCGCAAAATGGGTTCATTTCCACCCAGAGAGAGGCGTCCCTGGAGGATGACAGGAGTGTGTTTGTTCCAACTCATCACAATAAATGTAATTACACCGGATATTTAATGCTTCTTTTTTTTTCATGTATTTTCTTTTTTTCCTTTTGCCTCGTCAGTGTGTAATTAACGATCGCTGAGAGGAATCAAAGGAACGAGAAAGACTTGTTTTGTTTTTTTTTTGTTTTTCTGTCAAGCGCCTCCATTCTATCCGTCTTCCCTTCGCGTCCCCTGAGGCCAAAATGCCTCTTGCACAATTTGATTCGGAGCGGAGTGACAAAACTGCCTCGACTCTGGGCGGCTTTAACCCTCGAAGGCCGGGAGCGACTGGCGTCAACCTGCGAGGTATTATTTTTTTTAAGCGATAAGAGCAGACGTGGCCGAGGAAGGTGTGAGAAAATCCCGGCGGGTGTAGTTGATGTCTTCGGGTTTGTTCATCCCGAGCAGAGCCGGGCGGCTTCTGAAGGCGTTCAAAGGCCTTTGTCTCTGCTTTGATACACATCCCCCTGAACGGAGGCGACACCAACCGAGGGCTGGACTGTTGCAGACTGCGCTTCAAGGCGGACCGCTTCTGTTTTTAGTCGCACTACACCTCAAGAAGAACTTGTATGTTTCCAAAACTCCCTTGATGAATGATCACAATTATCCCCCCCCTACCCCTTCGCCTTGTCTCCCTGCTGCTAGTGCTATTTCTTGCTTTTTGTCTCCGCTCTCTTGTCTTCAGTTGATCTCTCCCACCTGTCGTTCCTGTAGGAACAAATCTAAACCACTGTATCTAAGGCTCCTGGTAGATGTTTCTGGCCTGAGCCACTTGTTTATTAAATCCCCTCGGCATAAAGAAAACAAGACTACGGAGACGATTTACTTTGGACTCAGTTCTAAAAAGGTCAGGAATGTTTTGCCACGCACGGATTAGGTCCTCAAAGGCAGAAACGGGGCCTTTTTGAAACACTGAAATGAATTCATCTAGTTTTGTAAAGTCGCGTCGCGGCGCTGTTTATACACATCGTTTCCTCTCGATCCGTGATATCAGACCCCGGAGCTGTCGCCGGGAGGCGCGCGCCGGGGCCGACGGGACTCGGTGTCTCGACGGGCCGAGGGAGAGCCAGGTGCTCTTTACAAACACTCCCATTAGAGACGGGAGCTGGCGCTTGTTTGAATAACTTTCTGACGCGAAGGCCTGATGTTTACCCGCCATTGATCCCCCGCTGTCCATTACGCCTCGATCGGGCGAGGGAGGATGGGGGGCAGACGCTGGTGTCAGTAACCACCGCTACAGGAAATCCATAACTAATACCGTTCTTATTACGAGTGCTGGCTTTAAAACAGACGAGAGGGTCTCATTATACCTGCAGCGGCAGGTGGTGATTTTACACAGGTTTTTCATTTTCATCCTTTTCTAAAGAAACAGCCAGAATCTGGGGATGCTACAAATACGCTGCAATGCTCAGGAATACATACATATGTGCATGAGTTGCTATATGCAGATGCTGAATCTCGGCCTCATTGATATGCTGGCGGTAACAAACCAACGCGGCTCCGTGTAGCTGCGGGGGGTCCTGGGCCGCCACTGCAGACAACATCGGAGGGAAAACAACACCAGCGAGGGAGCGGAGAGTGTGTGTGTGTGTGTGGGGGGGACTTCTGAAGTGAAATGTGGATTGTAGATGTATAGACACACTAAGACTGGAGGAGTCACACAGAGCCCTGCAGCCATTCTGGGCCATGATGAAACAATGACCCAGGAGCAGACAAATTTAGAGACAAGCAGGGTCTCCCAGGAAGCATCTCCATTTGGACTGGAATGGCAAGCGTGACCCTCATCTCTCTGCTCCTCACCTCCTACTAATTGAATCAGGCTGCTGCCCAGGATAATTCTGCGTGTGCGTGTGTGTGAGAGAAAGCGAGAGAGAGAAGAAGAGAAAGTGAGGAGATGTGTGTGTGTGCAGGGAGTCTCTTTAAAACCATTAAAACGTGTCTTTCTGAGCCTCATTTCATTTAGCCGGGATGTGTTATCACATGAGAAGAGACTGGGAACGTTGTACACAGGTCCGCAGACGGAAACCCGTGGAACCCACCTTTTGACCCTCTCTGCCAAAACCCAGAGGCCAGAGGGCAAGTGCATAATGTCGCGCGCACAACAACAAAAAAAAATCCCAGAGAAAACATGCATTATAAATTTGCCTGCTCCCTTGCTGCTCCCCCAAAACCCACTTCTGATGCTAAGCTTTCCGCTCCATTCTGATGCATGGATTTAATTAAGAAACAGCGGAATAAACATTAAAAATGTATGACTGGAAATCGCCGCAAGTTCTAGATTCCCCCCCCTTCTTCCCCCCTCACTCCTTTCCCACTGAATATTCCAAAACAATATTTAAGCACTGTTGAGACAGAGCATTAATTAAAGTTTTTTTCCCTCATTTCCTCCTTTTCCCGGCGTGAAAGACCAGTATGGAGACATGGCATCATCAAGGCCAGGCGTGGACATGAAGAGGGGCTGTCCAGGGGGGTGAGAGGGGGGGGACTCTTATTAGGATTCCTCTCTGATTTTTTTTTTCTTCCTTTTTTTGGCTGCTTGCTCTGCAGCCACGACTCCGGCGGTCTCATCGGCTTGCGAGGTTTAAAAAGGAGCTTTGAGGAGCTCGCGCCCAATAATTAGTCTGTAGTCTGCTTTAAGAACGTTGAGGTAAACAGGGTTTAATTAGGAAGGGGTAAAGCAATCTGGGACAGATGTTGTGCAGGAGGTATCCTGCTGCGACTGTTTTTGGTTCGTGTCACAGTGAGAGGGGTGAAAAAAAAAATCTTGCTATTCCGGAAAGGCAAAAATAACTAATTGTTACACACACACACACACACACGTGGAGGAGTTTGTCTTGTTGTGTTGTTAAGGAGCTTACACCGCAACTGGGATGAATGGCCGGGACACAAAAGGGAGGCGAGGAACACTTGTTCGCTCATGTCAGGCTGGAATGTATTTCTATAAATCAGTATCTGTGCAGTAAAGAGCTTAAGTCCACAGGCCCGCAGCGACGGAGGCAGGTGCCCAGAGAATGTACACAACCGCTGCTTAAAACCCGCTGATGGCATCAGCGGAGCTCCGCCGGGGTCTTAAGTCGCCGCTAAACCGCGCGGAAGCTCTCCTCCGACCGGGCAGGCGGCTGAGCGAGGATCAGCGGCCCCGACGACGCGGCCGTCAGTGCACCATTTTGGGAAAGTAACAAAAGCAAACACACCTAAGGCGGGCTTTATGGATTCTAAGCCTTAAATAACCACGTCCGCTAAGCTGGAAGAACAGAGGAGGAAGAGGAGGAGGATGGGAGTGTGAGAATGAGAGAGAGATGGAGGAGGAGGAGGAGGAGGAGGGTACGATGGTGAGAGAATGGAGTGTTAAAACGGAGACGATGAGAAGGGAGAGAAGCTTTGAGGGGCAGATGAGGATGACAGGGAACGGTGGGGGGGAGAGGAGGAGGGGGGAGTGAGAGAAAAATCACGCATTCTTGACAGAAGCAACATGGCAGGATCACACAGCTATTTTTCATTCACACTCCTCTGCATTCGCACATGATTTCAAAGGTACCCGGGCCCCGAGGAAGCCTTCCAGCAAACGCTGTTTGCCAATTTTTCAAACCTGTCACTCCCTTTCGGTGTATCAGCTCGCGCCGCACAAAGGGCCTCCTCCTAATGCTGTCGCGATTGTTGTTGTCATTGTGTGCCTGTGCGAGGTAAACATGTGAGGCGGTGTCGTCCACCTCCTCCACCCCCCCCAACACACACACTCACACACACACACACACACACAAAGCGCATCGCGCTCGGATATCGCAGTGTAAGGCGACAAACATCACTGTGGGAGGGACAGCGAGCAAGTGAGCGCCCCCCTTTCATTTTTTTTCCTCGCGTTCCGACCGCGTCGGAGCTCGCATGAAAGTGCGGCCTGCGTAAAAGACGCGCCGCCGCCTTGAGCGATACGCACGTAAAGAGAGAATGTGGTTCGTCCTCACTAAGGTAATCATCTTCTCCCCCCCCTGCCGCGATCACCAGTCCCAACCTTTGCGCGCCTTCTGGGGTGTTAATAAAAACAGCTGAGCCTCTGACACACACACACACAGCCTCGCCTGCAGTGAGGTGCAGGCTCGGCTGTGGAAAAGAAAACCAGACCAGGGCGCCCGGGGCAGCAGACAGGTAGAAGTCGGTGTTGTTGTATTTGGCGCCCGAGGAACATGCAAAGACACCCACACTTTTTTTTTTTCTCGGTCCTCCACTTTTTTACGCACACATTCACTGCCCACAGTGCTCATTATGAGCTCCGACACAAAGGCTAGCACTCAGACAGAGGCCGCTGTGTGTTCCTAAAGGCTGGGAACCTTCTATTTAAAGACCGTTCTTTTAGCCTCCTACCACAACGACGCCTCACGAAGTTCATACGAGCAAGGTTAAAGCGTCACACTTGATCAACATGTGGCATCCCCGAGTGCGGCTCCCGCCTCGCAGCTCCTCCGAACAGGTCGCGATGCGCTTTTTGCCAAAGGCAGTTTCAGGCGCGTCCACGTCGCCACACAGGCGAGGGCCCGCCTCACTTCATTCAAGGCT
Source organism: Mugil cephalus (assembly GCF_022458985.1). NCBI lineage: Eukaryota > Metazoa > Chordata > Actinopteri > Mugiliformes > Mugilidae > Mugil > Mugil cephalus. The sequence goes on from NC_061770.1 coordinate 45,663,787, forward strand.
CTGCGCCTTCTTTACAGTTGAAGAGACGGTCAGTCGGTTTGTTTTGCACACACACACACACACACACAAACACGTGCGCACGGTTGTAAAAAACACACACCTCGCCTGGGTTCATTCCTTTGATTCCTGCTTCTGGTTTTTAAACTGTGGCCTGATCGGCTGCATACCTGTAAATAGTATGATAGGTTGCTGTAGTCTGCACACACACACACACACACACACACACACACACACACACACACACTTGGCCTTTCACTCTGTTCCATTTATTGTATGTATTCAACAGTCCTCCTTTATGATCCTTGACACCAGTTAATCTGGCTCGATGAATTCATCGCCATTCAGCCGTCATCCGTGTGTCTTTAAAACCCACGGCCGCTTAATAGAAAACGCCCGATTTCAATGCGGCTCCTCAACGGCAGGCTTGACCTTGCGTGGCGTGTCTTTTCTCGCACGGCTGCGGAACGTGACGGGGGCCATTCAAACGCACGTCGCGCTCATTGGTCTCTCCCGGCTCGACTAAAAGTTAAAAAAAACAACAACAACAGCGCAACGTGTTTTAAATCACTTTCGCCCCAGCTTGGCGACGCAGCGCGCACACGGTTCCCACGCAGGAATAGACGGAGGATGTGGCTAACCGCGGCGGATGTAGTGCCAAAATAGAGACCTCCAGTTAAAGAGCAAGGCGACCACTGATGTTCCCTCGCTGTCTAATTTGATCTCGTGAATCAAGCGCTCAAAGTGGGAAGGGCAGTAAATTTCTAAGCCTCCCTAAGGAGCCCGTGACACGGGGAAGAGGCGAGCCCACCGTAGTAACGCAAACGGCTGCCAATGTAGCATTCGGGGGCCTCCTTCTTTGAAAAGCTCCCTGCAAGGCCATATGGCTTTACCAAAACGGCTCAACACAACGCGCTGTTCCCACGTCGTTGCCTCTCAGCTCGGCTTTTGGTTGGCGCTCGTGCGTCTGAATTACCGGGTACAAGCCAGATGAGAGAACAACAGAAACCTTTTTTTTTTTAAAAAAAAAAACCTCCAGGCATATGGTCACGGGAGAAGTCGCAGTGGGTGGCGGAGAGCGCGGTGGAGGTATATTGTCATAGTAACAATAGATAGCCCACCAAGGATTCCTGAGCAAACGTACGGTTTAAACAGCGGCCGTGAGGAGCCGGGGCCACTATCCCCGCTCGTTCGAGCGAAATCGCGTTGGCACGGGCCACTCCGGCATTTTTAAATGCAAATTACAAGGCCTTTTGATTGTCGCGCCTCGCAATTCGCCGAGAGAAGGGGCTGAAAGAGGAGCGCGAGGAGGTTTGAGAAGCGTGGGCACACACATGCACACACCCAGACGTGGATCTTTCAACTGTGCGGGGGAAGGAAAAGGGAGGCGAGAGCTGTTATGCATGTCAAGCACATTTGCGCAGACATCAAACGGTAGCCCGCAAAAAAAAAAAAAAAAAAAAGCTTCATGGGGTAAAGTAATCTGCAGCGCCCGCAGAATCCTGATGGTGGTTAAACAGAAAGCAACTGTCTCTCCCTCCCAGGGTCCGGCCGGGGATCCCCACGGCCGCGCACTCGTAAATGTCACCCGCGCAGGCACTCCGCCGCGCCGCGGAAGTCACTCAGAGCTTCCCTCGCGTCGCCGGCTCATAAGAGCTCTCCGCCGCGCGATAGGCTTTCCTTCATGCACTTATGTTCCCAGCAGTTCGCCCTCCTTCCGCTCAAGACTGTTATTAATATATCATTACAGGCAGATTAAAAGTGATGAATCTGACATTAAGTGAGGCTTATTAAAGCGAGGGCCGGGTCTAGGACAAAGCTGAGGTAAAAAATGAAAAAGAGGAGAAGAAGAAGAAGAAGGAGGAAAAAACGGAGCTCGGTCATGTTTAAGCAGCTTTGTTTACCATTAGTCTAATCATTTTACCGCCCCCGGACGTGTCAGTGTGATTGATATCCTCGCCTTTCCCGCAATCCCAGACCTCATCAGCCAAGAACCAAAAGGCAAAGAATGTAACAGCGTTCCCTATTTCGTCCTGCCTCTGTGGGGCACACTATGAACCCCCCCCCCAACCCCTCCACACACACACACACACACACACACACACACACCCCTTCTCGAGGCACTTCTCAGCACCGAATCCACTCTGTAATTTACAATTGGCTATTGTGTCCCAAGTGTCGCGCCGGAGCAACTCAAGAGCAAATGAACCACGTCAAAGAGCAGTCTCTCAGTCTTGATTACACACCCCCTCCTTTGTCTCCTTCCGTAATTGTAGCAAGCCGAGCAAAAAGCCGCGGCCCGGTGGAAGGTGTTATTATTGTTATTATTATTATTCAGCAACGTGAGCCCAACCCACGCCTTCGTGAAAAACAAAAAAAAAACAACAACAAAACTTAACAGCTCTCTCGCCAGTGGCCGGCTCGATCGGTTGTTTGTAGCTGTTACAACGGTGGTAGAAAGAAGGAGGCCTGAGGAGGAGGCTCTTGAGATCCTGCGAGAGAAAAGTGTAAAAGGTGAAACCGAAGCTGGATTATAAACAGGTTATAGGGCAAGGTGCCGCAGATCAATACGTGAAGCCATATTAAATGTCCGACGTCCGACTATTACAGTCACCTCCACTTCATATTCCAGCTGGACAGGCCTCCGGGAATGTGCAACATATGAGGGCTGCTGTCACAATATATTCAGTACACTTAATTACTGCAGCACAAAATAGACGTGACTGCATATATCTTGTAAATTTCTTAATTTCTGTTCGGGGTTTGTTAGTACTCTGTGGGATTAACACTAACAAATGTTTTTTTTTTTAAATTAATCTAGTTAAAAGTAGTAACTAGGGTGGAATCTGACAACCCCGAAAGAGTTTACCTCCTGATAAGACACCGAAAAGATTTCCCGTCAGTCGGATCGACAGGGACGATCAGGATGAAGTCGTACGCCGTTCTCGCGGTGCGGACCGACCTGCCACCTCGGCCTTATTTCATCGCGTGCCGTCAAACCATAAAGTGCAGGGCCGGCCGTGAGATCCGCGGAGAGGCCAGAAAGAAGAAAAAAAAAAGAAAAAATGCTTTAAGAAAATCCAATAAATCGATGCGAGCGCTTATTTAATTCCTACAGAGGGAGAAAAGAGCGAGCAGAGGGAAGTATGAGCCAAATTGAAATATTAGCATTTTCACAAAAAAAAAAAGAAAAAGAAAAAGAGGCCGGCCGGACTTCATATTTCAGTTGATTTGATAGCAGCTACCTTGCGAGGCCGGCCATAACTCCGGCTGCCCCGTGACCTTCATTCTTCAGCGGGCAGGCGGATTCTTCCAGACTCTGATAAGATTTATCGGTCCTGGCTAATAGCCTGCTCTCTGCCAGGTAAGGCCTCATTGATACAGAGGCCTCTGCTGCCCCTGCCAGTGCTTCGCTAATGAATATTTCTGCCTGTTTTGTTTTTTTTTTTTTGTGGGCACGTCCACGCGGGTCGTACGTGCATGTTAAAGAGAGCTACCTGAGCGGCGGCAGCGGCGGCGCCGGACAATCGGCACAGTCCGGGGCGAAGGATCCCTCGCTCAGGGGCGGGTGTGCGATTACGCCGAGAGAAGACTGGGATACTCGAGCTCCTCGTGTGTTTTAAACAGGTGGGGATAAAGCATCGCTCTAGCCTTCAGGCTCCATCTGCCTCTGCGCGCGTGTGTGCAGAGAGTATATGTAATAACCAGACACACATACTAATATAATGAACTGCATTCCTTGGGTAAACAGCACAGCCATACAAATACACACACACACACACACAGGATATTGAAACCCTCTCAGGCATGTCGCTGCGCGTGTGCCTGGCATGTAGGATGATGGAGAGGCTGAACTGTGGAGCCCCCCCCTACCACCACCACCACCCCCCCAACCCGCTCTCTTCTTCTCCACAAACACACACTGGTGCTGTACGCCCACGCACCTTCATCACACCCTCACGCGTGCGCCCGCCTTTCGCAGCGAGCGCACCCGCCGAGTACACAAGCGCAAACTTTCACACAGGTCCCCCCAGGCTTTGATGGATGGTCGGTGAGTGCTCTACCTCCTGTTTCATACACACATAATCTCATTTGGGGGCCACATGGTGGGAGCCGCACCAAAACAGGGCTAATAGAAGCAGTCAAGCTGTCCTCTTCCACTGCCTCCTCCAGTAAAGTCATATCCATTATACTCTCAGCTGCTTAGCGTGTACCGTACGTGTGACTGCGTCCCGTTATTAACCAGGCCTCATCCTTTGGACAAAAAGGGAGGTGGTGGGGGGGGGACAAAAAGGCTTAACGTTCATTATTTATCGCGGACAATTCTTACTTTGTCTTATGCAGTCAGGAGATCTCGGTCCAGCTTAATATTTTAGCAGTTTCTCAATACAAATGAGCGCGGCCAAAAGGGAGCGAGAAGGAATGTGGGACAAGTCTGTCGGAGCCTTAAAAAAAAAAAATCAATGCGAACCCGAACCAGGGGTGAAGGTTGTACCTATTAAATACGCTCCAATTACACCGCTGAACTTGTTGGCTTTTCTCCTGTCAATGCCTTCGCGTGTGCACACACGCACGCCTGCCCATCGTCTAGCTGAGCCCAGCGTCTCCCCTGTCCCCGTCGTCTTGCAGACAGCGCGTCAGTTAGAGCGTCTTTCTCCTCTCCCGTCGGCCCGACTTCGCAAACAACTTCACTTCGCACTAAGAGGCCTCACGGTTGGCCCGCCCGAGGGCCAAAAAAAAAAAAACTCGGGTGCCACTCGGGAGGTGAATTGTGGATTGATGTGTCCAGATTTCACGGCTCGTGTTTCTCATTTTTCCGACCAAGGCCGCACATGTGACGGCGCGGCCCGGCCCCGCTGGACAGGGGTTTAAATCGCGGCGCATCTTGACGGGGAGGTGGGGGGGGGCACGGACCCTGCTGGCAGCTCCCTTGACACCCTGGGCCGCGAGTGAGCGGCGGTGACAGGGAGCGATTCGCCTGATTCATTGCGACGCCTCCCGCTCCTCCGCGGCGAGCGAGGGACGGGCAGAGGGACGGAGGCGCGCTTAAACATACACTCAAGAAACTCTGCTCGCCACCTGTGCGGCTGAACGGAGAGCACATGGCCTGTGACCTTTTCTGCAAAACAACAGCGACGCAAACACATGATTACGGGCCTGCCTTCGCCAGACACCGTTGCGCTCTTGATGAGGTTCAGTGTCACAGTAAACAACGCGCTGCTGCTTCGCCTATTAGTCTCACAAACAACATGCCTTGCGTTTGATCCGTGTTGTGATCCAGCCCGTCGACAGTGGACTACTCCCCGGGGTTGTGCAGCGGCGGAGCTAAGTGATGTTCTCATTTAGTTGGTTCTGGCTTCGAGAGTCGATACGAGAGGACAGCTATAGAGAGAACCGCGAGGCTAGCATGGCATATCATAAACCTTGGGAGCCTTGTAAAAGTCAATTTACTGTACAAACGCCTCCTAACAATCGCAGCGGAGAAGCAAGTCTGCAGCGCGGTGAGTGCGCCGTGATTGATAGTGCCGCAGGAAAGACAAATCTGCAAATATGAATCGGCTTCATCCTGGTGAGCCCTATCTAATGCGATCTCTGCCGAGTATGAGATGAAATTCCGTCTTCGGTGGCAACCAAATTGCGCAAAAAGCGCCGAGGAGAAGGTGGCATCCTCGACACTTGCCACTTGCAATCAGCAGCGTGGAGAGCAATCAAGGTGACGTGTGGCTCAAATTCCTCCTCTTTCTGCCCCCCCCCCTCCCTCTGTATGCCACTGTCTCATCATGACAAGACGGGGTGAGACATGAAGCTTCCTCGGCTCCTTCACTTCACGAGTGTTTGTTTTCACGTGGAGGCAACTTGCGCTCATTGGAACATCTATTGTGTGCACAGAAAGGGGGAGTCAGGGGAGGAGGGAAGAGGAGAAGACAAAGCAATCTTCACGCGCTTTTTCCCCTATAGGTAAACGGAGTGAAAAGAAATAACCTCAGTATTAAAATATTATGCAGAGTAATATAGCACCCAGGCACGGCAATCTCCCTCCGACTTTCTCTCTCTCAGTCTCCACCGTTTCTGCCTGCGTATCAGGTAAGTCTAATCCTTAGATTAGTAATTGCCTTAGAGCGAATGCATTCAAATCACCAAACCAAATTATACCAGAAAATGCTGCCCGCTGCAATTTCACGAGTATTACTGTGCTCTCTTACCCTTTCCATTTTCCATTTCGGAACATAAACAACAAAAGCCCAGGTGGCGATAGATTGAATTAAGCCGTGATAGATCCAAAACTGTTTAGGTAGCGTTAGCCGCAGTCAGCGCTACGGAGGACAGGCGCTAATAATCATGCGAGAATAAACAAACCATCGCGCATCACCTCATTTCTTGCTTGATGCAAGATTTCCAGATTGCTCCCTTCTACTCATTAAGCACGTCGCCGCAATAGTTCAACTTCAACTGGCCGTCCTAAATTGTAAAGAAGCTACTTCCTGCTTCCCCTCTAAAAATAAGGTGACCTGCATCAGTGAGTGTTGTAGGGTCGCTTGCATGTTTTTGTTGGTACAGTGGTGGTTTAGCGTAGGTGTTTAGGCAGCTACGTTTTGTAGGCTGAAACAAATGAGGCCATAGGCAAAGTGCTACATTTCCATATTGGTTTCCTGAGCTGCTTGAACCCTGAAGGGTGATCGGATCCTATACTTTGTCTACAAAAGCCAACCGGGGTGGCCTCGATTTGCATGCCGACATCCTGTACGAGGGTATCGAGGCGAGGGTTCGCCCTATGTAAAATAGATGCTTGCGCAGGAGGGCGGTGGGAGGAACAGCTGGCCGGAGCGGCGGGAGACGTGCGCTGGGACCTGGCTTAAGCGCAACGTCCAGTTATGTTTTGCAGCATCAGCCCCCGAGGCGACGTAACCCGGGCTAAGCGCGCGGACCGGGGCTCTGCCTGCCCTGAGGGGGCCCCGCACCGCCAGAGCGCAGAACACAAGCTGCCGCTGCTCACCACTGATTAAAAGTGATCCACCTGGGCACGAGTGGCGCTTTGAAGTCAAATGATAAAAACCGGAGCGGATGGCTCGCGCTAATAACGGCGGCCTAAGCGATTTTCATTCCTCGCCGCATTACGGCTGGACTGCGTTATTTTCTGGCAGCAGACAGAACGGAAGCTACTGCCAGGAGCAATAAAGTTAAGTGTTCCTGTTAAGTGAAAACAATACTTACGAGCTTTGCAACTGGACATGAAAGGAGCAGACGCACCAGGTGCAACGTTGTGCAAACATGAGAGAGAGGGAGAATAAAAAAAAAAAAAAAGCAGGTAGAATTCACAACACAAGCGGCAATCAATGGAGGAAGAGATGAAATGTCAGGCCTGTTGCCCCTCCTGTTTGAGCCCTCAACAGCTGCTGGGCGACACGCCGGCTTTTCCCTCCCAGTTAGCTCGGCTTAATGACTGTTTAAATGTCTGACGGCCTAAAAGGAAAGGTTCGCCTCACTGATAAACTCCCTCAGTTGCCTGGTTACCTGCCTGAGCAGGTTGCCTGTGCAGTCATTGTAAGATTAGGTGAGCGAGGAGGGAGAAAGACGGAACCCGATACCTCAGAGATTACACTCAATGGTCAGCACTATTCTCCCCATCCTTCCCTCCTTCCCTCGCTCCCTCCCTCCCTCCCATGCCTTTCTCTCTGTGTTCCCGGCCAACCCCAAGTCCCCCGTGAAACAGTAGCGGCCATTCTCTGCGCCGCTAACAGGGCCGTCTTTCTTGCGCCTGTCTCTATCTCTTCCCACAGATGGACCAAAAGAGAGAGAGAGAGAGTGGCAAGGGAGCAGGGTTTTGTGGGTGAGGGTGCCTATGACACAAACACAATGATCAAACACATCTAACAATATCCGCTCTGCAATACGAGCACGTGCTTAAAGACTGGAAAATGTAACGCAAAAATATGTAAATGCCATTCTGTGAAGTCATAGTTTCCCATCAGGAGTTCGCACAAACTGAGTCCTGTAACTCAGGCACACAAGTGCCCTTGAGTGTTTTATTACGTCTTTAGCACTTACAACGGAACATTTTTAGATGCAGCGTCCCTAAAATCAAGAGCATGACCGTTTCACTACTTAATCTAATACAGGTTTAATGCCATTATTGGAGCACATGAGCACACACCTTCCCTTGAGTTAGCTCTCTTGTGCGGCTATTAAATTACGCCCTATTCACCCAAAGCGAATGCATCAACAGTTAAGTGTTTACTGAGCCCATAGGGTCTATGAAAGGCAATTTGAATTCCTGCTACTGTATATTAAATCCCAAAACAGCTTCGATAAACATGGATGATACTGCCAAGTATCATTAGCTCATAATTTAACTTGTTTAAGATATGAATCAAAAGGAATCACTCTGTGGGAGCACTGCAGGTTGAATTTGCTCCACTCGAGCCCATAAAAGTTACAGCAGCCTTTAATGTAGAGAGTAAATAAATAATTATATAAGTGGAGCATAGTGACACACAATACATGCTGCTGCTGCTGCTGCAGCAAATAGAGTGCCCTTTTAATTATGCAGGAGACATCCGAAAGCAACAGCACTCCTCACACTCTGGGAAGCAGCTCAGTGAATACACCATATTAGAGGCTGTTAAGAGACAGAGCAAAGGAAGAGCAGGCAGGGGGAGTAAAAAACGGGGGCCGAAATGATTTGAGAGAGGAGAGACGGCAAGAGGGAGGGGGAGAGGGATATAGAGAGATGAGAGTCGAGATTAAAAAAAAAAAGAGAGAGAGACACTACTGCAAGAAGAAAAGAAAAAAAGGCAAGGCAGGGAGAACCATTGTAAGGGGTATGATGTGGCAGAGGCTGCGAAAACAGTGGAATACAGAGAGGGGGCATGCAAGGATGCTCTGCACAGGCCCAAAAGAGAGTTATGACGAGAAGGGGAAGAAAAGGCAGCAGCGAGCAAAGACAAACACGAACAGAGATATCTAGAGGGAACCAAAGGGGAAAACAGGAAAGAAAGGAAAGGAAAAAAATCGGGAGAAAACACTTCAGAATTCTAAAGGATCGGTGCTGACACCAAGTAAAAGAAAGATCAATAATTCATTAGACTGCCATAGAAAGAAAAAAAAAACAACAATGTCGTCTTTTTTTTTCCTTCCCGAAAACGCAAATCACCCCGCTTCATTAAGTATTAACTTTGCTTCTCGCTGTTGCTGCACCAAACAAAGCAAAAACAACCAAAAAAAAGAACAACATGGAATCAATGAGAGCACACACATTTCCTGGAGATTAAATACCAGATCGTGCCACCTACGACTTCTCTCTGTGCCGTAAACGCTGAGAAGAGTCGGCGTGGGGGGGAAAAAAAGGAAAAGCAAAGAACAGAAAGAGAGGAGAAGCAGGTACAAGATGGCAGACGTTTATGTACAAGGAGAAAGATAAGGGAGCTCAAGACACCACGGCCCAATATGCTAGGTGATATAAAAATGTCCATTTTCACTGCTAGGTCAGTGAATTGATGCAGACCTTGAAGCACAGAAGAATGTTAGTGTGACCTCCCGGCCAGATGTTCCTACTCATGCAGAGACTGTAAAACTGACTCACGAAGCACACAAAAAGCCACAAAAGTGTACCTTTCTCTCTCTCCTTTGCTTTTTTTTTTTGTTGTTGTTCTCCCTTTCACAAGAAGAAAAGGCTGCCTTGTCACACACAGAGGGCAGGGCAGGGCTTGACACCGGCTAAGGGGAGGATAGCCGGCCCCCGCCACGCTCCCCTCTGGGATAAAATAACTGCAAACCAAACCCTTATGTGAGCTGTCTACAAGACTCAGACACACATTTGCAGAGGTTAGTAGCTGTGACACCCCTGACGGAAAAGGTAGCCTCAGCCCACGCTGCGATAAAAGTGAAAAAGTTGGACGTGTTTGGCCGAGTGGTAACAATACCCCTTCCTACGCTAATCTAAACCCTTCTCTTTCCTTTCAATATTACACGTGAATGGCACTCCAAACCAAAACAGATCAATACCGCTAACTTGACACACATTAGCACCATAAAGGCAACAAGACTACTGAGACTAGCCCTGTCAGAAAGCATTATGGTGGAGAGAACACTAAGAGGAAGAAGCAGAAGACATTTAAGAGTAGTGGAGGGAAACAAAAAAAGAACACTGAGATGTGTCTTCTTACCTGTTTGTTGTACTTGTTGATGGTTTGACTGCTGTATTCAGAGCAGTGGTCAGATCCAAGGGAAATGTTATCTCCGGTGCCAACAAAGGTATTGGCAGGGGGCAGGTCCTGAACTGCCTGGTGCTTTTTTCCAGCTGTCGGTGACTGCGGGTGAAGCTGGACAGTGGGGAGCGGCGAGCTGGACTTGTAGTGCCGGGCCAGATCCGGGCTCCCCGGCCCTCCATTGACTGAGCGGTATCGGCCCATGCCGGGACTGTCCGACAGCTTCTCGTTGACGCCGTCGTAGCGCTGCCCGTTGGGTTTGGAGGCCTCTACGGTGACAATGCTGCTGTAGAGCGGCTGTTTGGACTTCTGCTTCTTCTTATCTTTCTTGGGCTTCTTTGATTTGTCGTGCTGCTGTGGTGTGAAGAAATCTTCGTGATCCTTTTTGCCGGCCTCGTAACCATTCTTGTTCTTTGGGCGGCAGTAACGGGCCATGACAACAACAAGAATGATGAGAATTACTGTCATGATGCCCGAGACAACTCCGATGACGATGCTTAGGCGCTGTTTGCTGAGGTCGTAGTTGGGGTCGCCGGCAATGTTGGTGTTGAGAGACGTGCTAAGGCTCTTGGCCACCTGGGCCTCCACAATTGTGGAGTTGGAAAGCGTCTCGTTAACATAAACATGGACCAGGGTGGTGGTGCTCTGCGAAGGCTGCCCACTGTCGTTCACCTGGACCACCAGTCTGTGGAGGCCGTAGTGTTTCTGTTCCAACTTTGCCATTAGTGAAATGACCCCAGTGGCCCCGTCGATCTCAAACAGCTTGAAGGGGTTTCCTCCGATGATGCTGTAGTTCAGGTCTGCGTTGATGCCGGTGTCTGTGTCGGTGGCTAGGACGGTTCGGACCACCGTTCTAATGTTACTGGAGGGGGGAAGGAGGGTGTACGAGCTGTTTATTGGGAAGGTGACTGTTGGAGCGTTGTCATTTTCGTCCATGACGAAAAGCGAAACGGTGGCAGTGGCGGATCTGGGAGGGTCGCCTCCGTCCACAGCTTTGACACGGAATGTGTACGTCGTTTTCTGCTCTCGGTCAAAGGAGAGGGTGGAAAAAATTGTCCCAGTTTCGTTCTCGATGGAGAAGATTTCCTCCTCTTCCTCGATGAAAAGACCCATCTGCGCATTTTGGCCTTTATCTGCGTCAATGACCGTAACCATACCAACTGCGCTGTTTGGATCAAGGTTCTCTTTGACATAGAAGGTGAATACATCCTGCATGAACTTTGGTTCATTGTCATTCTTATCGGACACAAGGACGACCACTGTTGCAGAACCCTGAAGAGTGTTTATGCCCTTATCTTTGGCTATCACTTTGAATTCGTAGCGCTCTGTTTGCTCTCTATCCAGAATGGTGTTTACTCGGACGTCTCCACTGTCTGCATCGATAGAGAAAATCCCATTTACTGATGAGTCTAGGGAATAGGCTATTTCAGCATTCTTGCCACTATCTGCGTCAATGGCTGCCACTGTTGTCACCCTCTCGCCAGGGGCATTGTTTTCTGGAAATGACACCTCTACTACATTCTGGCTGAAGATAGGAGGGTTGTCATTAGTGTCGCCCACTTTCACGATAAGAGAGTTATTACTTGCCAGGCTGGGGCTTCCAGAGTCCACCGCCACTATGACCACGTTGTATTCCTGTGTGGCCTCGTAGTCCAGTGGTGCAGACGTGTGGAGGAAATATTTCTTTTTATTCTGCTCCCCCTCCATCTCACTGGCCGGTTTGAGCTGAAAGGGCACGTCTCCCACAACTGTGCAGGTCACTATGCCATTTTCTCCTTGATCGCGGTCAGACACCTGAACTAAGGCGATGGGTGTGTCCACCACGACATCCTCGGCCACGTTTGCAACCCCGTCTTTTAAGAAAATGCGTCCAATTTTCCGTATTTCTATAGCAGGGACATTATCGTTCTCGTCCTTGATGTTTAGCACCACTGTGGCCTTGTCCATTTTGGGCGGCTGGCCTCGGTCACGGGCCATTACTGTAAACCTCAGCTGGCTCACTTCTTCGCGGTCAATACGGTGTAGCACACTCAGCCACCCTGTGCTCTCATCCAACCTCAGCAGCCTCCTCACTGACTCTGTGGCTGCCCCAAACACATACTCTATTTGACCATTAACCCCCACGTCTGCATCAGCCGCTTTAAGCTGCAGTATGGGGGCGCCAGGGGAGCTGTTTTCTGGTAGGTCGGCTTCGTACACACTCTTCTCAAACCGGGGACTGTTGTCGTTCACGTCAGTGATCATTACCCTCAGAATGGCCTGAGAGGAGCGAGGGGGATCTCCTCCGTCCCTAACGCGCAGCGTGAGCTCATAGGAGTCTCTCTGTTCCCTATCAAGTGCCCCTTTAATGATGAGTTGAGGCTGCTTCTCTCCATCAGTAGTGTCAGCAACTTGCAGTTCAAAGACACTGCTCCTGCTCGCTCCTTCATCAAACCTCCTCTTCCCCGAGTATGAATCCCCAGCAGACCCCAAGCGCCGTGAGTTCTCCCCATTGTCCTGAATAAGCTCATATCTCTCAATTCCATTTCTGCCGAAATCTCTGTCTGTGGCTGTGGGCAGCAGATAAAGGGTTCCAATGGGTCTGTTTTCCTCCACAGACAGTGTCAGGACAGGGGAAGGGAAAGACGGAGTGTTATCGTTTATATCTAATATGATGACTTTTCCTTCAAAGAGGTCGACCCAGCTCTGGGCTGGTCCAATCACCGACACTTCAAAATCTATAAAACACTCATTCTCATCAAATATCATTTGGCACTGCTGTAATTTTTCGCGGTCTATCCGTCTCTCGTTGGTGGTGAGCTCACCTGTGATGTTGTCGATTTTGAAAAAATCTGAGCCCGACTCGAGAGTGAACGTCACCTCACCGGACCCGGCGACGATGCCCAGGTCGGTGGCTACGTTCCCTACTCTGACATCGGCGGGTCCCTCCTCAGCTAAACGGTACCGGAGCACTTGCTTGGCAGCTGGCTGATGCACAAACTGCAGGATGAGCATGCAATAGTACAAATAGTCCACTGCACCAGTAGTCCTCATTGTTCAGCCCTGGAAAAAAAAATGTCCACTTAAAATTCAGATATTTAAATAAAAAATAAAAGTAAAAAAAAAAAAAAAAATCACTGATAGAAAGTCCGAGGATGAAAAATTAATATTGATTTCATGAAGAATGAAGCCCTCTCTTTCGGGATGCGTAAGACTTCATCCTCCGGATGACTTCCTTTCGCTCCTGCTGCAGTGAAAAGCAGCAAGTGCACGGGCTTTCCTCTATCTCCTATTTTCCCTCCTTCAGCACTGATGCTAGTTGATCTTTCCTTCTTTTAATTAAAAAACCGCAGTAATACATATATAAAAAAAGACCCCAGAGAGGCTCCGTGCGCTCCGGACGGTGCCAAGTATTTGAATGTCATGTGCGTAAAAGCCAGAATATCATAGTCCGAGCATCATATCACCAGAAAGTGAATTCAGTCCATGTCGCTCCGTTTTTACTCACAGTTTGTGGAATCTCCTTTTTTCTTGCTGGGGTGAGGCTGAAATATTCCTCTGTCCAATCATACGTCCACGGATGTCAGTGGATCATTTAAATGCCCGCGTATTTTCCAAACTCGTCGCACGGCGAAGCGTTGGCTGCTCTTATCTTGAGGAAATGAATGGGAAGCAAATTACCTGTCCGGCTTCCTATTCTGCTCTCTTCCTCTAAGTCACTTGCAACTGGCGAGAACAGCTCAGTTCTCTCTCCTTTTGCGAGCAAACTCCGCGATGCACGGCCGAGAGAGAAAAAAATGGGGTTGTGTTAAAAAAGGAAAAAGAATTGTATATCCGACGCAGTTTTTTTCTTCTTCTTTTTTTAGGAAACGTTGGTTGAATTCCTCACTCTGCTCAGCATACTCAGCCTGTTCTCTCACCTGCAGACGCGCCGCATGTGTTGGCAGCCCCTATCTGCAGCACTGTGAGAGGGATTCACAAATGATATTGCAGTCTCTCTCTCTTCCCTTCTCCCCCTCTCACGCTCTCTCTCTCACACACTCTCTCTCTCTCGCTCTCTCTCTCTCTCGCTCCTTCTCTCCACCTCCCTCCGGTTTCTTCTCCCCCAGCAGCGCACGTAAACAGGGTCGGACTTGGTCTCAGTCACCGGTTCCAGAGGCCAGCAGTCTATATTTGTCAAAAAAAAAAAAAAAAGGAAAAGAGGAAATATGCATTAACGTGCTCGTTTTCACTGGTGTTTTCTCGAGACGTGACTCGCCGACACTTTATGAGGACGTTTCGGAAGCTTCATTATTGTATCTGTGGGCGATGTGCCACGATATCAGATGAAAACAAGTATTTTACAGTATCGCTGTTATTCTTTAATGACATTATTGGATTTTTTTTAAAGGCTCTGCGGCGTGGTTGTGTGCGCTTGTTGCCGCAATCGATTCCTCGTGTGACAAGGCCACTCAAATACAAACTTTTACGCACGCCTAGGGTTGACACAAGTTATCTGGTTTTGATCGGTTGGTCCCGGATGCCCGTCAAGCCGGCTACGGCACGGCAGCCGCAGCAGGACGGGCGAGACGGGACGGTGCTGGCTGTGTGCGCAGTGCTGTAGTTTCCCTCCCTGTCGTTACTAATACGAATGCGTGTGGTCGCCGGCGGCTGTGCTCTCCGGCGCAGCGGGCTCGGTGTCTTTCGACTGCGTGTGCCGCTCAGTCCACTCAGCATCCAGGAATCCGAGACAGTGGCTGTGAATTAATTTGCATAAAGATGAATAAAGACTGAAATCTCTACCCTCCTGCGTGGCCACTCAGGCGATCTTGAGGGTTTGTTATTCGGCCACTGCGCAATCCCACTCCTTGTGCAAGATTAGTGTGCGTCGTGTGTGTCCTGCCACAGTTGCCATTCGAGTGCGTGTGCTTGGATACATTTTTTTTTTTGAAGAGATGTTCGCGTCTGGCTGGTGGTCGCTCTGGCCAGCCGCTTGCTTATATTACCCAGCGGACGCGCGATATGAAGGGGTTTGCGTATTTTGCGGCGTTTGAGGTGCATCCATCCCTCCTGCTGCACGTATGCGCATTGGCACCGCCGCGTTAAGTGCAAATAAATAAATAAATAAAAGCGAGGACTTTTGCTTCAATGCTTTAGGATACCCCTCAACTTTGAACTGAGAACACGTTCCCGTTTTAACGTAAGGACCGTGGAGTATGCTTGTATGTGAAACTGTACAGTGCGTAATGAGTGAGTGAAGGAAGGGACGGTGGGAGAAGGAGGAGGTGGGGAAGCAGCAAGTCTCAGCAGCTGCATCTTTCTCAGACGGCTGTCTGAATTCCAGCAGTGGCTTTATCCTTGCTTACTAGCGCCCTCTATCGTCAAATTAAAACCAAGCCTGCTCAAGTGGTTGGAGTGCAGCACAGAAGGTAAATCCACTCATGTTGCACCTATGCGGCAGGAATTGTTTGCGTTTTCTTCGTTCTAGAGTTTCTCGTTAGATTTCTTCGCAACACAGCTGATAAGGTTTTAAACACCTATCAGGCATAACATTATAACCACTGACGGGGAGTAAATAACACTGACTATGACAATACAATGCTCTGCTGAGAAAAGTTTGGACTTGGCATTTATGTGGACATTATTTAGACATTTACCACCCATCCAGACCAGACCATGCACCCCCACCCCATGGCAATGACACTCCTTGATGGGAGCAGAAACGGCTCAAAAAACATGAAAAACAGCACAAGGTGTTGACCAGGCCTCCGCATTCACTATATCCCAAAGTGCTCAAGTATCTGTGGGATGCTCTGGAAGCCTGATCCTCAGAGGACCCTCCCCTCATAGGACCCAAAGGCCCCCACTAACAAAATTCTGTTACCAGATACCACAGGACACCCTCAGAAGGCCCATGTCCATTCTCTGATCGATCCGAACTGTTTTAAAAGCACAAGGGAGACCTGCACACCTTTTGGAATGTGGTCATCATGTTATGTGTCATTGGTGTAGGTCAAATTATTTCCCTTGTGAATATTTTATGTTCAAAATATGGTAAGTACTGATAACAGACATTATCATGTGACGTGATTTATGACTCCATAAAGTAGATAAGACATAAAATAACTGAAAACGAATCAGATTTAAGTCAATATTGCCACTTTACCCTGCACCAATGACTTTGATCCATTATCTGACGCAATTCTTCCCAAATTGCGCAAATCAGCATAAATATGATATTGAAAAGTGCGCTGACAATCAGAAACAAATTGCAATTTAATGTTTTATGCATTGGATAACCTGACGCTGTTATCTAATGTGATGGCGTTTGCGTTGGAGGCTCCACCAACCGAAATTAGCTCAATTTTGTGTCAAGTTTTGCATAAGGCTCATCTTCTTGCAAAGCTGTCTTTTCAGTAGCTGGTACGACTCCATTGAATCAAACAAGAACTCACATAAAATAAATATAATACATCTTTGCCCCAAGGCTGCTGTAATATCCAAGTGGAAATGAGCATGTAGGTGATTCTGTTACAGTGTTTACCATCACAACCGTGAAGATCAAGGCTCCGAATCATCACTGAGCATCATTATCATGGCTGCGCGTAACATTGATCTTGCTCTCAGGTGGATGAGTGGTCTAAAATGATGCGAGGGAAAGCACTCAGCGCCGCTGCAAAGACCTCATCAGTGAAAAACGAGGTGTTTTGCAAACGAGATGTTAAAAAAAAAAAAAAAGAAGAAGTGACTCATACTCCCACGCTATGACTGATACAGATTAAAACAAGTTATGATCAGAGAGGATACATTTCTCTGTGCCCCCCACCCCCCATCCTTCCCCTGTATAAAATCCCTTCTCTGATTGATGTTTTATATATAAACTATTTAAAGGGAATATAAAGTAATGGCTGAGTTCCAGAATGGCTGTAGCTTCCAAAAAAAAAAAAAAAACTAATCTTAAAAGATGTACGTCTTTCTTCAACTTATTTCTCTCTCTCTCCCCGTGGACAGTCTCGGAGCGTTAATGAAATGTGGGAAGAGAAAATGAAAAACTGAGATGATTGCACAGTCTGCTGAATTAATGCGTTCCATTTCATAAACATAATACGGGGAGAGATGTCTGCCTGTCCTTATTTACATGTTACAGTGGTTAATGCTTTATTGTGGAGCTCTAACACTGCGCGCAATAAAGTTGCAATTATGCTAGCTGTCAACGGGAAATCCTTTTGTCCGGTGATGTGAGGATGGTGCAATGGAATGACTGGCTGCATTGCTGCAAGTCCAAAAATACCCCTTTTGTTATTACAGTTTTGCTCCACTGATTTGACACGTTTTCCTCCACCAAGGCTTTTGTTGAAAGAGTCGACCAAAGCCTTGTTAACCGCATAATAGCCATTGCACGGTTTAATCTTTTATATGCGCCAGAAGAGCATGCACAGAATATCTATTTTCTTCGCATTCATTTTTTTTCTTCTCCCGGTTTCTATACATTTATCACGGGCTATAAATACTTCAATATGCGCCATGAGAAATGTTGCAGTTCAAAATAATTACGTGGGCATACTAAGTGATCACACAAGCTCTGCCCACAAGTCGCTAAATGGCTAGATTTGGATTCACAGGGACGATCTGCAGTTTCTCCCATGTTGCATATAAATGGAGGACAGCAATGTGCAAGTGTTACACAAAGGAGTCTTTGGTCTATGTCTGATCGCACTTTCAGCAGCAGAAGGTCTGTGGGATTTTTTGTGGAGCCTAGCTAAAACAGAACTGATAGATCTATCAGTCTAGTCCGACACACATCAGTTCCTCTCCTGTTTTTCAAGCATTGGCACACAAACAAACACCATATCCCGCACTGATTAAATATTCTTCTGGTACGTCTTTATCAGGGGTCTTCTGAGGGTGTCCTGTGGTGTCTGCCAAAAGAATGTCGTTAGTGTGGGCCTTTGGGTCCTGTGGGTTGAGGCGAGGGTCCTCTGTGGATCATCTAGTGAATTTGGAGGCCAGGTCAACAACTTTTGGTTTTTCATGTTTTTTAAGTTGTTCCTACACTGCTTTGTGGTGTATCTGTGTCGGGCTGCATCTTGCTGGGGATGACTGCTGCCATCAAGGAATGTCATTGCTATGGAGTCGGGGTGTCTGGTCTGGTCTAGTTGGGTGCTACACGTCTCAGTAACATCCACATGAATGAATGAATGAAGGTCCCCAGCAGACCACTGATGATGATCCATGTCATTTGCTTGTCGTGTCAGTGGTCATAATGTTATGCTTGATCAGTGTATATGGTCTTTTCAAAAGCAGGAATATCGGTTTTAGGCTAACCTGACCGCAGCCTGTCTCAGATTCATTTAACCAGAACGGAGTTGTCTTTTAAATCGTAGAAGAACTTCAAGGCGCAAACACAATATTCTTCCTTTTTGTTTCTTCTTTGGCAATTTATTTTTGCTCCACTGTTGCTGAAAAATGTTGCTAATTGGCATTCAGCCGCCGTGATGTAGTAACTACAGTGTTGGCGATTTCCATGCAATGTTTCAGGAATTCTTTTCTGCTCTCTGCAAAAAACTAAAAATTAAACAAAATTAAAATCCAGTGGCACTAGAAAGACTAACAGTTTTTTTTTTAACTGTGTCTTTAAAGTACTGGTGTTCCAGCTCCAGTTGGAACAGATCAAGAACAGAGCTTCTGCTACTGAAACAGACAAGGACTTAAATATGTAAGTCCATAAAGGAAAGTACTTAAAACAGACCGTGGAACATCGCCTTTGTGAGCATTGTATCACAAGAGAGGGCAAGAAGGCCAAGACTTTTGTTTGCTGTGTTTACTGCTTTAAAACAGCTGTAAGTAAGTTGTGAGAAAAGTGAAAAAATGTGATTATAACTGTTAGAATGAATCCAGTATCTGACAGGAGCTGTGACTTGGTAAAAACAAACAAACAAACAAACAAAAAAAGTTAATTTTAAAACCATACTTTGTGTAGTTTCATTTTCGTGATGCATAACAGCAATTGGGCTCAGGATGCCGGCAGCTACCTAATTGGCTTTCACTTTTCAGCATTTTGTATATGCGGTAATTGTCATCTATGCGTTAATGGTGTGTCATGACAGCTGGATTATTTTCCTTTCCATTCCTTAAACATGAAAAAAATAAATCATTTCATGCACTTTCTCTGTTGGGGCAGTTGGTTGGACCACTAATAATACACTAACAGTGAGAGCTTGGCTGATCGTCATGGTGTCTTTTTGTTAGTACTGAGCTCCCCACTGTTTGCATTCTGTTAATTATGACATTGCACAGTGCCGAATGAGCGTAGCTGCACATTCGATTACTACTGAAATGTGCATTATACAGTAGATCACATTAAAACCACAGGTAGATAAAGAGAATGCATGTGATTTCAGGAGGGATTTGTTAAGCATTCGGTGAAAGGGTGGTTCTTGAAGTTGATATTTTGTATACGGTGTAAGTGTACAGATTTGACAGGGGCCGAAGTGTGTTGGCTAAGTGACTCGGACAGAGTATCTCCAAAGTACCAGAAGAGGTCCAAGGGAGGTAAACTGGTTAACCAGTGATGGGTGACTTGAGCTTGTTACATGCTCTGTGAGAAGCGAGAAATTTGTTCCAACTGCTGGGGCTGGGGGAGCAAGAAAGAAGTTTGTCCTGACCAGGTCATTTATACCCAAACTCTGGGGAAGTCCTTATAAGCCTCGGGCACTTTCCTTATTATCTTCACATCTCGGACAGTTATTTTGACGGCCGCGTCCGTCAGATCACAACTTTAATTTAGTATCACACCGTGGTTGGTGGCATTTCCACTTTTCCGCCCTAACCATGTCCACTTCCAATTTCTGACCACTGACTGAATAGGCTGCGAGAACTCCCAAATGAGGGCTGCGAGATCAAACTTATCGTGCAGTATGTAACAGCCTTAAAGTTTATTGATGACCGTGTGAAGCAAAGCCTGTCCCATTATGTAAAATCCCCCATAACATCTAGTGAAGCACAAATTTCTGAAAACCTTAATGCGGGCTTGGGTGGAAAGGTGTCAAACCACCTTTCTACAGACTAGTCACAGAGCCAACGTTGACACCAGTCCACTGCCAAAGCCGCCTACAATGGGAATATGGGAATCAGAACTAAACCACAGAGCATGGAAGTAGAAAACCTAGTCAAAAGAATGATGTATTTGTGGACAGCTCTATATGCGTATGTTGTTCAACTGAGGAAGACTGAAGGAAGAAGGATCACCTTTATTTTTGGCAGTGTGCACATAAACATACAAGGAATTCAAATCTTGTTATATGCTGCTGTCAGTGCACTTGAATAGGGTATAGTTTCATAGTAAAGAAATAATGACAAGGACCAAAGAGGGGGGATATGCTGTATATAGATGGTGTGGACAGGACTGTTACATACGAGATAAAGGTTTATGTGTACGTGCATAACAAATAGTATACTGTATATATTGCATACCCGTTGTGCCAGGCAAAAAACAAACAAAACAAACACACACATATTTAGAAGCCCCGTCCAACTGAAAACCGACCAGCAAGCTAGGAGTAAGCTACCAGCAAGCAACCAACAAGAAGACACCAGCTAACTAGCCTAGCCAACGGCAGTATGCCACACATCATCGGGCTGTCCAACTGGGCACCTCCCTTCACCTATGTTTCATTAAGTTAGGCCCACAACACCTCAAGAAGGCTTAACATCCTTCCATGCTGCCAACTGCACAACCACGTGACTTTCAAAATCCGAGAGATTAGCTTGGCCCTTTTTTACCACTATTCAACAAAATGGGGATTGAGGTCCCACCTTGCAGCTAAAAGATTTCAAAGATCTTTTGGCGGTACAAATGGAACCTATTATATACCAGGAAATTGTGTTTAAAGTTTGTAATGGCTGATCATATTAAAGTGATGATTAACACTCAAGTGTTGTAGTTATACAGTGCTCTTAACGTCTAAATTCCAGTTTCCAGTGTGCAAGTTTTAGCATGGAGAGAGGCTGAGACACAGAAACAAAAATATGAGATGTGGTTAGGAAGATTTTAGACAATACCTCTTGATGAATGACAGTCCCTCCTATCTGAGCTTTTTTAGCGTTGCATTTGCACCCACTCAGTGTCTTATCAACATTCTGCCGACACTCCCTGATGTAAGAGGAATAAGCCTAACCCTTAACACAGCATCTATGTGCATATGTGTGTGTCCTTATCTCCCTGCCCGCCTTTCTCTGCCATATGTCTTTGCATGTGTGGGTGCAGGCACCGCTTCGCACTGCCTTTGCATATGTGTAGGTTTTCCCTTGTATGCTGCTGTGTGGATGTGTCAGTCATTGTCCCTAGCAGAGCGTGCGCAGAGCCCCATTGCAGCGCGCTCTCAGACTGCATGGCCTCAGGAGAGAAATACAACCATCCGTCAAGAATGTGTAAAAAAGTCGAGAGGATGGCGGTCGGGCAGCCAGCCAGGCCACGCTTAGGCAACTCTTTGTAGTGTTGCCCGAGAGGTAATATGTCACGGCATCCTCCACTTTGAACGGCAGAGAGAAACATCAACAAGGAGTGACTCAACAGCACAGAGGAGGAGAGTCCAGCGCGACGGTGGTGGAGCTCAGCGAGCCTTTTTCTCTCCAACTCCCCTCTGGCGAGTTGCTATTTTGAGACTCCCAACGCCTTGTACCGCCTTCTCCCTCTGGGCTCTGCAAGAACCGTTGAAGAGATCACAATACAATAGAATTGGTTCAGAAAGTTTCAACGCTGGCCACATCATTCAGGTAGTCACAAGGGGGTAATGTGAACGGTGGCATGCTTCAGAAAGAAAAGGAGGAAGTGTTTTCTTGAAAATAAAACCCAGTGAGGACGTTCTTGAGATAAATTTGCCCTTGATTTCACTCCACGGCACAGTTTGTTGGTTAGCATCAACACATCTCTGTATGAACTTGGAGGGTATCTTTGCATAAAAATGTGCCAAAAATTACACTTTGACAGATCACAGATTGAACCCAGTTGAATATTAGAGAATTAATACACCTAAGTCACGGACATGATGGAATGAAGAATTTAATTTCCGCGATGGCCAACTCTCACGCAGTCCTGTTGGAGCTGTTAGAATTTGATTCAGTCAGGCCAACAACTTTACTCTTATATCTTAGCGCGAGGAGACTAAGTGTATGAAATTACCATCCAATAACTCTCAAGCTCTCCACACCTGCATCACATCTTCTTGAACACACACCACACATTTTAACAATCCGACTGCCTTCCATTTGGGGGTGTTTACTCCCCGTCAATAGCTAGCAAAACGCTGACCCTGGTGACTGCACACAGCAGCTGCTCTCTGAACGTGGGTTTCTCTGTAGCTAACGTTAGCACAACAGCTAAGAAGACACAATGTGTTGGTGAGAGAACACAAATCATCGTCTGTGTTGCTTTCACAGGCAAGTTGAGCCTCTGGACTGAAGTGACACTCTTTACATTAGTTATACAGAGTCATAGGAGGTGAGTGAGTTAGGTGGTGGAAAGTGAGATGGAGTTCAACATATGTGTATAGGCGTTAGCTGCTGTCTGGGCACAGTGATAGGTTGTTTGTCTTTTTGTGTTAGCTTTGTGATAGACTGGCAACTTCTCCAGGGTCTACTTCGCCTCTCACCCAATGACAGTTGGGATAGACCCTAGGAACCCTGCAACCCTCTTAAGGACAAGCAGTTGGGAAAAATAAATTAATGAATGATGGAACCAGGGTTATAGAAAAGTTTTTTTCCTGGTCCTGCTGTGTCCTTGCATTGAAGCCATCTGATTGCAAGCAGTCAGATATATATGCCTATGTTGACACCTGGCATTAAAACACATTTCCACATGCGTCTCCAGCCAGCTCTTCAGGTCAGATCTCACTGTCCCGCTCTGTATGTAACTGCATGGACATCATTTGGGGTACTGTTTTTTAACAAGCATCTCTGAAAATCTGTCCCCCTTATACTGATGGAAAATGTGATTGAGGGGCTTATTATAAAATTCTGTGTTTTATATTAAGTGATTACAAAATCATATAAGAAGCATAAATACAACTGCCATCAAACTGATATTAACTGTGCAGTAGACTTGTGGTGAGATAACTTATAAGTTGAACTTGTCTAAGCAACAGATGGGAGTGAGTGGGATAAGGAACTGTGATATAATTGATGCATTGCAAACTTCAATGTGTAACTCTACTTATATAAAATGCATGCATTACACCAGGCATGGTATTTGTCCCTCTAGTCGAGATGCAATCCACTGACTATAAATTAGAAAGTTTTATGCGTTTCCAGCAAGCAACTGTACGTTTGTGTCCACTTCCATGAGAAATGGGGCTAGAAAATCTAAGGCGTAGGTCTTCATAGGGTACTGCGGGGGGTCGCAAAATCTTTGGTTGATTAGATATTTTTTATATGTGTTTTTTTTTTAATTTTCCCTCACAAATTTAAATTTCTACACATTTATATGTATTTTCAATATGTATCCAACATATTTCAGTAAAGGGAGAAATTCTCATTCAGCGATACAGGAGACGCCTCAACAGTGCACTGCTTCACACTGAGCGCAACGCTAGCTGAGACCTGTTAATCTAAGCCTCCTGTACACAGTAGGACCTGCTCCTCTCACTGGTGAGCCAATCACATGACGCACATTACACAGCGATTCCGTCAGGTTTCCCTCAATTGGCCGAGAACCTATTCAGCCCTGAAGTGAAATCCCAGACGCATGCTGCAATATTAGGAGAAGAGAAGCTGATCAGCTGGTGATTCACTGTCCCTAAGGGGATAATTACTGTTTGAAATATATATATTTCAGCCTGTGTATTATTTGAATAGCTTAATATTGAAATTAATGATTTTAAATGATAATAATAATGTATATTTATAAATAGCGATGGGTTGAGTTTAATGTAGAACACATATAGTAAATAGGGGGACCCTACTTAATCTCTCCATCAGGGGTCCATAAGGATCCTTGGCCTGAAAAATGTCAGAGACCCCTGATCTAAAGGAAAGGCTACAATGGCATGTACATTTTATCATTCATCATGAAGAGATTATTAATATAATATTAAAAGTATTAAATTACTTACATTTTTACTCAAAGATTATTAGTCTAGCCAGATTGGTTTCAAACAACTAGAACAACATGTTCTGTGCAAGGATTTGCAACATTCAGATGCTATTTCTATTTAAACTTGATTTAATTTATTTTTTTTATTTTCATTATTGCAGCTTTTTATTAACTTTGTTATCAAAAAAAAATTGCATTCAGCCTTCAAACGCCTGAGCACTCCCAAGCACTGGCACTATATCACTCGAATCAGTACAAAGGGCATATACATTGTGTAGGCATTACTCACCCCCACTCAAAGACAGTCAGTCACCCAGTCACAACTTAATCACTGACACCAGTGACACAAGGGACACACTGCTTTTCAAACGCCCCTCAAACTTCAAAAGGCGACCTCTCAAAGAAGCCATTCAGCGTCCTTCCTTCCTCAATGGGATGAGGGCCGCTGTGGCCCCTATGAATGGATTGATTTGGAGCAAATTTGCTCCGGGGCGACTTATATTGTGATAATTCCAGTGTCAACACGCCCGCGCCCCTCCCCTCCCCTCAGCCCCCCTGATCCCGAATGAGCTCAGAGCTTGTCGCGGAGAAAGAGAGAGCCATGAAAATCTAACACTTAAAAGAGGAGTTCGGGCACAATAACCCCGCTAATTCTGCGCCACCCACCCTCCAGACAGGATAAAAACTTTAAAAAAAAGACAGAGAAAAATACCAGCCGGAGCATGGGACACTAGCCACATTATTAGGATCTGGTGAGGGAATAATAAGGATGAATTACCCCTCCCTTGCCCGTGACCTAAAAATTGCAGAGCATACTGAATCTTGCCCCTTTGTCAGTGGCTGCCTGTTATTTGCATGCATTAAAGTGAAAATAGCGTCTCTGTTTTGTGACACTCATTTTGTGTCAGTGTGGATAGTCACAGATTGCCCCCCCTCCCTCTCTGTCTCTTGCGCCCTCCCTCAACTTCAGCCGCCGCCGCGGAAAAACATTACGTGTGAAGGGTAGTCATTCCCAATGCATAGTTACTTCTCGAGTGCCACTGCTGTGCATGTCTGTGTGAGTGTGTGCGCGCATCTGTTTGCCTGTCTGTCTGGTCTTGCCCGTGTGTTTATCTGTTTATGAACAGCGCCGGAGTGTTTGTGTGCACTGTCCCACTGCTTCTGCGGAAAATGAGAAGACACCTGCTCGGCGATTCGGAGCTGGCTGTCAAAAACAGGAAAGAAAGTGTGGTGGTAGGGAAGAGAAAAAAAATAAAAAATAATACCCAGGCAGCCCCGAGATGTATCTATTCTGGCTCCCCGCTTCCCTCAAGCTGCCGGTAGGAGACTTCAAAATGGCTCCACTCCCTGCCACAGAGTGGGCTCTGCCCTGTCAAAATGTCTTTGAATGGAAAACACAGACTGAAAAGTTTCCTCCTCACTCCCTCTCTACCCCATTGTTTTTCCTCTCTTGCTCCCTCGTTCTCTCTTCCTCCGCTTTTCTACCCCCCTTCTGTCCATCCTTCATCGCACACAGAAAGGGCATCTCACCCTCTCCAGTGAAGCTCTCATTGAATGCTGCCTTTGCTCCGAGAAAAACACTCCCCCACTCCCCACCCCACGCTGGAACCCTGCCAGAGCTCTCTGTCTCAGTGAGGTATCTGCCAGTCACTCAGAAGTCCATTCTTCACTGAAACATGATGTCTATCTCCTGGGTCCTGTCTGTAGAACAGTGCAGGTCTTGGTACCTTTGTCAGGAGCGATTATGATCTGTGTAGCCGGCAGGGCCGCAAACAAAATCAAAGTGAATGAAGCTAATGAGTCAGGGTCATTTGCCAGGGGATGCTGTAATGGCCAGGCGTATAAGAACGTCCTGTCCGTATCTAACGTTTGGACAGTTAAATATGTCTGCACTCTCTGGGAAGGCTTCCTGTGTGATGCTGAAGTCTGGCTACAGGGGTTTGCTCCCATCCAGGCCTTCAGCATCTCCACGGTAAGAGCTCCAGCTCGGAGCAGTCAAGTTTCTAAACTAAAAATAATGAAAAACTTTCCCAAAGTTTTGCCACAAATTTGAGGGCACCATTGTCAACGGTTCCCCTGAGCTCTGAGCAAGTACAACTGAAGCCCACTGAGTTATTTAATAAGATAAATGTACCCACGTCTTTCCTAACTTGTTAATCCTCTTGCCGTCTCTCAGTTTGTGTTGTGGGGTTTCAAACTCTCAATTTGAAGTCTAAAAAAGGACTATACCACCTCTCCGCCTGTTCCTTCCAATCCAATTCTGTCCTAGGATCTCTGGGGTTGTCCTATGGAGTCTGGTACTGTGACGTTGGTAGTGGATCCTCTGGGCGTGTATTGGATAGGGCTTGTTCCGGGAGCTAGGGATTCAACACCTTGGGGGCTGTGTCGTTCTCCCTGAGCTGCCCCCTGAGAAATGTTTACCGTAGGAAGGTACATACCGTACCAAATGATTGGTCTTCAAGGACATTGAGGTGGGTCTTACGAATGTAAGGAGGAACATCCATGTGAATGCCTGAAGTTTTCCCTGCAGAAGATTGAATTGTACCAAGACAATCAATTTAACAAAGACACCCACGTCCACATATGTATTTTCCATATACTGAACCGAGGGACATTGGGTTCTGTGTGGGGTCAATGTAATGTCGTGACAAATATGAACAGAATGATGTTTAATTATACCGTGATTAAAAATGTAAAAAAATTTCAGACATGACAGACGTACCCTTTAAGAAGCCAATGATTATTCATTTCATGGTATGGGTTCTAAATCTATCTGGCTCAATTTGGCCCTGGAGGCATCTTACATTCAAGGCTGATCTAATACTTCTCCTATGACAGCGTCTAAAAACCCATTCTGCCTCTGCTCTACCCATTATTTCAGGTGGTTTCATCACCTGTGGCCAGAAGGAACTACCTAATGACCATTTTCATTTGATAATTGGTTATCTTGACATTTCAAACTGGCTCCATAATTTGTTCATCTCTATTGTGAATGGCTCGTTAATTAGAGTGTGTCTGTGCTTAGCTCATCATTTCCCCGCAAAGGATTTGAGGTCACTGTCGAATTACACGGCTGGCATTTTTTGGACACGTTCATTAAAAGTGGCAGTTTTGCCTAACCAGCCCAACATGGGAACTTTCGAACATCCGATAACCCTCAACCCTAGGGACCAGCCACAGAATGCAAATTGAGATCTTAAAACATGAGGAGTTCAAGAGCTTAGTTTTTTTTAAAGAAAAAAAAAATGTGCATCCGGGTTTGGTGCTGCTGGTGTGAGATACAGACTTCAAGACTGGAGGTGATATGTGCCCTAACAGTGGCGAGAAAAAGGGAAATCCATGTTCGTTGAGTTAACTCCAAGGGAAAAGAAGTAAATGTCCTTGTGAAAGTCTTCAGATGAGTGATGCCTCAGACTAAGTCTTCAATCTCTCTACAATGCTCATCTCAGTAATAATTCATTCTGCATCCTCAGAAATGGAAAATATTGATTTTCAATGAATAACACCCCAAACCAGCGTGCAGCCCTGCCCTAAGATTGCCAGTAAAGTTAAAAAAAAAAAAAAAAAAAAGGTATCTCACTAAAGGGGCACATCTCGTGGATCCAGATAAAACAGACACGTACAAGGCCACAGTTGCTACTTTTATTACATGTAATTAGGGGATGAATTCATGCTGCTTTTGATCGGCTCATATTCCTAGATTCCTTTATTTATGTGTTTCACCCGGCGACAAAGTGGCAGTACCTGGCTACTTCTTGCCAGTAAACGGGCTGTTTTTTGTCATTAATGTATAGCCATGCTTCTCTCTCCTTCCGGCCCCGACACGATGAATAGTAAAAGCATGGTTTAATCTGTGGAGTGATTTATCCCCTATTATCACTAATTAACGATTTAATTTGTTTTCTATATTCACAGTTATTGTTAAGCTCCCGTCTGCGCCGGTCCTGTGCAGATCTGCAGCATTCACGGTGGCATATATTCCGCTCCACTGATAGTAATCCATTAGGTGGCTGTATCATTGACAGTGATTTGCCTGGATTAATGCAATCATCAGGATTGATCATAGATTATCTTAGATTAATGTTTCAGCTCAGAGCCGCCCCCAGAATTTCCCATTTCCATGCGCTCTGACGTGCCTCTGGCAAGATTATGAACAGCACTCCTCCAAACTCCTATTAATCTCAAACCTTCACACCTAACACCTGTTTATCCCGGGCGCAGCATACAGTGCTTGGTCATGGTCAGGAACACGGGCGCACACTTTCCTTCTTTTGAAAATAGGATGTTTTTAGGGATAAAAGGCTCCAGCTTTACTGGCGTGATTAGAATTAAAGGTATTACGCTTTAAATCCCTTCCGTGATCTCTTTTGTTTCAAGGCACGCTGAGATGACAGAGGGATTAAAGAACGTTGTTAATTTTTGTAAATCTGTGTGCATCGATTTCAGCCGGCGCCGCCATCACTCCGGTGAGCGCTAATACATTCAGAAGAGAAAGAGTTCAGCAGACAATGAAAGAAAAAAAAGAAATAAGCCTGCACTCTTCAGCTGTATCCGTCTGAGGCATCTAAGTTCTGCATCACCTCTGGGGTGATGCTTTCACTGAACTAGTTGGGACGAGTAATCACTTTTAAATCTTTTTCCAGGATACGTCATACTCAGGGGTCTTCAACGTTTTTCAGGCCAAGGACCAAACTGATGGAGAGATTAAGTAGGGACTCCCTACCTACTATACATGTTCTATATTAAACTCAGCGTAGTTCTATTTCTAAAATTTACATTATTATTATTTTGCATTCAATATTAAGCTATCCCTTATCCCTTCACTAAAATATGTTGGATTTGTGTTAAGGTGTATTTAAGAAAATTAAAATTTGCTGGGGAAATTTAAAAATATATTCAAAAAATTGCCTAATCATGCAAAGATTTTGTAAACCCCCTGCAGTGCCCCCTGTTGAACACCTGTGCTCTAAAACAGTGCTTGAAAAAAAACAACTTTATGTGTAATTGTTTTGGAATTGGGTAATAGCACAGGTATAGTGCGTAGGCACGCCATATGAAACACTTAAAACTTAAACTAATTTCACTGGAACTTTAAGCTGTCACACTGCCACCTGACAACAGTATTAGTCCCCCCCACCGCCTAGAGACAGTCATTAGATTGTTTTTTCTACTGGAAAAAGTACTAAATGGTCCTGTCAATTTACACAAATGGAGGCAAAGATTCAAACATTGTGTTGTGTTTGTCAGACTGTATCCGACAGATCCAATTCTGGCCATGTTTCTGATTGTTTTATCAATGTGTGCATGTCCTCCAAGACCAAAAGTTCCAAAGAACTCTAAAATATTAGGCGTCGGGATAAAATGACGGAAAAGTGTCTTATTATTTGTCTGCATTTCAGAGTACAGGGCCTTGGCGAAGCTTTTTCGTACTTAAAGAATTTACTGCTGGAAAACTACCAGGCACGGTCACTCCAAATGACTACCCCGGTGTGTGTTTGTGTCTCTGTGTGTGATATTTCTCTCTCTGCGGGCCAAGCAGTGTCTCACTTTATACCCGCTCAAATCACTCAACTTGTCCCTGGTTACTGCATCACCCTCCCCTCCTCCTCCTCCCTGCTTCCACACTCTCTTATCTGTCCCCTCTCCTCCGGCCTCTCGTACACCCCTGTAGCCTCCACCAGTTCCCCAGGAGTGCAATCTGTTGTCCACTGGTATTGATCAGGCACACAAGGTTTTGATTAGCACACTTGGCTGGATAACAGGAGCTTCACTGCATGATTGTACTCCGCCATTCTGCTTTCTTGTTCCTCTATTGGCCGGGGAGTACTTCACTTCATTGGAGTCCGTGATTGGATGCACCAAGGATCCCCCCCACACACACACACACATTCACCCTCTTTGGTAAAAGATCCAAGAGTTTGATGTTTTCTCCGCTTGACTGAGTGTTTTTATGTTGGTTTTGTCACATGAAGGCGAGCTAAAAGCACGCGGCAATGTGCAACCAAGACGTGTCGGCCGCAGAACAGATCCATACTCGGACCGCGGAGGAACACGCAGGGGGGGAGGGAAGAACTGATGGTGGACGCATTTGTCAAAAAATTAAGGCTGAGGCTTCGCCGTTCAGTAGAGAATTTCGCTTCAGTGAAGAAAAGCCCCTAAACAAAAGAGCGGGCATAGGGGGAGATGTAAAAGTCGATACGGATGTTCATTCAAGAGGGACATCCAACTTTTTTTCTCATTTGCGAGAAGAATGAAGGAGACAAGGGGAAAGGCTGTTGGCTAGTCAGGCATTCTGACATCGCAGCCTAAGAGTCAGCCACCCATTGGTCTATTCACTGGTCAGCCAATTACAGTAGGTCTTGGCTATTAAGGTTTAATACCTAGAGTTAAGGCTACTATTGTGTGCCAACTAATGCTATTTCAGGCTTTCACTCACTTCGGGAGCTTTCATTAAATCCAAAGAATGCGAGGGCTATTCACAAAGCAGAGTTAAAAGCACTGCATTTTTATATTTCCTTAACTCTCA
Source organism: Mugil cephalus (assembly GCF_022458985.1). Lineage (NCBI taxonomy): Eukaryota > Metazoa > Chordata > Actinopteri > Mugiliformes > Mugilidae > Mugil > Mugil cephalus. The sequence continues at coordinate 45,694,562 of NC_061770.1, forward strand.
GACTCCAGCTGCCGACACATCCCCATCTCCATACTCATGCAAAAGACGCCGCCCTTCGTATAAAGTCATCCGTAAGGGCAAAGAAAGTTGATTTTAACATTCACTGTTTGTTTTTTTTGTTCTCATTTGACTCCGTGACCATCAGGCCTTTCCCTGGGTCAGGAGGCTCCCACCATTTAAAGGTTTTCACTAATTCCTGCATTTTCGATAAGCCTCACTCGGGATCTCCATGTGATCCTTCGCTGGCTTTGTCTCCTAACAAGTCAAAAGAAAGTTTGGACTGTGGTCCCGGTTTTCGTTTGAGAGGTTTCCACAGACATTTCACGGTCATCTGACTCCGTGTTTCCGCTGCTCGTTCCGGGCTGAATCGCTGTAAACAGTACCCCTATTGAGAGTGAAACTTATCAAACAAAAAAGGCAAGGGACGGGCGCGGGCACATTCCTTCAGTCGTGTTCATTAGTTGCACACTCGCTGTGATTGCATGCTGGGGGATGTTGGCTGGGCTTGGCCGACCACTCGAGCACTGAGCGCGTCAACAGATGTAGCGTAGCCTCTCCAAACAGAGGGGATCTGACGCGCTCAAACTTGGCCAGGAGTCTGGGGAGTCGCTGATGGAGTCGGAGGAAGAAGAGAGGAGGATGGGGAGGGGGAGAGAGAGAGAAGGATACGTGGCAAGAAAAAAAAAAACGGAGAAAGAGAGAGCCGGAGGGAGCGAGGAAAGCTGGGAGATAAAGAGAGACAAACACAGAGGGGTTGGGGCGGGAGGTGGGAGACGAGCTATCCCCCAGAGGGATCACTCTTGGTGTCTCACTCCACTGGTCCTTCTAATGTGTGACGCTCAGGAGATTGACAGACTGTGTAAAACTCAGCCCACAGGAGAAAACAACAACAACACAAGTCAGACACATGAAAACGGCAACTCGCCAGGGCTACGCTGAGAAGACACTGCTGTGGGGGAATTGGATGGACAGCAGCACTGCTTAATGTAACCTTTACACATCCTGGGAAGGTTTGCCAAGCATGGGAGCTCTTTTTTTTTTCCTTCTTCTTCCACTGCCACCCTGCTTTAATCTCACATAGTGACATGCATTTGTCTCTGGGAGTTGCTCTGCAACAAATCATGGGAAGCGCAAATACCCATCGTTCAGATAGGCAGCTGATTATTCCGCAACCAGACTCAGTCACATACTCAGGCATAACATTATGACCACCTACCTAATATTGCGTTGGGACTCATCAGAGAATGGACATGGACCTTCTGAGGGTGTCCCGTGGTGTCTGGAAATAGATTGTGGTTAGTGGAGGAATCTGTTGGTCCTATGGGTTGAGGGGATCGTCCCACAGATGCTTGATCAGTTTGGAATCTAGTGAATTTAAAGGCCAGGTCAACACCTTGTGCTGTTCTTTAAACGATCTAATTGCTATGGGGTGGTGGTGCCTGGTCTGGGCTAGGTGGGTGGTACCACATTAATGCCAGGTCCAAAAGGTTCCCAGCAGAAGATTAGGTCATCACAAGATGGTCAGTGCTATTCACATCTCCTGTCAGTGGTTTAATGTTGTGGCTGATCGGTATAAATATCTAAAATATTCCTGTGATTGATGCAGCTACCAGAACCCTCACACCTTTTTGGGATTGCATGCTGCATTCAATTAACCGAAAATGATCTGAAAGTCTTTCCTCCCTTTTCATAAAGTTATTCCTCCGCAACACCCTTTCTCTTGTAAACGACACAATTTCCATTTGAAAACACTTCTGACGAGGCTTAAATTTTTATTTTGGATTCCTCTCTCCGTATCCCAAGGTGTTCTCCTCCTTGCTTCGTTCAGATGCTCCGAGCTATTACGGGCTCGTTACCGACCCCTGAGACTGAAGGGTTGAAAACACCCACTGCAAATATGGTCGGTGAAAACTGCAGCTGAAGTGGGTGTTTCGCATAAACTTGGGCAAGCTGCACAAAGGTGATATTTATTGTTGGAAGTGGTTTCCGAACAGTATGTTTTGGAGGAATTGTCTCCCACTCTGTGGTGACTCAGTGGTTACCCCAAGTAGAGTAAGTGTAGTAAATGGGATTTCATTTGCGGTTATGGTAGCGCCGCGGCCAAATGTCCCAATGTGAGATCACATTTTGCCTGGTATACCCGCTACTGCTTCAGATTTCCATACACACTCCGGTTCACAAACCATTTGTTTATTCATTACTTCGAACCAATCCTTTAAGATATGATCTATACGCTGCTGTGGTTATATTTAATCACCAATGTCTTTGAATAATAATTTGAAAAAAAACATAAAATGAAGTGTTCACCACTGACAGAAAACATAATAAAGTGGTCGACTTATTATGTTGTCCACGAAAACCGTGGTGACAGAAAGAGAACAGGATAAGCCGGTTTTATGGGGCTATACCTTCTCCTATCTCCCTCCTAGAACGACTCGTATGATGTAGCTCTGTATCAGCCGGTGCCGTGCTCTCACCTAAATGGAAAAAAAAAAGACACAGTTCTCCACGATGCAGCATCCTCACGTCCCCTCCATCATGCCTTTGACACGTGAACATATAATTGACCGCAGAAAAAAAAAGAACTGAGCGTTCCATTCACATGTATCTCTCAGCTTGACCTTCAGCGGTGATGGAGTGAAAACAGCTGAATGAAGATGAATGGCAGGCGCAGTGGGCTCTACGAACTGGTGCTCCCCTGCCTGAGTAGCTGGTTTAATATTGCCGTGATGGGCTAATCCTTACTCGGGAATCATCATCATCACGCATATATATCCTTGAAGACATTAATCAGGACTGCCTGGGGTGTATTTGTAATACACAAGAGGAGGCATTTACACGTACTGTGTTGCGTGGTAGTCATTAGCATTCAAAATGTGTATTTTTAAGATGCGGAGCTAAATGTGCACAAAGGATGACAATATGCATTGTTACGGATCCTTTTTGACTGTTACATAGTTTTAATACTCACATTAGCAACACCAGCACAACACATACCGCAACACATAAATCCTACAGCTTTCGTCAATTTATTCTCTAATAGTTTTGAATAATATTATCTTAAATATCGGTTATGCCACCTAGCAGTCTGTCTGTAGACGCTTGTGTGGTTTTGGATATATATGCATGGGCATCTCGGGCTAAGGGCGGGCCCCATAAAACATTATTACCAGCAGCTGCTACTGAATGTGCGTGCATTTGTATCTCAAAGCATGTGTTCTGTGTGTGTGTGCGTGTGTGTGTGTGTGTGTGTGTGTGTGTGTGTGTGTGTGTGTGTGTGTGGTTGTGTGTGTACAGGCCACGATGGCTGCCATATGGGAGTCATAACTCCATTAGCACGTAAACAGTCTGCTAGGGCAGAGCCTAGTTACTGCTACATATGCATGTCCGCACACAAACAGAAATATCTAAAAGTGTGTAATGACAGTGGGTAACACATTCATAAGTGGTCATAGCATGAGTTGGCGTGGAGTCATGGTGTGACACAAGCGTAGAGTCATAGTGAGACACTAGTGTAGATTGTTTAAACTGGCCATTTCTCCTGGGTAACAACATGACATGTATTTCTGTTTTGCGCGTTGCGTGACCAAGTTTCTGAATTATCACTCTGTCATTCGCCCCGTTATAGCACTTAAAGTGTTGAAATATGAAAAAGCTCAAACAACAGGTGTAGGAACCCTAGGCTAAGAACGTACGTACTAGCTCCATACAACAAGTGTCCAAAGAACACTTACTGGACGTAGGCAATCCAAACTAGACAAATTGGTGTTAGGGTAGGTAGAAAGGATCCCTGGGGTTGGGTTTAGGATATTGTCAATGCTCTGTAAGGCCTTCATAGGTTTAATCCATAGGTCTCCAACAGGTGGACAGGAGAGGTACTGCAGGGGGATCTCAAAATCTTTAGTTGTTTGTTATATATATATATTTTTTTTAATTGTCTCCAAAAGTGTATATTTCTTGAAATATACATAAACATGAATCCAACATATTTTAGTCAAGGGATCAATGGAAGCAGAAGACGTTATCTTTCAGTCAGTGATACAAGACCTGACTCAACAGCGCACGGTTTCACATAGAGCGCCACAATAGCCCGGACCTGTCAATCCAAGCCTCCTGCATACAGTAGGCCCTGCCCCTAACGATGCTGAGCCAATCATGGGGCCGGATGTTAGACGCTGATTCCATCAGGTTCCCCACAATTGGTAAAAAGCCTCTTCCAGATGAAATATTAGCAGAAGAGAAGCTAACAGTGCAGCTCACTCCTATCAGCCAACCACTGAGGCCGAAATAACTGGCGTCACTGCAACATGTAGCTATGTTTAAAGTTAAATCCAAGAACTGTAAATTGTTAAGCTACATTTAGCTGTGTTTTGAAGGTACGTATATGTTTCTGGCAGCTGCACAGCCACCCTACTGTTGCACATGTTTGAAATAAATGAACACATATTTGAACCTGTGCATTATTTGAATAACTTAATATTGAATGCAAAATGATAATAATATACATTTACAAATAGCGCTAGTCCATGTTTAATATAGAACGCATATAGGTAGGGGGTCCCTACTTAATCTCTTCATTATTTTCTGGGTCCTTGCCCAGAAAAACAGACTGAAGACCCCGTGTGCAAACGTTCAGGAGTGCTGCATCCCCCGGAAAGACTATTTAACTTTCCCGAGTCAGTTAAATCTTTTTCTTTTGGCCATTTTTCCTGAGTAAAAAAAAGTTGCCTTATAATTATGCACACCTTGATATATGGTGTTGATGTTCTTAGGCCACACCCTCCTTTATTACACAAATACACACACAGCTTGGAGCTGGAAATATGCCTAAAAATGATGATAAATGTTCAGTTGCCTAAAAATTGAGCACACTCTGGGAAGTTTTTTTTTGTTTTCATTGCAAAATATGCCAAAAGGAAGGCATCTGGCGGCCTAAAGGATTGCTTGGTTTGTCCATCCAAATGGTGAACTCCTCGTAGGTTGGTCAAGGAAGCCTGTGAGCAAGTTTTTCAAATGCCAATCTTCAGGCTTGCAAGGTGTGAAGGTTTATAGGCGGACATCTAAAATGTAGGTAGGCACATAAATCAAAAAAACAAAAGTTTCCAAGGCAGGACAGCACCTGTGGTAAGTGAGAAAATATGTTTCCTTGCGAATGCGTCAGGCTTTCATCTAACCTCTGAATAATTGATTAGGGTTTGAAACAATACACCAGGAGCCTCGGCAATGAGGAAGATTCACGTCTAAGTGCGCCGCGTGTCAGATAGCCTCGGTTTTATGTACCACCAAACACGAATGATCCCCGTTGATACCCGCGAGCGCGTAAATCCATACTCTCACTCATACTCACACGTGCACGTGTGACGACCTTTTAACGTCTCGCCGTCAGTCACCTCGCACGTGACTCCTCGGCCTGATCTTGTGCGCGTGACGCATCCTCTGTGGGGAGATCTTGTGTGTTCCACGTGGGCCCCGGCTCTGACACACTCGCAACGCCCATGTGCGTGGGTGTGGAGGCATAACTCGGCGGCGCGTAACTTGACTTTTGTGGCGTGGCGTGACACTGGTCGACCGGGTGTTGCTGACGAGCTGGACGGCGAACAAAGCGGCTGTTGTTTTCCACCCTCGCTTGCTCGCGCTGCGTGGAGACCTCGAGGAGTGCGCGACAATAGGAGTCGAGTGTGTTTCCATCCACATTAGCGCGCTTTATTTGTTGATACACGATAGCAGTGCAGCAGCAGTGCAGAATGTATGCTCGTCTGAGGAGTTAAGCCTTCCTGAACAGTGAAGAGGAGGCCAATTACATAGCCTGGATTAAATGGCAAATCCCAGCTATAATGAGATGCTATAATGGCCGCGGGGTATCCTAGCAACCGGCAGTGCTCAGATGGTTGTTTGGGCAGGATATTATTGTTGTTGTTGTTGTTTGTTATTGTGATGCAAGTACAGATAGGAGGGGGGGGGGGAAACGAACAGAAAGAATGGAGGGGGATGTAAAAATATGCACCGGGGAGACAATGGGGTAGACCAGAGAGGAAGATGAATAGAGAGGAGGCAAAGAACAATACTGTGAAGTGGGTGAACTGACAGGCATTTGAAAAGGGACAGAGAGGAGAGGGAGACGTGAAGGAAAGATATACTGCGCGTAAGAAAAAAAAAAGAGTGAGACGGACAGAAATGAGAGAGCGGGAGAGGAGAAAACAGGGCTCTAGGAGGAATTAGGCAGCTTAGAGGGCATTATGTCAGTGTACATAGGATTTAGTGTATAAATCTGGATTATGGCCTTTCGCTTTGATAGAAAATGCCACCTTATAGGCAACGGAGCTGTGTTTTGTTCTTTGGGCAGATATCAAAGAGGGCACCCCGCTGCTTCTTTGAAAAGCACGGTCATAAGACAGGCGCCCAAACCCCTTCGCCGGGGGAATCCGGATGGGATCCGTAACACTGGCCGCTCCGCTTCTCCCCGCGCAGGGGCCAAACGGACCACCGCACTCTATCCAGCTGCACAACAACTCACCTTTCTGTTATTCATTTTAATGGACACCATTGCACCATGCTATCACCCCTCTGCATATAATGTATATTCTTCTGTCTCTTTTTCTTCTTTGTTTGTCTGTTTAATCAAAAAGAGATTTTGCTGCCCCCTGCAGTACCTCCATAGACCCCCTAGGGGTCACGTACCCCCTGTTTGAAGACCTATGGCTTATACTATTTTTTTATTTTATTTTACGAACATTTAATTTTTTCCTTTTCTTTTATTATATCTTTCTTTTGACTCGTGGTTCTTAAGAGTGTTTTCATGTGCAACTTAGCTAGTGTGACCGAGCAATTTCCCTTGTGGATCATTAAAGTCTGTCTAAGTCTACGCACACAATGGGAACAGCAGGTACACAGGCGAGCAGGCAAATAAATCAGCACGCACACAGAGAGCGTTTAAAACGTATTCCCTCTTTGTGTTTAATTTCCATTCACTGTAAATTGCTTTGTGGCATAAAGAGGAAAGTGCAGATAGAGAAAAACTTGAGTTTTCTGGTTTGAATGACAATTTTCTTCTTCCACATTTCATATAAAAAAGAAAATCCTATTCTGATTTTCTTGCCTTTTACTGTTAAATTATTACCCAGAAGAAAAACCAATGTAATTATATCTGTGCAACATGGCGGACAGTTAAATCTTCGGATTATGCAACAATGCAGCAGGTACACACACAGACGTACGCGCAGACATACACCGACCCACCATATTTGATCTATCTGAGAAGAAAGCGTCCCTCTCATCAATAAAAACACCCCAGGACTGCCACTATCCACTTTGTCCCGTGTGCGTTTATTGTCAGCCGCATGAAGGCTACCGTGAAATCCTGCACAGTCCTCCTACGCAGTAATGTGCTGTTTTGCACCATGAAGCTCTCTTTCAGGTGCCTCAGTAAATAGGGTCATTGTGTGGAGTGCATTACCCAGAGGTTTTACTCCCATCTCTGCCGCTTTGTAGCTAGTCTCATATTGGCCTCGCTTTTTTTCCTCCGCTGAAGTCAAAAGCTTTACGGGGTTAGGAATTGGCACTGGCTCGAAATGGTGGAAATGAATGTAGAACGCAGGAAGGGACAGAGTCACATTTGTATTCTTCTCTCTTTTCGTAATAAAAGGGGCTACCAAAATGATTAATAGCACAAAATTCCAATAAATTATGTAGCCAAAAACTAATTAAAGAACCATACTGAAGCTTTTGCATGTTTTAGGCCATTAACTACAAATTATGCGTATTTTGCCATTGCCGACTATTTTTCAAAGTGCACCACACTTTAAGGCTGATTTCACACCCTCAAGGCTACTATTAGTTTGCATTAGTTTCAGTAAGGTATTAAAAATCACCTTGCAGAAATTTTCTTCAGATGGTAACCAGTGGTACCGTCCGCCATAAATAATGCACTTTGCTGGCATTAGATTCATTTATATGTAAGACAAACTAGACTAAAAAACAAACACATGTTGATTTTTTTGTTTTGTTTTCCATGATAAAACATTTTTTTTATGTGTGTAATGGTGGGTTTCAGACTGACCTTGAAAAGATCAAAATGGAGTTTTAAAGCACCCCGTGGAGCGTTTGACCACAGGTGGTGCTATTGAGCAACGCTTTCATATAGATGGGTCTGTGAAGATTCTAAATACATCTAAAAATATATAGCCTATATCTGTCGGCCTCTGCTTCACCCAGCCAATTCAACTTGACTGACACTCCACCTCTTGGGACATTTTTTAGTTAAACATAGAGCTAATGCTGGTATTTTTTGTCGTTATGATATGGATTTTTAATTTACCAGCATACTGGTGCATCGTACACAGTGTTCAGGAACGCTGCTCCGTGAGACGCTGTTTCAGACCGGACGAATTTAAGTGTTGCGCTTTTAATCACGCATGGTGCGACTGTGTCACTGCAAGGCGTGGTGAAGGTGGAAAGGTCCGAACAACGAAGCGGCAGAACGAGAAAACTTGTGCCAAAAAAATGTGCTATGTCGATTGTTTTTTTGTTTCTTTGTTTTTTTAATGAGACCAGATGTCCCTGATTTCTGGGGACAGCCCCCGTTTTGATGACTCGTCCGCCAGCTAGAGCTGTCCCCGAATGAGAAAAAAATGTTGCATGCAGACTACAATTATTACGGTAACCAGTAGCGCTGCTATTGACATTACAGACATAGCAGGTTAAACATGTTTGAATATGACAAAACAAATGAAACCGTAATTGTCCCCGTTTCTTCATTTCATCTTGATTCTTGTCAACTTTAATTCTTGTTTTTTCTTCGAGCTGTAAATGTCAGTTACTCTACAATATTTACTCATCATCACAGTAAAATACTCCATCCTTAGTCGTTGAACTGACTGTTTTTTCTTATTAATTTAAATAATGCTGCACTTGTTTGATTAGATTCATTCATAAATGTGTTTTTGTTGAAACATAATCTCCTCTCGCTATTTGTGTTTTTAAAATGAGCCCTGGACATAGTATAAGCTTAGCCCGCCATGTTGCGCTCCCATGTTTCTACGGCACCCAAGAATGGACACCCAACAGTGTCTCAATGAACATAAATCGAAGTCAACCACAGCAGCCGACCGCCACAGCTACTCGCATCTAGTTCCCATGGAGCCGCTTGATGAAGCCTCGTAGCCCCCTGGTAAACAGAACGCGTCACAAGCCGTGCGTATTCGGTGTGCTTGAGTGAAAATGGCCATTTCTATTTTTACCTGCAAAATTTTACCTTCAATACCGCCCCACTGGGTGTGAAATCACCCGATCTGGCAAAATTCACACTGGAACCGGCTCCGGAGAGGGTCTTTTGTGACGTTTTGCGGATGCGTCAGCCGCCGTGGTTTGCACACTTGAAAACCCACTGTAGACACAGGGATATTCAGCTGGTTGCAATCTGCAAATCTGGCACCTCACCTCTAGATCCCACTGAATCCTACACACTTGGACTTTTAATACTCTATAAACCACCAATCACAGTTCGAGCTCTGCTGCTATTGTTTGCTGATATACATATACCGCATTTATATACTGTACACGGCTCTATTCTTCTCTAAGGCAGATCAAATTTATGGTCAGATATCATCTTGTTCCCTTTTAGCATCTAATCTCAGTTCTCCACTTCTGTATTTTTATATATATATAAAAAAAAAAACAGTCGGAGCAAGGAAGCTGAAACTGTCTGAACTCCCCAAACGAAATGAAAGTTATAAGGGTGACGTTACCCCGAACAAGTCGCCCCATCATGGCATGACTCACATTTACACAGCCCCCGAAGGCACGAGAGCTCTGATGTCTCCCCCTCCGTGTTGCTGTCTCTGCCTCCCTCCGTCTTTCTCAGCTGCCGCATCTCGATGTCAAATAGAGTCAGTGCCCACACCACAGGCCTGAGGGAACCGAGAGACAAGTCTGCCTTTCTGCATCAGCCTCTCCTCTTCATCTTTCCCTTGACTTCAGCTATTTATTTAGGCTTTCTTTTTTACAAACACGGCGGTGGAAGGAAAATAAATCCACATTTGAGATAGTTTATTTTAAAAGTTTAATTCGTCCGCTCTCAAAAGAAACCTTCATAAAGAGAATTGTATGGATCAAAAGGATTCAGGAAAGAGGTTTCTCTCCCATGTCGGGAATTTACGCGTAATGTTATTTGCTATTAATTTCTAGGAAAAATACAGCTTCACCAAGCACTAATTATTAGCGTCACACCTCCTATGCCTCGTGTGCATTCAACCTATGCCGGCAGCACTATTTTTGGATGTGATGAGCATAAATTGTTTAATCAATATGAATGGTTTTCACCAGCTGTCCTCTCGATGAACGACAGCGCGTCGTTGAAGGGAACCGTGAGCGCGCGTAACGGGGATGAGGTGGGGAGGGGGGGTTGTTAGGAGACAATGAAGAATAGGTGTGGGAGGGGAAAAAACAGATGAGGGGACAATTAGAAACAGCAAGTGATAGTGACAGAGGCGGCCGAGATACAGATTGAGAGTCACGAGGGAGAGAGGAAGAAAGAGTCTCGTGTGATTTATACGGTTATTATCTCCAGCACTTGTGGGTGTGAATTGAGGCTGTCATGCATGCGCCCTGGCAGGTCTCCCCTCCTCGTGTTTGGGGGAACGCGAGCCAGTCCCCGGGGCCCCGAAAGTTTGGCATTAGCATTCGGCGCGGTAATGGGCCCCCATTTGCCGCTTGTCACAGGCAAGATAGGTGGCTCCGTCCTCGCCAGAGTCCCTCCAGCTGAGCGGGGTCCCGTGTTCCCGTTGTGCTCGATGACCCCTCTCGTTCTGTCTGTCGATTTCCTCCTCTCCCCGGCTCCTCTCCTTATTTCGTCAAAAAAAAAAAAAAAACTCCAACCTTCCCCAAAGCTTCATTTAGCTATTTTCTCGCCATTAAGCGGACGACTCCTTTTCCAAATGAACGTAAGCCGGGCGGTGTCACGCGGTCGGCGAACCCCGGTCACCGCCGATCTAATCCGGCGTGGCCCAATGAGAGCAGATATTTTCCGGTTTCGTGCAGTCATATTAGAGTTCATGATAGAACAGATGCCGGTGTGTATGCAGGCTAATGAGGTAGCGGAGCGAGGTTCAGAGATCACCCCTAGCCTCCACCGTGGAGACCCGAGTTTGTTTGGAGCAGCGCCCTCAGCGCTGCATCGTCCTGAGCAAAGGAGACAGAAGATCACTGAGGTCTCGACCACTCTACAGCACAGAATATTAATTGGAAATTGCTGGAGAATTTTTTTTTTTTGTTTTATTTTATTTTATTTTCTGCTGTTCCGAAAGATTTGAGCGATAACAATGGGACAGTGCGTGATACGCCGATCAGCCACAACATTAAAACCACCGACAGGAGAAGTGAATAACATTGGGAAAGTTCAGTGTTCTGCCGGGAAACTTCTGGGCCTGGCAGAAAGTGTGGATGTTACTTACTCTTCCATATTTTATACAGTCTATGGTCCAAAGGCAGTAAGGTCTCTCTCCCATGTGGAAAAGGCAAACCAGCACACACCAACACAACCGGAAAGACATAAAAATCTGTTGGTGCGCCACATCTTAAACGTCTCCACAGATACAAAAATAAAAACTCCAGTATACTGCAAAATATAAAGGGATTGAGTCTGTACTGATTAGATTAATCAGCATTGTGTGAGCTGTGTTTGGCAAGGCCAGGGATTTACTTTACAGTGCCTCTTAAGTGAGACCCTCTGAATTCTCTTTCGCTTCTGCATAAACATAACTCAAAACATTGTGTGAACAAAGGGAACCCAAACTAAGAAATGCCACAGATATATTATAATTGTGTGTTTGTTTATTCTGGAAAATGAGCCAATATTACATATCAGTGAGACGCAAAAGTATTAAGTGCACCTCTAGGATTCCAAGTAAATTTCAGTGAGAGTCCATCTGTTTAGAAGTGTATCCAATTAAAGTAATGAGGCAAATACATTTAGCGCCACTATAATGCCGACCAGCTGCAACATTTAAACCACTGATCAATGACCGTCTTGCGATAATTCAATGTTCTGTCGGGAAACTTTTGAACCTGGCGTTCATGTGGCAGCCTGACACAGGAACACACTGCACACAAATGGATTAGGAACAACTCAGAAAACGTGAAAGGTGTTGACCTGGCCTCCGAATTCACTAGATCCCAAACTGATCAAGTATCTGTGGGATGATCCACTGAGGCTAGGGACCCAAAGGCCCCCACTAACAACATTCTGTTACCAGACACCACAGAAAACCCATATGCAGTCTCTGATGAGTCACAACTGTTTATGAGGCATGAAGGGAGAACTACATAATATTAGGAAGGTGGTGATAATGTTATGCCTTATTAGTATATAAATACATAAAAAAAACTCCAAATGTGAATTGGCTTTGAACAAAAGCAGGGAAACCTATTTATGGTCCTTTCTAACATATTGGGAATTAAGAGATTGTGACTCATGGGTTTTGCGCGGCCGATCATTACTACGCGCTCCGTAACAGGCCTCCAGCTGTTCTGCGAAAGCAGCCAGTGTATCTGCTGACGCGCCCGCCTCGTTTTTTTGCCGAACTAGCGGCGCCTCCGCTCAAATGCTGACATATGCCTGGGACACGCTTTCCCGCGCTCGGCTCGCCTTATGCGCACGTCTCCTCTTCCGCCGACCCGCACATGACCACAGGTGGGAGGGGAGGGGGAGAATAAAAGAGTATGTCATCTTCTTGTGGAGTATTGCGGACTTTAAAGATTAGCTGTTGATTGATGCACTGGCTGCTCCATGAAGGTGAGAGGAGCCACTGAACTAGGATCCGTCTGAGCATAATACCGGGCGACAGCCAGCCTGGTGTTTGTAGCGCCAAGCCAAGAGGGATTATGGGTAGAAGGCTTTAATATCTGATTTTAATTAGCAGTTTAACACAGTGATCACGCCTCATTAGGGAACTGGGGATGCTGACAATGTGCGTGAGTATGCTGGAGAGTACCAAGAAAGGCAAGAGTAGGGGGGGTTCATGCGATAGTAATAGATGTGTTTGCGAGCTGTGTCTCAAGTAAACTCTCATCAGCCGATCACAAAAAGCGCTACTTTCTTCGGATGGCGACGTTTCTTTGCGGCACACGCTACGATCCCGACGCCATGCATGTGATGTTTTGTAGCTTCGTATCCTTGGCTGCCCGCCAGCGTGCTCATGTGTTTGTCGGGGATCCCCCTCGGCCTTGCCCTGGCATGCCACTTAAGGATTTAGGGTGAGTGTATCAAATCTGTGAATAGTCCTCTCTGGCAGAGGATAAAAAGATTAAGGCATTTTAACCCCTGGGAATCCGGTGCCCTTCTTACTCCATCCAGGAATTAGTCTGGCTCCCCCAGTCGTGACTGCTTCCCGGTGCTGACGGCGCAGCGAGGCGGCGGGACGCTCAGCCGAGCGGCCAGCAGGGGCTTGGCTTCGGACCAGGCTGCCGCACGGCTGGGCGAAAACAGGGCCCTCCGTCTCGGTAATGGTGTAATGGTGGGGTTGAAAAGCTCCACTGGTCAGCTGGTAACACGCCACTGCTCTTTTTCTCTCTCTCTCCCCCGCTGCTCCTTTTCTTCATCCCCGTCGCACTTGTCGACTCACTCCAGGCCCACCCCTTCCCCCACCCCTCCCTCCCCCCCTCCCTCCTTCCCTATCACTGTCCCCCCTCGGTGCCAGCCGCTGTCTATATATGGCGAGATGCATTCAATCCACTTTCAATCCCCTGGGTTTAGTTCAGGGGCTGCGCTCATTTTGTTGGAGGCACTTGCGGCCACATCTCTAACCCCCCTTGTATTGCTCCCCGCCGCCCTTCCTCACATTTCACCAGTTTTGAAAAGGGGCCCATATAACGCACTTTATAAATCTGCGGAGGCATCTCGCCGAATGACAAACAGCTGTCCTCTGAGGCGAAGCGTTTATTATTTGCATGAAAGTACGACCAGAAAAGTACAATAAAATCCCAAGTAATGCTACTTAAACAAGGCGGAAAGCTCCTGCTCCGCGCTTAATAGGTATTAACAAACTGCACGGGCTCCCTGTAACTGCGTAAAGGAAAAAACATTAAAGTATACTAGGAGCAAGTTGGGGAAGTAAAAATGTTAATGCTCTAAAGAGTCCATTAAGCCCGGGGATACGCGGGAATTAGGGCCAAGATTATAGAGCAAATACTGCATCTGAATATGAACTCAAAGTGATGGCTGGCGACCAGAGGATAAGATCCATTGCACCAGATGTTGCTCATCTCTCATAACATGTTTGTGTCACTCAGGCTCCCTTTCCTAATGCCTTCATCTGATACCCACATATCCGTTGTTCTGCCTTTTTAAAGGCCCTCTGGTGTCTTCCAGATATAGACCAGCTCTATCACAATGATCATTTGGTGCGGCGTGATGGATGCCTGCCTGCTCTGGTCTCACACAGAGCTCCGAGAGTCTGAAACCAAATGAGCCGTGATGTTTCCACCCCGATTCTTTTCTTCTTCTTCTTCTTTTTTATTGTGAATGAAAATCAATGAAATTGATTAGTGAATACGTGGAGATGCATTTTCCCCACTTCCTGCGTTCACGTTGCCGGGGTGATGTTCTGTTTTACTCATTTTTTTTTTTTTTTTTGAAGATGAAAGAACTCAAAGATAGGATGCTCATTAGGGAGCGGGATTCTTGAAATCAAAGTACAAACAGCATTGTTTGGTGCCACCGGCTCCCACGGCTGGCCTGCAGAGCCTAAGTCAAGAGGTGCTGAGAATCTGGCTGTCTTCTCCGCGCCTCATTGAGCTCGCCTTTTAACACCACCATAATTAGTTTTTACCCAGCCTCCAGCCCTGGGTGTCTGGTTTTGTGGGCCGTGTCTCTCAAAGAATCGAACCTGTCTGGCAAACAGAAACAAACTGCCCCGCACGACTCCACTCGTTTGTACGCCTCCTCCGCCAGATTGCTTATTGAACAGCGGGCGTGACAGCTTAAGGGCCCTGGGGGAGGGGAGGGGGGGGGCATAGGGGAGGGCGGGCAGATCCACGCCAAACACAGCGTTTCAGGACACCTCTAATTTTTTCATCATTTAAGTTGCCCCGTAATTAATCTGCCTGTACATTTAATTAAAAAGAAAAGTTAAGGGTGTAATTGAAAGCAATGCCCGCCTTGCGAGTCGACCCGGAGAACAATGCGAGCGGTAATGCATGGTGGCAGCGGGGATACATCACGTTAGTTAATCTGAAGTTGACCTCAGAGCAACTTCAAGAAGAGAGACACAACAGACACGCCGCCGTCGCAGACCTCCTCCGAGCCACCGGCGCAGACTTGCATTTATGTCTGGAAATGAATCTGTCATCCCGCGCATATTCAGTTAAATTATTTGAAGGGCAGAATTAATGTGGCAGTTTGGACCGGTTACTGCGATCTCATTAAAAGCCTTTCAGCTGCTTTGCTTAATTATTATTCCCGTGTTCTTAGGCCTAATCGCACAAAACATACTATAAACTCATGATAGGCCTAATGGCTGTCTGTGTTGAGTCTAACCACACGGACTAAGGATGACTCACTGCAGATCATGCCATGTCCAGGGGTCGGAGCAGGCCAGGAGCACGGTGCCACCTCAGAACACTTATTTCTGGATTACTCCGCACCCTGCAACAAAAATGAATAATGGAAGAAAGGCTAAACCGCGCACAGTCGGTTCAGTTGCTAATAGCACGTCACGCTTGATTTTGGCACGCAGCCACAGTCGGCCAAACAAAATCTGTGACATGTGTGCGTGCGGAAGGGGAAGCAAAGCAATTTCAGAAGTCATTTGAGCCGAGTCAGTGATGGTCCAGTGACAATGTTTTGCGCTCGTGGGGGGAAAGAAAACAGTGCGCGAGTAAATGAGAGTGAAAGAACGACAAGTGGCAGGCAACACAAACAACACTGGATTGATTTTGCCTCTGTGTTGCCGTGCAAAGACCTGCTCGGCTGTCAGGCGCCGCGGCATATACCGTGCACCTGCTGCGGCGCAGATTTCATTTGATTTTTGCATATGCTGGATGAAGAATGTCCAAATGGCATTGATAATTGCATGTGATTTAAACAAGATGATGAGAAAGAGCACTCCGGGGATCTTAGTATATACATGTTGAATATTGCTTTGGCTTTTTGTGGCCCATCCCTCGTGAGGTTATCACGGCAAAACATTTTTTTTTTTTTTTTTAAATAATTAAACAAATAAATGCCAGACTCAGACTCCAAAAAGATTCTCTATGTCCGCCGGGTGTTTAGATAGGCAATTGTTTCCTGACATTAACCAGAAGCACACGATTAGCTGATATCAAGCCCATTGCAGAGATTGCTTCGTGGTTTCTCCACCCCCTAGTGGACAAAAACGACCCAATGCAGCTTTAATGAATCACACCTGGGGGCCAAGACACTAGAATCCAAATGATGAGCAAACAGGAACTATACAAATAAGCAAATAGAAAAATCTAATAAAACAATCTTGAGTGTTGTAATGGCCAGGCAATTACTGTAACTCCCACATTTGCACAAAAACGGCCCCGGCACAAGCCGTGAGTCAGTCAGATCAATTTTAAAGGCTGAGCACTTGCACAGAGTTGGGGTTAGGCAAGGGTTTGTTTACCTGCCCTTCACTTGCTTATAGGCTGTTTAGAGGATTGTCTAGGAAATTAGAATTTGCAAAAGGTGCCATTTCATGCCCAGAAAATGGAGTCTGGTGAGACAAACAAATGTCATTTTATTGCCTCTTGCCTGCGCATGACTTGGCATAGACCTAAGTAATGAATATGTGACTCAAAAGGCCAGGCAACAATATATATAACCCACAAACTACTAGCTTTGCTCATGGGCTGTCTTTGTTTAACAGCTGTGCAAACACATGATCGATACATCTACAACAAGCAGGGGGACAGACACTTAAGTATCCACATACACATGTTTTGTGTATGTGTCAAAGCTCTTTGTGCAGCCTGTTCAGAGTTCTTCCTCGTGCCCTCGACCATGACACCACTCTCTTCTGCAAAGAAATATTGTGTCTTTATTTACCATTGTTTAATCAAGATGGCGGGCAGGTCGAGTTTAATTAACCCAGGTTGGCAATAAATGTAAATGCCAAATGTCTGCCAGTGCTACAGCGTAAAGCTTTTACGAGGTAGAGCCCTTTTCTCTGAGGGGTATAAAGCGGCTCCGCGCTGACCCGTTAATCCTGAAGTAGCCTAGGGTTGGTAATAAATACTGTTACGGGGAAGGCAGCTGAAAATGTACATCTAACTGATATGATTCCTGTTCAGACCGCCAGATGAAATCTGGTTTTAGGCATATCCAGATTCTATCCTGATTGATTTTGGGAAGTGTGAAAAAGGTTTCTTTACAAAAGGAAACAACAAGACAGTTTGTCGGTCGACAACTACATAGCTACATAGCAGTCACTGCCTTTATCATTACCAGAAAGGCTGGTGACGTCTGGGCAAACAAATCCACGGATCTAGAACTCAGCTCTCGTGTGGCTCAATCTATTAATCTAAAGGTGTGGACGCACTAAGATTCAAAACGGCATCCTCACTGAATCGCAGAAATCATAGGTTCATAAGAGCCTTAATCCTCACCCATTTTTTCACCTTTACCACTAGTCTTTAAACTGGGGACCGATGTGAGCTATTTTGAGAGTGCCGACCTTGGAGGGGAGCCTGTGAAAATGAGCAGCTACTGTATCTTATTAGCAGTGTCGCACCATTTAATTTTGTGTTGAAGTAAAAATACGGGGTTACTAACTGTTCTAAACATATACAGATTGAACTGTCTGCAAATAGAAGCTCTGAGATCTGGAAAGTATTGGGCAGTTAGCAAGTTAGAGGTTAGCCTACTAGCTTGTTAGGCACAACTGTTAAATAAACCTGTTTGTTTTGTTAATTATTTATTTATTTGCTCACTGTTTGATGAGAGGTTCAGTAACATTAATATTTGTCCAGAGAAAATGTGACTAATCCAGAAACTGGTTAGCTTAGCTTTGTTTAACGCATGCCTACTCCTGTCCTCCATCGTATCACACCAAGCCAATGATTAGCCATCTGCCGAAGTTGGGCCATAAGTTAGCACCTACGGCCCCAGTTTGAGTGGTGTATCCTACACCAGCGCTCCTGAAGCCCTCTGTGGCCCCCCAGGAGAGGCGCGCCTCACACTTTGAAAACCGCGTGTGTTTTATAATTGGTTAGTCAACAGAAAGAAGCGGAAGTGGAAGAGATTTTAGCAGTTTTAGCGTTACAACACTAAAGTAGGGAATAAAATAAGAGTGGAGAATTTCTTGAAAATGCTTACAAATCAAAATGCTATAGCACTTTAAAAGAGCTCATCCATAAGCATTTGAAAAGAGAGAACCAGCGCTTGCCAGTTAACGCTTCCCATTTCTTCCCTTTTTTAATGTTGTATACAGAATGCTGCCACCTGCTGGTGTGTAGAGTTGTTTTCCTTTCACACGGATGCAGAAAGCAATATGCCAGATTTAGATATGAGTTAGCATTTCTCAGGTGCATTTCCCAAAATGCTAACTGAAAAGCTCCAACTTTTCAACCGGATGAAAGAGTTGCGACGTAACGTCCAGTTTGGGCCGTTCACTCAATCAATCCCCCTCCGTATTGTGTGTAATGCAGTTTTCGTATTATCCCCATTTTAGCCTTGTTTCAATAAATTACATGAGATCTTTTCTAAACAAGCAGAACATGTTTGAATTATAGATCAAAATCGCAGCAAATGTGGTAGAAATGAGGATCAAAAAGGGATAAAAACACGACTACGTACTTATCTTTTCAAGCGTTCTCTTATTATAACCATTGCTGTCATACTCCATCAGCCCAAAACTGACTGGACTGTCTACTTACAGCACTTAGCCTGCTATCAGTGAAAAGTGCCAGATGTGTTTAACAGTGTGATGAACCCGCCAGACATGTCTGGACTGCAAGACTGATGTTTATCACAGCTGGTAGAACGTGACCTAAGACTGACAGCGTTGCTTTCCCACCGACCAGCGTGGACTCATGGCACTGGCAAGCACTTAATAAAGAGTTTGTAATGTACTTTGTTCAACTTTAAAGGGTGTTTTGATTGAATTATGCTTTATGTGACCATCATTTTTAGGTAGTAGAGCTCTCGTAAGCATAATTAGCAATCATTCTTTGGTGAATTATGTAGACCCTGCACAGACGGCTCATATAAAGGGAAAACAAAGCAATGCATGCGGAGGAAAAAATGCACTGTTTATTATTCCTCTTTATGAAGTAACATCAAAGCAAAAATGTATAGAAATAGTTTCGGTCTCTGATCAGGGGCAAGTGAGATATCCCGATATTGCCTCATTAAATCTGGTTTGATGAGTATTTTGCTTACATTTCCAGCTTGTCCTGTGGCACCTGGGAGAAATGCGGTTGCTGTTCAACACATGCTACGGTTTATTCTCTTTCACTCCGCATCCTTTCCCCGCTTAACTCTCCTCACTCCGACACTGGATCCAAACTACTCGGACATAAATAAATGCGGCGGCGCAGCGCTATCGGTTTGTGATGGGCTGGAGGAAATTGCAGAATTCCCGCTGTTCTCATCATGCAAGCCCTCACACGTCTTGATCCTCCCCACCCTGTGAGGAGTTCAGGCCTGGCAGCTGCCCTGAGCATCCAGCAGCCAATACTGAGTAAGGCTCACAGTTGCATTCTGAAGTTACTGGCGCTCCGCAGGTGGGTGGTGGTTACAAATGAGATAATACCATGTATGTGCCGGGCAAACACATCTTATATTTAGTGCATCATGTATGGAGGCCGATATTTCCCCACCATGTGGCCTGTGCCACACACTGATAATTGTCTGTGTTTTTTATTTTTTTTAACAATCCATTAACATCCGGCCTGTTCATTTCTGTAATCAAATATCATTTGTACTTCAGCTTTCGAAAACCGTGAAGTGGTTTGGAAAACAAAGATGGTTCAAGATGGTCAGCAAAATGGGGCAAATTAATTAGCGGGAAGGTGTCATCCATTCCATTCTGCACTCCATTATGGCATGTTACTTTAGCGGAAAACATGCTGGACAACGAAAACTATCTTCTCAGTTCCAGGGTACATCTGTTGTTTGCGCAATCACGTTAATCACTTTTCTTTTTAATAGGCCATTGAAGCTGACTCCTGGTCAGTCTTGTCAAAACAAAAGCGCAACAATCCCACAAACTGCGCGGCGAGGTGAGAACGTTTGGTTAAACGATCGTGCCGTTTCATATTTTATCACAGCGTCCTCTCAGCAGCCTCTCTGAAAGAGGCTTAACGACTCTTGGGGCCATTTTCACACCCACACTCGGCGCTGTACCTAAAATCAGTTCGGGGACTTTCAGGCAGTTGACTTACCTGAGGCTATTACAGCTATTTTTACTTGCCAAGCGCTTGCCACTGCGAGACAGTCTCATCTCCGGTTTTCCTTTCCCCCATGCCTCTGCGGTGCTGCTATTTGATCAAGGCTTTTGTCCGTCGGATTTTATTGGTTTATACTGATGCGGTGGGAGCAAACGGGAAGCGGGCCTGCGAAAAGGTCAGGAGTCAAATGATAAAATATGAATATACCTTTTTTTCTGTTTGCTAGAATGATATTGGGTGATATTTGGAATGTTTTTTTTGAATAATTCATGGGTGACTGGTGCCAGTCAAAGTGGACGGTCCACTGAGCTGTCAAAATGTTACCTTCATCAAACAAAACAACCGTTTCAAGAGCAGATATTTAAATGCGGCGTCATAAAGGGAGCTTTTAAGCCAACCATTGCATATCAGTTTTAATCGTTTTTCTATCATGTTAAGTCAGGTTGCAGAGTACTATATGTAGGGCAGCTTTTTGTTATTCTTTACATCTAATAGCACACCAGTAACAGAATTGATCCGTCCGCATCCTGCAGCCCTTCCAGAGTAAATGCACACTTTATTCTCTTTCCACTCAAGGAAATTAAACCAACAAGGCTGTGCTAGATTCTTTTTCCCACACATCTATCTCAGAGCATCACTCAGCTCTGATTTCAGTCACACTGCCGGCTACGTAAGCAGTTTGTTAATCTGGACTGAAACACAGACAGAGGCAGCAGCAAGAGAATGTGTGTTGGTCTGCGGAATCAAGGGGTGTGTCATCTGTCTGTCCACCTGCCTCACTGTCTTCTCGACCTCTGTCCCCTCTACTTACCCTTGGATTAGATAATCATCTCAAACACCCGCTCCCAGACCTCCTAGACTCCTCTCTACAAACGCAAAACTAGATCCACCCCTCTACTTTCCAAATGAGACAAGACCATTTCGTTGGCTGGCCCCGGGGTGGGAGAGGGTGGGGTCAATCTCAAGGGGTGAGGGGGGGGAATCTGATTGGCGCGTAATTGAATTTGAGGGGTCAGATCAAACGCGCAGCTCTTCCCCTTGACAGCTACGATAACCTCTGGAGGAAGGGGCGAGAGGAATGCGAAAGCCAACTCCATCCGGAGCAGGAGAGATTAAATCTATCAGGTTTGGAGTGGGAGCCGTTTACAGTACGTGTTTGGGTTATATTTTTCCTTCGTGCGGAGAAGATTACGTTAGATGCAATTGATAGCATACATAATGGAGAGAAAAAAAAAAGTTGATATTTTAACTTCGTGTTGAGGCTTCTGGCGGTGGGTTGACAGCAGAGTTCTTAATGGTCTTGCAGGAGTGAAGTATGTTGAATCAATTTCTCTTCCTTCATTAATGCAGAAGCTTAGTACTTACAGTAGCTGTAATAAGACTTACCTAATTACTTGTGTTTAACCTTTAAAGCAACCATCATCAGGATCAGGGGAGCTAGGGAACCCAAGAGTTAGGTATCCCTGACTCTAACCCTAACTCTAACCCTAGCCCTAACACTAACGCTAAACTTGTCAAATTAGATTTTGGTGGCTTTTTGGGTCACCAGTTGTGAGTTTCCGCCAGTGTCTACAAGCAATCTAAACACTTCTCTGTTAGAAAATGTTTCCTTTTACGATCAGTATCGGTCATCGTTCTTGAGTATGAATAAGAAAAGTAAGAATGTGGAGTTAATTTGGTCAGAGTTGGAATATATTCATAGGCTCTGTGGTTACAAAAAAAAAAAACATTTTTAACCAGAAACTCTGTACTGATTTCATATTGAATAGCTTATGTATGGAACTATTGTCCTATGCCTCTGAAAAGCCTCCCCTCCTGCATTAATGGACACGTGCACGTTTAAAAGCATTTCAATCAATGAGACTGAGTCTTCTAATGGGGCCTCCTTTCAGGAAGGGGAGCTGGAATATACGTTTTCATTACAAGGACCAGATTGCAGAGTTCACTCAGCGCACTCAGGCCTGTATTGAAATGAGAGGTGTGCTGCGTGATTACCGGAGAGAGTAAAAAGCTTCTGAGAGATAGAAGATAGCGAAGATGGATACCAGGCCTTTTTTCCCCCCCCTCCATCATCCCTTCTTTTAATAGTGTAGGGAAGAAAGTGATAGAGGGAGCTGACGACACCGAGCTGATGATATTATGCAGATGATGGTTGAATTAAATTAATGATAATTTGATTCTGAAATGCGGACTACAGTAAGCTGTAAATTCCGGCCTGGTACAAGCAGAGCACAAAAATGAGCGTTGTTTGTTTCACTGCACATCCCCAGTTATAACTTAATGCCATGGACACACCAGGAAGTGGCATGGCGAAATGCATTGCCGCAGTTTTGTGAAACTCTAGTAGTTAAATGAAACACTGATACTTGCATCTGTCAAGCGAACCATGAACATTTTTGCCAGGATGGAAAATAAGTCGTTTCACTTTCACATAAGTCTAAAAAGTGTAAAAAGATGAATGAATTGAATGTCAGTGGAAAGCAATGAAGAATAAGTGAATGGAGGCAGTCAACAAGTGGAGCAGAGGCTGGTAGGGCTTGAGCTAACACATGTCAACCGTACATGCTCCAAACGTCTTACATCATGGCTGCATGTTCACTGACCAAATGTCACAGGCTAGTCACATCTAGTTAGCTCAGAAGCTAGCAGCCTAGCAACAGCACAGAGTAATGACATATGGTAACAGTTGGACAAGTTTAAACATGATCTACTATCCCATCTATTATCTACTATCCCACCTTACAAAACACTCTGGAGTAGGAGTGGGCAATACTGGGAATTTTGGTATCAATCTGATACCAAGTAAATACAGGGCTAGTATCGCCGATACTGACAGTTTTACTTGATATATCTCAATCATTGAACAACTAACTTTGTGCTGCCCCTGCATCCCATGTAATTGTCTTCTCTTCCGAGTACCGATGCATTTCAATAATGCTGCTGCTGTGATGCTAGGATTTGAGTGTCAAACTCCATGTCCATATCCCACCTTTTGCTACAGGTGGAGCTGGAGAAGCTCCTGACGCATGCAGACTTGGAGAGAAGCTGCGCTCGCATGAACTCTGTAAGAAGTAATTTGCTGGGTGTATAGATGTAAGAGAAACTGTAAAAAAAAGTATCGATCTCATCACGCTAGTATCAATCTGATACCGATACCAGCCTCGGTATCAATACTATCAATATTCAGATCGATACGCCCAGACCTACTGTGGAGTATTAATAAATACCACAGAGTTGATGGTACTGAATAGCAGCCTGCTTTTATACAGCGACAGTATGTAGCACATGAGCTGTCTGTTCTCAGCATATGTATTCAAGTCAAGAATATAGATTTCATTACTGCAAAGCCTTACTTTTTACATCATTAGTAACGTCATCAACCACTAATCGGTGTTGACTTTCATCACACAACAGTCCACTTTAAAAAATGTGGTGTTCAAGACCTTGTAAGTGGAATTTATCAGTAAAGTTCCAATTCACGGGTTGTGCACGCTGACATTTTGATAAATGACAGGGATGCATATTTTAATTTTAATATAGTCGTATTTCTTAGCATTTCTTTATTTTTTTTTATTCTTTACTTAAGCATTTCCTTCTTTAAGTTACTTGTTTGTTAGACTGCTAGCTGTTAGTCTGCTCTACAAGGTCCATTTGATGGCAGCATGATGCCTATTCTTACGGTAAAGCAATGACTTCTAAGCGAGAGAAATTGAAACTCTGAGCATCAAAGTCAACCACATTTCAGCGCTAACAAATCACAAAGACGTCATTTTAACTACTGACTATAGCTTCAGCAACAAAGTAAGAGATGAGGCACAAGCCAAAAGCGCTGCTCCGTAGGGGAGCGCGGGTAGGCATGGCAGCCATCAGATTCTTTGACGAGAATAGAACAGGTGTTGTTTAATTGCTGGGATTTAAGGTGGTGCGAGTGCACAGTGTGAACACAGTATAAATACTTTTTAGATAACAAGAAAAATGTTGACGAGTGACACGCCGAATTCACGCTGTCTCTCTCGTGTCATGTTGATTGTGAGTGTTTGTGCGTGTGACGATGTGTGAATCGGATCCTCTCACTCTCAGATTTTCACTTTGCTCCCAGCTTGTAGAGGGAAAGTGCTTGAAGACGT
Organism: Mugil cephalus; assembly: GCF_022458985.1. Classification (NCBI taxonomy): domain Eukaryota; kingdom Metazoa; phylum Chordata; class Actinopteri; order Mugiliformes; family Mugilidae; genus Mugil; species Mugil cephalus. The sequence continues at coordinate 45,719,077 of NC_061770.1, forward strand.
ACTAATGACCACCACCGCTTTTCTTCTTCTTCTTCTTTTTTTCACTTTTCTATATGAAAAGAATCTCCATTAGGTATAATTATAAGTGGATGAAGTTTCAATTTCCCAACTTCCAGCAAATATAATTAATCAAAGTAATTTGTGACACATTTAATAAACTTGATATTGCCTTTGGTAATGAATTGCACTTGAGCAAAAAATTAATTACTCTTCCCTATTGTGGCGTGCAAATATGGAAATAATTTAATTAGGGCTTGGGACCTGTTGCCAAGCCTTTGGTGTTGCGAGTGTGCTGGTTTTGGTTGATGTTGGGTAGTGTAAGGCGAAGCTGACAAAATGTACTTGCATTTTTGTGATCTAGTAGTGCCATGCAACATGTTAAAATGCTTTTTTGTTTTTGTTAGTTTTTCTTCTTTTTTTTTTTTTTTTTTGGCAAAGCTTCTTGAAATGGTTAAAGCCAAATTAGGTGTGTGAAATGAAAATGTCTCCTTTATTATTTATAAGCTCTCTGTTTTCTGGGAACTGCACGGAAGTAGTTAACCACCCTACCCACGCATGCAAGTCATGACTCCGAGGGATTAGCAGTTAGTTCATCTCAGTTTTGTCTTCACCTATAGACCTCACATCTCCTACCAGGCGACTGTGCTATTTTAAGCAGCCATCTCCGGTGGTGGCTTGATAATAGCAGGAGCGAGGAGGATGGGAATTTGTGTAGTTTCAGTTTTGACCTGGCGGAGATAGATAGAACCGCACATGAAGCGCTCCCGTGCTCGCCGTCCATCTCATTACCGTCGCTTTGCACTTCTGACATTTCATCTCCGTTCTGCTGTGATTAGGATGCCGCTGTGTGTGATGTCGGCCTAAGGCTTGATCGCGAGCGTCCGTGATAAAAGCAGACGCGCAAAAGGAACCACGCGAACCTTATCGCACACGCTTCAACAGTTTGTGCTTATTTTTTCTTTTTTCCTTTTTTTTTTATGCACTACAATAATATTATCAGGGAACCTGTGACGTATGTTCCCTGGAACACAGTTTACATGTTATGAATGCATTATGTTCAAGGATAAATTTACAGCAGTGTCTGCAGTCGCTGTACTCTAACATATAGTCGTGTGAAAGCCTGGAGACGGAAACCGCGTAACATCCTGGGGAGAGAAGAAAAACTGCAAAAAAAATACATGTCTATTTAGTTATTTTCTCTTCTTCATCTATCTGATAGAGTGGAACGTATGGGTCCCTCCAAAAAACATGTAATTTATACAATACTTACATCATAGGTCTTCAACAGGGTGTCCGTGGAGGTAGCGTAGAGGGGAGAGTTGCAAAATATTTGGTTGATTAGATATTTTATATATATGTGTGTGTGTGTGTGTGTGTGTGTGTGTGTGTGTTTTAAATTTCCCCCCACAAATTTAAATTTCTTAAATACACATTAACACGAATCCAACATATTTTAGTGAAGGGATAGATGGCGGCAGAAGACGTTATCTTTCACTCAGCACTTCACTCATCCAGCGATACAGGAGCTGCCTCAACAGCGCACCGTTTGACGGAGAGCACTGCACTAGGTGACACCTGTCGATCAAAGCCTCCTGTACACAGAAGGCCCCGCCCCATGTCTGCTGAGCCAGTCACGATGCCGCATATTTCACGCTGATGAGAGCGGAGAGCCTATATAGGTTGTTTATGGCAGTTGCATGGTCACCCTACTGTTGCACATGTTTGAAATAAGAAAATTAATATTTGAACCTGTGTATTATTGGAATATACAGTATTAATACCGAATGCAAAATGATAATAGTAATATATGTTTATAAATAGCACTAGGCTGAGTTTAATATAGAAGACATATAGTAGGTAGGGGGTCCCTACTTAATCAGTTCGGGGGTCCTTGGCCTGAAAACATTGAAGATCCCTGACTTATGTTTCATCATTAATCCAGAATAATATTTTGGCTGTTAGACTTAGACTTTCTAGCTCTTTGTTTCTAAATGTATCAATTACCTTCAGTTGGTTAAGTTTAATTAATAGTATTGCCATTGCTCTTGTTGTTTATGCATTACTTAAAGCTGTTGTGTGGACATTTTGCTCCAACTTCTGGCAGTGAGTAATAACACACAAACATAGTAAGTTTTTGTGTGTATAATTACACAAACATTGTTGACGCATTGTATGTGTGTGATGCATGTCTACAGCTCAGGAGAGTCATTTTCAGAGGTAGAGCCCTGCTCAGGAAAATACAAAGACATTATGTAGCATTTTGTTATGTAATCTCATAACAGCTACTAAAAATTAATGGCAAAGATTTACCCAAAAAGTGTCCTGAAAGTGAACCAAAGAGAACCTAAACAAAAAAAATGAAACTGAAATATGAAAAAAAAGTAAGAATTCTTCAACACGTGCAGTATTTAGGATATCTGGATTTGTGAATAAATCAGAATTGATATTGATTCATTAAAAAAAAAAAAAAAAAAAACTACCTCAGTATGTTAATCTACTTCTAGGACCTATCTAAACCGAAGCAGCATTTGACTGAAGCCCTTAAAGGTTTACAGCACAACCTTCCACCTATAGCTTGTAACGGTGCGTTCCAGACCTGTATTGTATTATCAGGAAATACAGGTCAACTGTTTTTTAAGTAGATTTCAGCTTGATATTTCAAGGCACAGTGTGACTACCTGTAATGACTTTAATCTCCAAAGTGTGATATTCACATTCGTGCATTAGCATATTTTACCTGAATGTGCTAAGTGTAGATATGCCAACTGGGAAGCCTGTCATTAGTCATCTAATGGAAGGGATATTTGATATCTAGACGGCTGCCTTACTAAATTTCTCTGCAGGCGCTGCAGCCGACGTGACCCTGCTGAAACTTATTTCAGTCCCTCATAATTGATAGAAACTTTAGGCTATTACCGTCAGGCATTGATGTGGAGCAGGAGATTGACAGGTAACCGCAATGGCATGTGGACACTGAGGAATGCTTGACATTTCTATTTTTAACCACTGCAGTTTCTTAACTTCACTAATTTGATCACGGGTGCTTTGCAAAGACGTTTCCTGTCTTTTATCCTGACTTGATGTTCCTATTTTAAAACGCAACTTCCTTACAAACACCGCTAAGCATAGTTTAGAGTTCTTTATTTGCTTGCGCATAAATGCGCCCTCCGAAAACGTGTTTGCCGATCGGATGAAAAGGGTTTTACGAAGACATCTTGTTCCGAACGAGACGCCAGACGACGAACGCGAGAGCGGCGTCTTCGGCTGATGCAATATTTGGTCGGGCGGGAGCACGGGGGAGTCGGCTCCGGCGGCGCCCGTGTGCTGTTGTTTGATTTTAAGCGGAATTGGCCACAGTTCATTAAAGTTAGCACTCTTGTCTGCACTTTTCTGTTGCGCTGTCGAGAGGAGGAGGCTCACGGAAGAATTGACTATGTCTTCAGACGACTCATGGCTTCTCAAAGCAAATGTGATCCCTGTGAAGGTTACGCGACTGAACATTTTGCATGAATGCTGGGGAGTCAGTTGGCAGCAAAAGTCGTGCGTTTTGTGATCTGCCGTCTGATCCTCCCCCTGAGCATACTGTATGTTTTTATGCTTCATGTATGCAACAGCAGGGAATTAATCTCTTATTCTATGGACTAATACATACCAGATTAGACAAGTCATTTGTGTGTCTGTGTGTGTGTGTGTGAGAGAGAGAGAGAGAGAGAGAGGCATGGAGGAGAGGCAAGGGATCAGGACGTTTAATATGTGTCAGTGTTTGGTCCAGACAGCGCGTTGCCACAGAAAAACCTCCCACAGACCCCACTCTGTGTTGTGTTATGCCTCCCCAGCTCACCAGCACCCCCTACAGCAGCTCAGAGACATTTCGCAGCTCTTCAGGCCCACGTGGATGCATGCGTCGTGTGTATATGTGTGTGTGTGTACATGTGATCCTGTTGGATGGATGGGGAGTCCCTGCGGTGGTGCAGACATGCTTTCTGAGCTGGTTGTCCCGTGTAAATAGCTGAAGCCTTAAAGCGCTACTCCTCCCCTCCTATTTTTTTTTTCTTTCCTTTCTCGTTTTACAGTCTAAATCTCCTCTTGCATTCAGATATTCCGATTCGGCGTAATAAAGCACTGAATGGTGCAGCCCATTCATGCATACTTGCTGACAAATACACTATTGCACATCATTCAGTGCGTTTTAGCACATTGATCGAGCTGTTGTGGAGGTCAATATTGTCCTGAGCAGTAAGTCACGTGTGTGTGTGTGCGTGTGTGTGTGCGCGGGCGCGCGCTTTACGGCTAATGAGGGAGGTGCTGGTTGCGCAGCCCACGGGGGCCCTTCCTGGAGCGCTACTTCAGCTCAGACAGCGGGATGATTAATGGAATGTAAATGTTGATGGATTATTGAACAGGGAAATGATAAAGTTGGGCCGTGCTCGCATAAAAAAAACGGACCGGGCAGTTGGAGTCGATCTGCATGCGCGTGCGTGGAGGCGCATGAGGGTGTTTATAGGGGCAAACCTAATAGCCTGAGGTTTAAAAGCAGCGACCCTTTAACCTGCTTTTAAATGGCTAAACAGGGAAGAGAGTGCAAAAGGCAGGTTAAAAATAAAGAAACAAATAAAATCAGTGACATTTTTAAGTGGGTCATCAATAAAGTATGTGAAATAAAAATGCCTCTAGCATGACGCAATTAAATCTTTAATTGATTAATCACACACAATCTCAAATGTTTTTGTTTTGTTCTTTTTTTGCTGTAAATTCACTTAAAGGCTCATATTAAGTCAAAAAGTAAGTGAGTGAAAAAACTCTCTTCTTTGTTTCACTCAGCTCCATGTTAAGTAATTAAATTCCTTAAAATTCCATAAATGAGAAAAAAAAATACAAGCCAGATAATTTGTGGCCTCAGGAGTGGTGAGTTACTCTGGCAAACCAGGAGCATTTTTATTATTATTATTATTATTTTTGTTACCTTTAGAAAACCATCAAAACCATCATTAAAGCATTTATTATTTAATTTGAATTAATTAATTCCCCGTGTATGACAGTACTGTACTGCAGACTGGTGGTTTTATCAACTGCGGAGCCGTGAGAGGGAATAAAAGCAAAGACGTTAGAGATACGACTCGATCAAAAACCCTTTTCAACATCAAAATGCAAAGCTATTAAGTGCCTTTTGTACCAATGGATAAAAGTTGAAATATACCACAAAATTAAAAAAAGTACAGATCCTGGCGAGATCCTGCACTTGTTTCCCTTGACTCTCACACCCCCCCAAATCTCAACATCTTATCTCCTCTCAGATGCTTAAAGTTCAGCTCGGCGGATTTAAAACAACAGACAAACTTAGGAGGGGCGAGGGAGGAAGGGGAGAGGATTAGTCGATTGTTGCCCTCTCCACACTCGAGCTGAATGCAAGAAACCCAGCCCTGGCCAGGCAGCTCTGGTGCTGTTTTTACTAGACCTCCCCTATAGGAACACCCCACAGCCCATACCAAATGAAGCTCCTCTAAAGGCCACTTGCGTAACTCGTCAGTGAAGAATGACCTTTTATTATTTTTTTTACTGGTAAGACACCGAGTCACAGACAGAGGCTGAATAGTGTAATAAGTTTCATGGCTCACAGAGCACCTCTCTGAGGAATGTATTTATGCTTCTGTCTCATTTTGACAAAATTTACGACTTAAAATCTTTTTCAGAGTGCTGAAACATGAGTTTTACTTTTTGATCATTTAGTCAATCAAAGTCTAGACATTTCCCCTCTCAATAAAGTCCCTGTGTCTGGACACAGACGTTGAAGACATGGTATGGGGTAAGTAAAGGGATTGTGAGTAAGGGTTGTAAAACACCCAAGTGATGGTTCAACCACAAAATGCAGCAGAGCTATGTGACTAGAGAATAAAAGGAGCTTTTCGATCGTAGTGTCAATGTTTGTCAGAGCTGGCATTGAGCTGCCATCACTGGCATTACACTAAAGATCTTTACTTTGCCTCAAGCCACTTACTTGTTGCGCAATGTCATCCTTTGGGCCTTGACACACCAGGCCAATGGTCAGCCATCATTAAAATCTACACCACTGGCACTTGTCAGACCTGTGTAAGTATTGAATCGCCAATGCACAGGAAGCAGTGGCGATCCTGGGTTCTGTGGGGACCCTGGGGAAGACGTAAGTACTTTCTGTTCTGTTAACAAGTGTCCAAGCTAAACCAGAGAAATTAGCCTTAAGGTATACATAATGGGGGCACTAGGGAAGGGTTATTATGGAGTTCTGATGATGCACTGTGTTGCCTTCATAGGTTTAAGGGGAGTTACAGTTGTCATTGCAAAATATCCCAAAAGGGATCCATCTGGGGGATCATTTTTTCACAGGTCCCCAAAAATAGCTTGTTTTGCCTCTCCTGACAATGCGCCCTTGACAAGAAGAGAAGTGAGAAAATCACAAAATGGCAAAGTCGAAAAGGCACACACGGAAGACTCCAAATGAACATTCTCGGCTTTGACAATTTGATAAATTCTAGACTTGTGCGCCATCCTGCTACGAAGCGTTATTAACTCTGACACAGGCAGACAATGCACAGTAAGTGCTAGCTGGCCACTGGCTGTAGTTTTACAGTGGGATGTTGGGTGTTGGGTTGGGTAGTTCCTTGACAGTGGTTGGGTGTGTCCGGACCGTAAAAGTTTGTCTAAAAGAAAATGCTGCTAAAATTGTCTAAGATGCATTCATGTGTAATATTTATTCAATAGCAGGCCTATTAGATATATATATATTGGCTGCAATATCATAGTCAAATAAAGTAATACAAAAATATTTCCCTGTAAAACTGTGCCTAATTTGTACATTCTCCAACTGTAGCATGCAAAGACACTCAGAATGTACTGACTGTTGGGTATTAGACAGTCACACAAAAGGATATCTTCTTTTCCACGGCTAAAATGTGTCGCTCAGCATGCAGTGCAACTCTCAAAACATCCCCACGCCAGTCAGTGGCAGATGCTGCAGTCTCAGGCTGCCTGCATGGTGACAGGCTCGGGCTCTTTGGCTAACAAGCCAGTAGTGGGAAAGCACAGTTGTGGCATGAAGTCCTCCCCAGTGCTGTGCCATTACCCATCTCCCGGCAGGGTTGAGGGAGATCATCATTTTCACATAACAAACCGTAGATTATTATTTTGCAGACAGTTCCCTCAAGTGGAAAATTAGCTTCCGCCAACCAGGCGTCTTTCCGCCCCCATTCACCAGCGACAATTTACCACGCAAAGAAAAACTGCGTAAATGAAACTAATCGCAGGAAAAGCGATCCCTACCTTCTGTTGGCAGAAGCCATCCACCAGCTCAGAGATGGGCTGCTTATAGCTGAGCTCCTGAGAGGCAGGGCAGCATTCAAAGCGAAGCAATAAATTGCTGTTTGTGGTACAATTTACCAGTATTTATGTCCAGTTCATTTGGATGCACAAATGATTGCATTCATTACATTAATGTCTTTTGTTATGCTTAGATTTAGCAGCTGGTGTTGCATATAATTATCTGCACAATCTGGTGTTTTTCCACAGACTGTATTTCCCGTCAAATGCTAAGGCATGCATTACATTCGAAACACCAAATAAAGAGCGCAGAAGGGGCTCGCTGTGATGGTGAACATGCAAAACACGGCGTCTCTGTCAAGCACGCCCGCGACATGACGAGCAGCTTTACATATATTCCGTGTCAGCGTGCTCAGTCGTTTTCTTAAACGGTTAATAGACGAGCAAAATTAACCTTGAGCTCCCACTGAGTGATCGATTTATTAGCTTGGACTTTCGTGAGACGGATCATTCCCTTTCCCTGACTGATGGATGGCGTGAGCGATGTGTCGAAGGTGAGTGGGACATGAGAACGAAACATGACAGGCCAGGCCAAGCTTGCGGTGGTACAAATGGAATATGACTCAAAAAGGCACAGTCTCATCCGTAACTTCGACTAGCTAACTATATCAAAATTGCTAACAATGTAGCTACCACAACAATGAGTTTTAATGCCTTCACCATCCTCAATCTGCCTTTATGAAATGGGATCCGACATGAGTAAGTGTTGTCTGCCAAACTGGTAACAATTCACTGTTTCACTGTTAATATGTATTGTAATGTGAGCTACTGACAACATATTCGTGTAATATGGACTTGTTGTTGCATGGTTGACTCTGAGACAAAATAGCATCATTAATAAATCATTATTTCTTCAACAAATGCCATTTCCGACAAACCGTACACCATGACAACTAGCTTGAAGGCAAGTCAAAGGGCTGCAGTGTCCTACATGCGAACAAATTACGCGTTCTTCAATTTTGTTAAAATCCCAGCAGCATTTAATAGTTTGTAATTACGAGCACTGTAGTGGGGCTAGTTTGTTCGAGAGTATGAAATGTAAGCCCACTGACTGTATATAAAAGATTTTGATGGGCTGGGTGGAGGAAGGGGTGGATCTGACCCAGAAACCCTCCAATCTCGACATGTAAATCCCAGGATTATTATCGAGGAACACAAACGGCACAAGCTTTGAGTTAACTCTTGTTTATAGCTACTGTTATCTCAGGCTGCCAGCTCTGCAGACATGCAGGTCGATATCTAAGCTAGCCGGAGAGTCACTCATTCCCCTAAGGTGAGTCATACCTATGTTGTCCTTCCCCTAAAGCCCGAGCCTCTCCAACAACTACCCACAATTTACACAAAGAGGCCTTTTTTCAGATATGCTGGAAGGGTGCTGGCAAAAAATAAATAAATAAAAAATCCATGGTGTGCACGCTGACATCTTTGTGTGTGGAAAAAGAACATTTTCATGTTGTTTTCATGTATTTAGCCCTAAATCCATAGCATCTGACTCCTTATTCTGGAATACTGTACCACTCCAATCGAAGCATGACTTTTCTTTCCATTACTCACAATGACTATATGATTACCTGACCTCTCTATAATCCATTTGTTTTTCGTCCTTTGTGCAGTTCACAACAAATTCAATTGTACATGGTGATTGCTTTCATTGATTCTTACATTCCCCCCTGTCCCACAAGTCCAACATGTATTCTGCATCACCTTATTCCCCTTCACACACCTCGCTGCTCTCTAATAATGTGACCCTTTTTGCGAGAAACAGGAGGTTGCCCGCGCGGCCCGTTGGGATTAGACCAATTTAAGATATTCACAGTGGCGGGGCTAACGTATCATTATGCGTTAAATCTCCGGACGAGCCACACACTAATTAATTGAATCAAAGCGATACATGGGTAGAGCCAGGGGCTACAGATGGAGCGAAGTAGGCCTCGTGGAGAAAGATGGAAAATGGTACTACGGAGGAGGAGATGTGAGGTTGGGAACAACCTCATGGGGATTGTGGCTTAAGGCAACCTCTTTTTCTAGGCAACAGATCTACGGTGCATGTAATTAGACAGGGTGGTGGTGGAGGTGGTGAGAAGGGGGAAGGGGGGGGTTTCTTGGTAAGATTTTTTCATTTTTGTCATTTAATATATTGCTGGTGTGCCTAGCTGTCCATGATGTATGCATAGGAGGGGGGCGTTCATGTTAAAGGTAGCACCTCCTAAATTATGATTTATTTAAGCTTGAAGTTGGCACCATGGGAGCTAAAAAAAAATGTATCAACATCTTGGTACGCGAGCCTCGCCTCCATCTTTTCAGATGATAGATTTTGAGTGCTCTGCTAGCTACAGGAAGTGTCACACCTGTATTTTTTACCTCGGCTGGCTGACAACAAAAGGCACAGAAACGGTGCAGTTGAGTAGTTTGATAAACGATTACTTTATCCTGGTGGGAACATTTCATTCTTCTTGCAAACTGGACCGCACGCAGACATCGGGACGAATGCCCGCCGAACCTCGGGCGCGGACGCCTGCGCCCAGCGGTGCACGTATTTTACGAGGCGCATTTGAGTGGAGCAGGAACGACGGGAGGGGTTAAGAAGGGGTAAGAAAAGGAAGGATGGGGATGAAACGCGGGGGATGCTGTAACGTCCCTAGGAAGTGGCGCGTGGGGAGAGAAACCACTCCGCACCGCTGCGTTGAAAGAAAAGTGGAAACATTCGCGGCTCTGATAAGAGCCTGAGCGATGCACACAGTTGCGTTGAGCCCGCGCCTCTGCGCTCTCTCGTCTCCGTGCGGCGTTCCAGTTGGTATTCAGCTCATGAGGTAGAACGGGGGCTTCTTTTTCCCCCGCTCCCTTCCATTGTGCAGCGTGATAGATGAAAATCTCAGGCTGCTGCAAATTGAACGGAGCGTCCAGCCGACCATTCCTACCGCCGTCCCTTCCCTGCTGCTATCATCGACATCATAGTCCTGCTTCCACTGACGGGCTTGGGGTGGGGGTGGGGGGGTTAATGGAATAGTTTGAAACGCTCAAGTGTCGGCAGTGGTGCACTTTCGGAGCGGGCGGCCAATAGACACGTGGAAAGGTTGTCCCTGTGTGTTTGGCATTAACATTAAAAATGAATAAATTATGAATCCTGACCTTGCCGAGGAGTTTATCTGAGCTGTGCATTCTTGTGTCGAGCCAAAACCCCCACAAAGGATAAAGGGGTAAGAAGAGAAAAAAAAAACTCTTTGCAGTTGCCTCTCTCTATTTCCCCCTTCTCTCCTCTCCCTCTCTTCTTTATCTTTCTCTGGGTGATGTCTCCAGTTCAAAGCGCACACTGCACATGGACGGGGACTTAATCTGCCGAGCATGCTACAAAGGCGACCTTGAGGGGAGGTTTGATTGAGGTGTTCAAAACCCGGGTGAAAAAGAGGATTGATAGAATCAAGCAAGTGAGATTACTTCACATTCGGCACCACGCCCGCCCCGCTGACCTGGGGATGGTGTTGCAAATGGAGCGCCGGCGCAAGTTTGGGTTAGGAGAGAGAGCGGTGGTGGTGGTGGTGGGAGTGGGGGAGAGAGAAGGGAGCGCAAATGAAGGAGAGAAGGAAGGTTGCGGCGGGAACGGGAGCATGGGAAAGAGTCGCAGCCGAAAGAAACTTCTGTTGGAGTTGCGTGATCAAACCAAAATAATCGCGCAGACGGTGAATATTGATGCCGGAGTCTGACTTTGTTTGGGCGCTTTGTACTGTACAAGTTTTTAATTAGTTCCACCAAAACCCCGCGCTTCAGTTGTATATGAGAGAGAAGAAAAACAAAGAACTAAATAATTATTCCCCCAATGAACGGCAAATGTTTCAGAGAGAAACAAAAAAAAAAAAAAGGTGTCTGAATGTGTAGAGGCGCACAAGTGAAAACCTTCAGTATTTGTTTGCTCATAGCTCCTTCTCCTCAAGAGGGCAAAATTGCCGGTGCCTATTGATTCCTCTCGTCTGGCTTTGGAGCTATGCTAAGTGGAACACGGCTTATTTGATACATACTCCTTGTGTTGTTACATAAATGCTCCTTTGTGTGCATTTCCTCTTTTCATCTCCTCCTCCTGCTTTTTTTTTTTTTTTAAAAAAAGGAGAAAAAAAGAAAGTGTCTGGGTGCTCTCGACACTACAGTCTCGTCTGCATTCATCAGTTACGAGAGCCTCGCAATTATTCCCCTTCCTTAGTCAGAAAAGTCAACCTGCCAGCCAGCGCCGGTGCACAGATGAATGACTGTTGTCTCCTCCGCCGGATTATTAGCCAGGAGATGCGTGTCTCTCCCCTCCTTTCAATATGTTCCTCTTTGTGTTTCTCGTCAGGAAAACAAAACGCTGTCACAGGGGAAGGGAGAAAGGCGGCAGACTGGAGTGCGAACCTTGATGAGAGTCTTGATGATGACAAGATCTGATATAGGTGCCCCCAAGAATGCTTTAGTGTAGCTGCTGATAAGACGAAGAGAACGCGCTTTAGCTCCTCTCGCCCCTTAAGGTTGGGGAAGAAGTGAAACAGCTGAGTGAAGAAGTCATCTCCAGCCGGGGTTTTTGTCGTTTATAACCATCAGGCAAATGTGGAGGTTTATTAAAGGAATTCAGCTGACACAAGTGCACGTTTGTAATGACTGAATCGGTTCGCGCTGCGATATATCATTGGGTATCAGGAAAGATCTTCCTGTTACCTTTCCACAGCGGCCTGTCAATACCATCTTAGTGTCCATAATTGAACGGTAAGGTGTGTGCTTTACCTCGTCCAATTCCCATTAGCAGCCTTTTACTCTATGTCCATGCTCTCCAGACCGTTAAGCGGTCAGCCAGGAGAAAGTCCAGGCCGGGGGCCCCATTAATTTTGGTTACCGTCTTGTCTTATGGCCTCAGAATGTCCGTGACCGGCAATAAAGGCCAGAGATGTGAAAAGGAAAGCAGAGCAAATTGGATGGGGCTTAGTTCAGCTTTATATGGACACAGTCTGACATCACATAGCTGCTGTCAGGAAAGGGAAAGGGTAGGGTTCAGTTCTCGTTGCGCACTCGAGACCAAGCAGGCAGTGAGCAAGAACCGAAGGGAGGCAAGTGGGTGATTTAGCGGTATATGGTCCAGGGGGAGAAAGGCAGCATGTACAAAACAAGACCCAAGGAGAAAGTCGCATCATCTCCTTCATGGAACTTCAGCTCACTGAGATACATGGCTGAAATGTGACACTCCTCTGACGACCCAGAGCAACACCGTCACGAGGAATTTACACGAGCGTACGCAGGGCGCATGGATCCAGCTCCTATCCGAGGGGGCGGTGCAGTGCGGTGCGGTGCGGTGCGGCGGCCTTGAAGATGATTTCCAGACGCCGCGCCCGCCACGCCATCCGTCACGCTCCAATCTTCTCCCCTGTTCTTCACCCGGCTGCAAGGCGCTGTATCTCTTCATTCCTTTTATCTGCTGCTCAGGAGATGAATCCCCGCGACTATCACTCCACGTGCGCTCAAATGACGCCCGAGCACAAAACTGACAGACACACTGACTTGAACAGAGATTCTCCCCCTTTTCCCATCTCGTGCCGCCGCTGCTCCTCTCCCGCACAGCCCCTCCTTCCTTGGAAATGTGCAGCAATTCCAGATCCGATTGTCACATCAGTTTCTGCCGGTCAAGGGAAAGGAGAAAAAAAAAAGAAAAGGAGAAGAGAGAATGAAACCAATGAAAATGATGATTCCTCCTTCCTCAAGTCAGGGCCTGTCGTATGCAATCTGCTTCAACATTCAACCTCATCAGCCTCCCTATTTAACAACTGTGTGTGCAGAGGACATTAAAATAAAAAAAAGAAGCCTGCAGACTGGTGAGAATATGGTGGCAGGTGCCTGTTCAAACACTGAATATTAATAGCGGGAAGAGAGCGAGGCCTATCCCGTGCACTTAAAAGCACCTAGCCATTAAGTGTCATCCAATTTTCATATTTTGCCAATCTGTTTGTGCCACCCTGCTCATTCCTCACGCTAAGCGCTTCTGACACGTCTCCGCCGGAAACGCTAACGTAAAGATATGCACAGCACGCGGGGGCCTCGTCTGCAGGCATGACTCATGTGACGGCTGCCACAGAACGTATCACGTTTTAATCTGAGGATCGTATCTGGTCGTATCTTCGCCGTCTTCGGGGACTTTAAAGAGACGCGTTCGGCATTGGGTCAGCGATCAGGAGACGAGCCCAGCTATGCGATACGGCAATGCGAGTGGCTGGCTTGTCAGACTCCGGAGAGGCAGAGATGCAAAGGCATTATCTGTTTAAAGATATCGCAAGTGAGTGAACAGGCGGTTCGGTCCCTAGGGCAAAGATGCATCTCTTGTTTTTATTTGTACAGTTGTACCTTCGATGCTATCACCGCAACCCAAGTTAATCTGAACAACTTCCTTCACCTTCACCAGAGTAGTCATGTGAGTTTAAGCTGTGCACCGCCACAGATGTCCCTACTGAAAACCTAGACTCTCCACCAGTGATTTCCATGCTCAACGAGAAGAAAGAAAACAAGATCAAACTTTGTTCTGGGCAGGTAATTTGTAGTGCTGGACTCTGGAGAATTCCTCATAGGGCAAAGCATTGTGGGAGATGGACAATGAGAGGCACTTTTCTTATTATTTCCAGATGAGGGTGAGTGGTTTTGAGCCGCGTCCACCTGAACCTGCACACACTGTACACCGATCTCTACCCGGGAGAGATTAGCGGTCACGCTGCGAATATTAGCGTCTTGGAGCTCACAGAGAGGCTGCTAGTATTTCCACTCATCCACATTAACCACACCCACTTCCAATAGCTGACCAATCACAGAAGTTGTCGGACACCACATGAGAAAAAAAGTTCTGCCCGGATGATGTGTTGAGAAGAAGCTGCGAGAACTCCCAAAGGAGGGCTGTGGGAAGGAAAAGAAGGATATGGACCTTCAGGTGTGTAATTTATACTACTGCGCAGAGATCCACAAGGACCTTGCAACATGCAAATTCTAGATGGCGCTGTGTCTTCTTTGCCGGTTGGGTTCATTTTTGTTTCTACTTCCTGCTTCATTTTTCACAAATGCGACTGAAATTTCATCCAAATTCTGACGAACACGAGTCACACAAATGTCTGTATCTCCAAATCTCAGTTTATCTTTCTGATTCTTTATTGATCCAAATCAATTAATTCAAAACTCACGGAGATGGGGAAGCAGACGGAAATACTAAAACATAAACTACATGAACGCGCTACTACTCGCCGCAGCGTGTAGTTATATATCTGGGAGGTGCACGTCAGCTGCGCAACGAAGTCGGCGCAGGATCAGTGAAGGGGTCTGCTTTAACGCAGGAGCTTCTGCAACACTTCAGCGCAGAGGCATAAATTATGCATAAGAGTTTCATGTTGTGTCTGGCAACAGAATGTTGTTAGTGCGGGGGCTCTGTGTCCTACGGTAGAGGGGAGGGGCCGGCCTTTGTGGATAAGACTTGTGCAGGGGTCTGCAAGCTTTATTATCAAAAGAGCCATTTTGCCCCCTCTTCAAACAAAGAAAAAAATCTGGAGGCGCAAACATAACACAGCTTAGAGTCTTTTAGCTAAGTTAGTTAAGTTTATATCTTTTTCTTTTTTTTTTAATTTCACCTGTTACAACAACAGAGTACAACAAACACAGCTAATTACACTGTGAACTATGCAGACGTATTTGAGTCCTTCCCATGAAAACTAGCACACTTTAATATAAATAACACATTAAACCACAACTTGGCAGATTTAAAAAAGTAAATTAGGAACAATCGAAGCACCTGAACATACAAGAAAAAAAAACTACATCAGTTCTGGATCTGAAATAATTAAAATAAATAAATAACAACAATAATAATAGCCTATTAAATATTGTTGTTCTCACCTGTTTAATGTGTCTTCTGTTTCTTAAGCTGGCTGCAGATCAGAACTCGTTGAATCTTTCTCCAAATGCAGCTTGCACTGTGATAATTGCGCGGTGTGTGTATATGTACTGTATGCACGTTTGCACCGCTCTTTCGCACATTTTCAGTTGAGCAGGCTGCTTTCAGCAAATGCTGAGTCCTTGTTTTGAAAATTCTCTATTTTTTTTCTGTATGACTTCAGACTTTTCTTTTTTGGGATTTATTCACGGTCAGCTTCCCCTGCAGGTACAGACGTGGGCTACGATGTGATACATATTCTAGCTGAGAGACTACAAAACGCTTTAAAAATCACATCAAACTCCAGGATAACTGTGCAGCATAATAAACCAAAATAAAATAAAATATAATTAAAAATTAAACTAAGAAATAACCGTTATTTATTTTCGTGTTTTTGTTTGTTTTGTTTTTTTTGTCAAGGCCAAAGGGATTCAATACAAGACGGCTGAAGAGCCGACCCTTGCTCCAGTGCATCCCACAGATACTTGATCAGTTTGGGATCTAGTGAATTTGGAGGCCAGGTCCACACCTTGTGCTGTTTTTCATGTTTTTTGAGCTACCATCAAGGAGTGTCATTGCTGTGGGGGGGTGTATGGTCTGCTCTAGGTGGATAGTTCACATCCACACAAATCCCAGGTCCAAAAGTTCTCCAGGAGAACGTTGAATTATCTCTAGATGATGATGTTATTCACTTTTTCCATCAATGGCTGATCAGTTTATATCCCTGCTAGAACCAGGAAATGAAGGAACTCCAACTTTAGTGATTTTTTAGTTCCCCTCCACAGGTATATTAACCACACTTCCGTATTTGTGGAATCAAGTTTTGGCTAATGTAGGGCTGAAGACTAAGAGATTCTACACGGGCCACTGAGTACGCCTTTGCCCCATTTTAAGCGAGAGCCTGTTAGTATTGTGCTTCGTTAGGATGAATGAACAACCCACCGTTGCATTGAGGGTGACGGGCCTCTTGTTAGTGCTTGCGTTCGAGGTGCATGCCGAGGCGGTGGGTGTCAACCAGGACACCGCTCCAGGCTGATGACACAGTGTTTTGTGTACAACGTCCGAGACAAAGACTGGAAGATGAGCTGCGAGTTAAATGGGACTGGTTAAATGTGGGAAATATTCTCAGCTTTCAGTATTTTATTGATGATAGAGAGAGGAATGCTGTTTCGCTGAAACTTGTATTAGGAGGTGAAAATATTATATACATTGCCTAGATGAATGCAAAGCCGCTTTGTTCACACCTGTGAGGTGTCAAATTACGCAGAGCACATCTCTGCAATGTCACAGCCCAATATTCCCCTTGTTCCTAATGAGCACTTGTAGACACTGTTGCTGTCATTTTTCAAATGCAAATTACCTGCTTTCGGGCTCAGAGGTGCACATTTCAGCTTTAACTGTCATCTTGAAAGGCAGGACGGAATGTACATTCTCCAGCTCAGCTTTAGTCATTTGACTTTGCTGCAATTTATTTATGTTTGACAGCCAGGAACAAATAAGTTTGGAGCTTTTGTCAGCTGAATACGAGACCCGGAAAATTAATATTAACTTTATATCAGCCCGAGCAAGGTTTTATCGCACAACATGAAGTTAAAAACTCATTAGCGTCATTTTATTGCCGTTTGCATGGAATACAAAAACTAATATCTGCTTAGTGTAAAGATTAAGGTTTTAATCAACACAGATGAATTGAATTGATCTTCTCAGAGGGTGGAAGACGCTCAGCTCAATGTTTGATCTCGGGCCTTGTAAGAATTGCTTGCAACTGCAGTAAATAAGACAAAAATCCCTGTAAAACATGACGAATATAATACTGTTGTTTATCTGCTCATCTGTAATTGGCATGGAACGTATTTTGCACCCTCTCAAATCCCTAATTAGTCTTAGTGGCTATCTGTTTTTGGAGATTGAGGACCTTGAAACACAAGTAGGGTCACTCTTTTTATTTCTTAAGAAAAAAAAACAAAAGCATGACATTTCATCAATCATGCAATCAAAGTTTGTGTCGAAATGAAGGGCTACCATTCAACGACTTCCTCCATGGAGGAGATTTTAATAAGACGAGAGGAGAATAAAAGACATTTGAAGGATGAAAAATAGTTTTTTGCAATTATTAAATAGATTTCCTCGGTAACACGATAAAACAGGGGCCAAGCATTCCAGAAATAAAGGCCATTTTTTCCAATAAAAAAATTAAGGATTTACACAGGGGAAAAATAAATTAACTGCAATTCTAATACAAAAAAAAAAGAACATAATAATAAGGCAGTACAACATAAAGCAATGAATTGTGTGTTTAAATTTGTATGAGACATAAAATTAATACAGTAAAACAATTAGCTCTGTCTTAACACAAATGCATTGACCAGTTCATTAGGTACACAAGTGAAAATGAATGCATTCTAATATAACACTCCTGCACTAAATCTTAGTTTAAATACATGACTGTATTCCCCATTTGGGTAAAATAAGCGGGGTCTTAATCACTTTCTGACAGTTTCATTAAATTGAGTATTGCGCCGTGAAGCAAAGATTTAGTGCGGGGCTGTTCTATATGAATGCATTCATTTTTAACTAGTGTAACTAATGAACTGCCAGGTGAGGGCACAAGTCTATAGCATCATCACCGCTTATGTATCAAATTTGCGTGACAATGACACCATGCACGGCTACCTGAATGAATTAATATCATCTGTCACCGCCACCTACACGCTCCCCCTGGTCCCACCCACCCAAGGAAGTGTGGCAACTCCCAATGTTCCCCTCTTTCCACTCGTCAACTTCATCTGTCACAGATACAGTAGCTTTGGTCCCACCCACCCCCTAACCCCCCAACCCCCCCAACAGTATGCCGCCACCTGATGCACATAAACACATACGCACACGTGCACGCGTTGCCTGCCTTAATGGCGAACTCGTGCCTACTTTATCTGTCACAGTTTTTGTCACACGCACACCTTCCTGGCTTTGTGAGTGACAAGCGTAGCAATATCAAACCTTATTCTTCATGGTTGCCACGAAAGGGGAGGAAAAATAACTTTCCTAAACTAGTCCAACACCAGCACAAAGAGGGAGATTAATCAGCTAAAGAAAAGGGGGTTAGGAAGAGAAATGGATATCACAAACCCTTGACAAGATCATAAATCTGAAGTACAGATGGGGAGCATGTGGCAAACAAGATGCCATTCAGATTAATTTCCCCCCCCCCTTGTGTGACACACACCAACTCTTTTAAGACACAAGATCCAGATTTAAGACTATTATTAGCCATATAATTTAAATGTGAATATTATTTTTTTATTATAATGTTTATTAAAACATGACTAAATGTTTATGGTCTAGAATTAATCTGTTTTTCTCTTGTTTTTCCTATAAATGTGTACAGCTTGTATTAAAGCACCATTTATCTATTTATTTCATTTCAGTTGTACTTCCACTTGGTTTCCCGTGAATTAGAACTGCCTAACAAATATGTTACAAATATCAGCTAGGTGACTTGTGCCTCCTTTGAATGGACCCTGTGAAGTTGTGGCTACAGTGTCATGTACACCACTCTTCATCTCAGACCTGTCAAAAATGTTCACACATAAAGTCGTTAGGAGGCCTTTCACGCGGAAGCAAAATACAACAGCACCTGAAGACAACTAGGATAAGTTATATCAGCTAATAGGCTAACCACTAAAGTGTTGGCAAGGTGAAGACACGTTAGCATTAATTGGTGACATATGCTACCTTTAACTGACATGTACCTTGTATTGGTTCTGACACTGAAAGTTGTGAACCCCACTCCTGAATCCTGGACCGTATTTAAAATGTACGCTTATGAGGTTGTGAATACGACAGGAGTGAGCTGTCAGTATGAAGTCAAACTTGAGACAACAACCAGGAAACTGTTGGCATCTAGAAGCCTTCACGGGCTAACAATTTAGCAAGCTAACAAAGGGTTACTGAAAGTAGTCGATGAAAACACAGTCAAAACATAAGCCCATTGCAGCTGTTAATTAACCTTTCACATGTATTAACAGGGACATTTGTAATTGGTGAAGCAATAACAATAATGATGATTAGGTTCCATGTAGTGTACAGCATATGAGGAAAGAATGGCTCACGGCATAGAGAGACATCAGTGTCAGTGCGTGACAGCTATACTGTACTTAATGTTGTTCCTCACAGCTGTGCTTCTGTGTTGCCACTTTGACATGTCAAAAATGTCACTGTTGATGTTTCCATGCTCAAAACAGTCCAACAGAAGTTGTACGTTTCTTTCTTGCAGTAGAAAAGTGATGTTCGCATGCATTATTAATGATTTCCAATTGGAAGAGGAAAAAAAAAAGAGGTACAGAAATGTCCCCTTAGCATCCAAGGATCTGCAGGTGTGGGACATTCTGAATGTTTGACTGACAGGTCAACCAGCAGGGGACGGTGCGAGTCGAGGTGCGTGTTTGATGATTCTCAACCTGTAACTGCGGGCTTTTCACTTTAATGTGCATTTTCAGATTGAAAAAGGACAGCTTTGATTGGCAGCTGAGGCACTTAATATTCATAATTATTCTGCATCATCACTGACAGTTGTAATGTTGCACAAAGGTACCTTTGCATCCCTAAAAACACACTGCAATCCAGTGTAGACTTGGCAGGGTACATGCAGTAGTAATTTAACACACTCACTGTTTCTTTTTCTTAGAAATTTTTCATAAGTCTGAAAGACTAAGAAAACTCTCTCAACGTGTTACCTTCCACACCGTTGAGGAAAAACTGCACCACACAAGATCACAAGACAGGCACAAATGCCTCTTACAAATACACTTTTTTTTAGCAAGCAAGTTAATTATCATTCTTTGTGTTCGAGGAAACCATTAACACTGACTAACTAATTCAAACCTGCAACAAGGTGGTCATTACTTTAGCGGTTAGCTTATTTGCTGCTAAAACTCTTCTTAATCAACTAACCCTGTAATTAGATTGTTCTTAAAATTGGGCAATAATGCTCTTATGAACTTCCTCAGCAATGGCAACCTTAGAGAGTTAACAGAAAGGTTTGACTTCACAAAATGTGACATGCCAGCTATGTTAAAAGGTGGCACGGGTGGGTGGCGCATGGTTGTAGTAGTTATTTCGTCAAGTTCAAAAAGCGAAAGGCTTGCTCATAGCTCTTACATAGATATTCAGCACGGAGCACTAAAGGTACTACTGAGTCATTTAACAATCTGTGGTGAAGTATCAACCCATACAACGATCGATACTTTACACTCGCAGGACAGTCAGCGTGCAGGGTTGTGATGTTCGTTTCTTTTACATCCTTTCACCTGTCTTGTCAGCCATGTAACTCGAAAGCTGGTTTCCTTGTCGACTGTGGTTGGTGAGAGCCAGCGAGGCATGTAACGGACCTACGCTACAAGCGCTTTCTCTCAGGCCCCGCTCAAACCCTGAATTAACGACCAGGACAATCCGATCGCGATTTAAGTACCTGTGTTTGCACCTAGCATTAAAATGTACCTCCCAGCCAGGTCTTTATAGCAGATCTTAGTGTTGCACTGAATATAAAACTCTGGATAAATAAACGCTGGCATAATTTGGGGCGCAAGAGAATATTTAAAAATCTACTGTCTCTGATAGATCTCTACTGTCGTTTCAGAACCATGAATGGCTGCTGACACCTGAACAAAACTCAAATTATAACTCAGAACTTGGAAGCTTCCATACGCACCATGCACTCCGGGAATTAACGTAAATAAACACACCAGTGGTTGAGGAAATACACTCCACACGGCTCCCTATACAACAACATGGTCGTATCAATTAACCTCATGCCAGTGCTCTATTTAATGACACAATCACACAGTGTGATTTACTCATATTAAAGCCTTTAATTTGTTAATTCTCGTTTAGATTTATTTATTATTTCATTAGTTAGCTGCCACAAGGACAGGCTTACAATAACAATGAATCCACAACAAAATGGCTGAGTTAGTGAGTAAGTAAAGGAACAAGGTTCGTTCATTGATTGGGATTATTACTTCATCTTATAGCCTGCATGTGCTCCTGTGATTTCAAACCAAGGTTTGTTAGCATTTGAACTCATTAGCAAACTATCTGCTGAGCAGGCGGCAACCTCCGGGTCTGAGTGATGACGCCCATGCATGATTGCTAAAAATTGCAGTTCATAGAATGGCCACTTGAGGCTGCCTCCAAAAAGGAGTCCAACTTTACAGCATTATTAAACATGTTTTCAGCCCGGTTCAAAACAATTATTTTCATGTAAACAACTAACCGTTAGGGGGTGATTTTTTTTCTTAGTCATTCATTTGTTTTTTATTAAGGTATAAAATTCTGCATAATTAAGGGTGTTCCCTCTTTGAGTGACAGGAAGTAGCCTGAGCTAACAGGTAGTGGAGAGTTGAGTGGGCGGGTCTCAACGTCCAGGCTGCTTTAGCTCCGCCCCAACACAATCCCGGGTCAATATCTGGAATATCCAAGCGTGGGTGGAGTAAAACTTATTCAACATGGCGACCGCGGGCTCCGCCCACATCCAACAGGTGAGGTCATGACGCCACAGTCAATGGTGCTGAGCTAATAATGATAATAACAATTAAAAAAGCAATACACCTTTACAAAGTAGACAACAATGTAGCAGAGACACGGACTGCAGCTACTATCTACGAATATTAAAGAGTGAGATAATAATAGAAATTCCACATGGTCAATGTCACTACGTGTGGAAGATATGGGTAAAAATGATCACTTTCTCTTTGTCTTTTGTGTGACTTAGCCAAAACATTTTTTTTTTTTTTGAAGTAGTAAAAGTTTTTTTGTTTTTTTTTAAATTCAGCAAAGTCACATACAAAGTGTGTCTACGCTCAGTTGTTGACAGCATCCAGCAGAATGGTTTCCTCTCATCTAGAGCGAGCACGGGTGTTCCTGCACTCTCCGCGACATTTGACAGCTCCTCTGGCAAGGACACTGTAGGCCTGGGTTTGGTCGCAACACCAAGTGTGCGCTGCACAGACTTTTTATTTTTGCCAGCGGCTCATTGTTTTTTCAGCCGCAATTCATACTCAAATTTTACTGGATGTGAGCTCACTTGAATTTAATTGGGATTACATAAAAATGAAAGGACGGTTTACTGCCGTATTACCTGGCTTAGATGTTAGTCATTTATTACCAGGGAAAGCGGCGGCGGCGCCAGTGACCAGTGTGCAGTGTTCCAGGGCTATAATGAATAAAAGATTGTTTTTTACCGAACAGGAAGTGCCGCTGAATATTTTAAGTGAACAGACTCAAACAAAAAAAAGATTTTTTTTTTTCCCTTGCACATTCTAATCAGCGTGATATGCCAACTGTGCAGAAAATCCATGGGGATGATGAACAGGTGGTTTGCGCTGTGGAGTGTGTGTCAGTATTGTGCCTACTTTCGTAAGCACTCTGTTATATGTCACAGGCTGGCTCGCTTGGGGTTTCCCTTACACTCATTAATGTATGCGCATACTTCCACAATATCCAGTGTGATATTCGAACATCTCACTTTGAATATCGTAGTTGGAAAGCAGTGACATGCGTAGGCCTCGGCTATCGGGCATTGGGAAATCTGTATTTGCTTAAAAACGGTAACTTTTTGTGTGTTAGCTTTTTTTAAAAGAAAATTATTATTATTAGTGCTTATATTCCTAGGTCTTTCTCTGTGCTTTACTGTCAATATTATAATACACTGGGATGTCAAAAGGTTGATTTTTGAATGGAAGCCCTGCTGCTACTGTATTTGCAACTGGCTGCTTTTCAACAGTCATTTCCCAGATTTAGCAAAAGTTAATGGACTGAGATGGACGGCCGTGAAACAGGTGAATTCAAAGGAGGAACTCTGAAAGAAGTCTAGCTTCTGATTGCGCCGGCTGCAAACGTAGGTAAAGTCTCGTGTTGCATCTGGGCTCAACATGACAACGGGTCCTTTGTCCTGGAGAGAAGCCAAAAGGCAACTTTTAAATGGAGCCCCATTCTTAGACTTTAATGATCCATGAGGGAAATGACTCTGTCACCGTAGCTTCATTGCACATAAAAGTAAGCACTCGTAAAAACCAGATAAAATAATATGAGATCATCAAAAAATGTACAGAATTAGCATTGTGAACAAATGTACAAAAGTAGTTGGCAAAACAGTGTCCAGGGTGATGTGGTTGTTTGGCCAGTTTCATAGCAACAGCAGCACGGATCGTGTCCCGTGATGTTTCCTTGTCCGCTGAGGGAGGGATGAAAACGCCAACGGGGCTAATACACACTTCCCACACTCCATGGTTTGCACTTAAATGCGGTATATTCTGCCATATTCTCACATACTATTACAGTGTCTTTCATTCACTTACCAACACCGATGTATCGTCAGGCAAGGTGCTCAGGTTCAAGGTTTTACCCAAAGACACTTTGGCAAACCGAACTAAACTAGGTCTACTTTTGAAAGGTAACACTCGTAACAAAACCAGTAATATAGATTTGAACGGTCTGAAATTGAAAGTGTTTAATTCTATATATATATATATATAGATACGTACTGGTGTGTGCTGCTAGGACTTGTTATCTGGCAAATACAGTATGATAGCACAACAGCATTTTTGCCCCCAGTACAAATGAATAATGTACGCATGTTTTTCTAAAGCTATATAAAAGGGTTTCCAAAAATAGGCCACGTGGAGACTCTTAGCAACCCAAGTGACTTTTAAATTCCTCCGTGTGCAGCCATAATCTTTTGCTTGGCTTACCAGTAAAAGGCGACTCTCTTCAACTCTCAAAAAATCAGTCAAACAAAAGACGCTCGGGATACCAGCTTGTAGGTAGTTTGCTCCGCATGTGTTCTCCTTTGTTGTGGCTCTAGAACAACCCACTGAACCAGCGTGTTGTTGTGTTAAGAATTTCATTACGGCGTACAAAGCGCCAGGCTCGATCTTTACACCGGACCCGGACGAAAGGCGAGCCGAGCCGTGGCATATTAGGGAGGCTCGATGAACCTGAAGTGGGATCCTAGGGCAAAACTCAGGAAACTGAAAATGAGGAAAGTTACAACCCCCCCCTCCTTTATTCCTGCTCTCAGTGCAGCGGGTACGTGCCAGCAAACCCACATTTCTCCGTGCTGTGTTTCTCGCATTTGTTACAGTAAACTCGCAGCGTTGGACATCTCTTCATTTAATTTAGTTTTAATCTCCAGCTCCGCCGTTGTCAGATGCTGGTGTCATTTTGAAAGCACGGCTATGTAATCCATCAGTGAGAGGTGCCACGTCAGTGCCGTTTGAAGATTTGATTTCTTTGTTCCTCTGAGGTAACACCTTTGACGGCTAGCTTTTTTTTTTTTTTATGTATCTCTCCTTTCTTTTCTTTTTTGGGAGGGGGTAGAGGGAGATAAGACTTGAAACAATGCGCTCAGTGGGAACATTACAGCCCGTTTCGGGGATTGACACCTGCGCTTCAGATGAGCTGGCGGGCATCGCTCGTATTTCTGACACATCTTTACATCAACAGCTTGTGACCTTTAAAAAAATGCCAAAGCGGAGGGGCCCCTTTGTTCAAATCAGAGCAGCACCACAAATGGCCGCGCGTTACGCGAAGCAGAAAGAGACGAAGGCGCGTGAGACAGCTACAAGTTTAACCTCAGGTGTTCTGCGGCGGCCAATTAAAACGCTGCGTGTCCTGGTAACCGAGAGAACCACAGAGCGCGGTGAGAAGCAGGGAGGCACTAATCGTTTCTTTGTCTGCACAACTCATCCACAAGTGGAGTGGATGGCTTTATTAAAATTCATGCAGAGTATTATGTGGCTGGATGGCTCGCCCTAATCCCTTCGCTGTATTTCCCTCTGTTTCCATCCGTCTCCTTCACCTCAACTCTCGCGCTGCCTCTTGTTTATCACGGTTTCTTTTTCTTTCCATCCCTTTGGGTTTTCGCCATCATTCATTTTTCCGTCTTCCTCCTCTCCATTTCTGACTCTTGATGCACTCTGCTGCCAGTCTACCGTCCCGCCTTCCCACCAGCCCCCTGGTTCCTTTCATTCCGCTTCTTTTTTTTTTTCCTCTATGTTTGCATTCTTCTCCCCCTCCCTCCTCTTGTTCTATATCCGATACCTTTCTCTCTCTCTCTCTCTCCTTCTTTTCATGGACCCATCTCTGTCATCTTGCGTGTGTGCCGAGGCTCATTGCCATGCCTAGGAGCAGGTGCGAGGTCCAGGGAGAGGGGTTTGGATAGACGAAGTGCTCCCTGACAGAACAGGAACAGGATCGGTTGAGGAGAATTAACCCAGCAGGCCTCTTTTTTTTCCTCCCTTTCTCGCTCTCTCCTGTCTGTCCATCTCTCTCTTTCACTCTCTCTCTCCATCTGTTAGGACAAAGCTTCCAGACTGTGACTCACGCACAAGGTGCAAGTGAAAAGGCGGTGGCGCTGCTTCACAGTGAGAATAGATTCTGTGGAAACTTCTTTTCTTTCTTTCTTTTTCATTTGCTGCTTGTTGGTTGCTCGTCTTTTGCTGTTTCCCCCATCTCTTGTCACATTTTCCAGAGAGCCACGCAATAAAACAGAAACATTTGGGTAAAAGACGCTTTAAAACATGTTTAAAGCGAATCTTCTGAGTAGCTCAGGATCAATAGAGGGTACATACTGATCACTGTCACTCCTGCCCGGGGCCACGCCCCCCTGAGTGGCAAAACATGGTGAAATGTAGCGGTAAATACAGCGAGACCGGGAAAATGTGGATCATCAGATCAAGTTAAAGGCAACTAGACTCAACAAAGATCCATACGGACTAGTATGCATTTGGAAAAGTGGATTAGCCTCAGTTTCAGTTAGTTTAAGCTAGCTTTAGGTCATTTCAGTTATGATAAATGTAGCTAAATAAAAGATGCTAACGTTATTGTTGGAACTGAAATTGTTACTGTCGGCCGTAACTGCGCCAAAACAACAACCACAAACTTATCTGACAGCCCTCCAGAACATAACTTAAGAAGTAATTTGAAAAATACTTATTTTTCTTTGACAGTCGGAGATATCTGTAAAAATATATATAACTGCTTTTCAAGTGTGTTGGTGCTGGCAGTCGCTCAACAGCTCTTCACATTTGTTTGAATTAATTTTACAATTCAGTCTATGATTCACTAATGCGGCCAATCTCCATGCTCAACTGTCACCTTTTGCCGTAACTTACAGAGAATTCGCTCGCTGTGACGTCACGTGGATACCATCTATTTTCCTAAATGGCTGCATCATATACTGTGTGTACATGTTTCCATTTGCAGTGACAGGTTGTGGAAGCTGAATCTCCATGACAGGAATTAATGAAACCAAACATTCCAGACTGATTAAACAATATAGAAATCTGCCTTTTTCTATATTTCACATACCTGCGCTCAGCTGGTTCGGTGCAATCCGAGCGAGGGTATCCGGGGACTTTTTTTTGCTGTACTGAATTGCCGTTTTATTCTCGGGGTGTCTCAGCTCATTATTTTGATGGCTGTCAGGCCCTATCGTATTAATGGGCTCTAGTTATTGCTTTTTGATTGTATTTATTCCCTTCTGCCTTTCATTTCCACTATCTTCCCAAAGAAATATTACCAGGAAATGCACATCCCCCAAACCACCCCCCTGTGCTGTTGTCAAAAATTTGACTGGTTGGTCTTAAAATAAATATATAACTGTAAGTTTATTGCTCTCGTGTGACGAAATTCCTTTTCCGTACAGTACAGGTGAGATTCAGGCCTCATACTTTGTGTATGTTACTGACACGTAGTTGTAAAAAGGAAGGAAAAATATACATTCATATCCTTTACTACAGTATCAAAGTTTTAAAATTTAACAAAAACGTTGAATTCTTAAGCAATCTGATGTACCTTTGCTCAGCTTACTGACACTCGACAGCTCTGCTTACTCTCGCCCGGTCCCAAGCCCTTGACTGGGTACCGACCAAATTTGCAGGGCAGAACAAGACAGATTAATCTATTGACAAGAGCCACAGAGCATGTTTACACGGCTATTTCTTAGAAATTTCTGACCTGCTCTGGTATCAGATGAGCAAGGGGAGTGCAGAAAATTTCCTGCTTGATACAGAGGATGTGGAAACAACTGTACTGTCGCCCACTGCGCATCTATTCTATTGACCCTACCTTGTTTCTACATTATGCTAATTATTAAGATAATATGCAAAGATATTTACGTTTATGGGTTTATTTTTCTGCACTGGTGGCCGTGTTCCTTGTAGCCCTGCCTCAGTTTTCAAGGCATTCTGGAAATATTTGCTCCATTTTGAATGTCCATCTAATGATGCTCCTTTTTGGGATGGTTAAAAAATAACAAGATGCCCTAACCTTAGCTAGCATTATGGCACTTAATACAGCTCCTTACCTGACTTTACAGCTTGCTCAGTTTATAATACCTCTTGTCCTAGGCTACTAATGCTTTAGCATTTATTTGGGTGACCAGACATCCTCCTTTGCCCGGACATGTCCTCTTTATGAGACCTAAAATTGGTCTGAATTTTCACACTAGTCCGAGAGTTCGTTCTTCTAGAGCCTCACACATGTTTACATCAAATTTGCCTTGTGTTTCTCTGTGTCGTTGACAAAGTACTCACTTCCATTTGCTTTGCATTGAGTGAAGTGAGTAAGGGTAGTGGTAAAGTTAAGTACAGCCTAAGGTTCGGATTGCACGGTCTGACTGTAGAGTTACCGTCATTGGTCGATCCCTTCTCTTCTCTTTAATCGTTTAATTGGTCAGCACATCAATAGCGAAAACTTCCCAGCGTCTCATTGGCAGCAATGGTGAAACCTAAGTGTAAGTTCACCGACAAATTAAAAAGTAAATTCCATTGTGTTCGTCTTGATCGACATATAACACCTCATGTAACCACCTCAGCCAGAGGAGACTGATCTGACCCTAAGAAATTATCGGCTAGATTGGGAGGACAATTGTTGTGTCTGTCTTCATTTATTGAAAAATGTTAGGACAAACATTCATCTAATACATTTCGAGTACGATTCACAGAGGGACAAACCACGTGGCGCATGGCACATTCATTCTGATGTGGTTTCGTAGCGTGTAAACACATTAGATCTCAGTAATTTACTGTCCATGTAAACAGAAGTAACCTTAGCAATCCTTAATCAGGTTTAGGAAGAAATACTGTCCATGTAAGTGTAGTTAGTGTGGCCAAATCTTCAATCGGTTGAACATTAGCTGCACCTACTATCTGTTGCTTAAAGATAACAAGGGGAAGGACCATGTGATGCGCTTGATTGTGCATGAGATATCCCCATAGACACCGAGGTCTGAAGGCTGTAGGACTGGAAGAAATTCATAGACTCAGTCACTACTGTGTTACATCATTTGGTGACAGCTAGAAGGTTTACCTACTGTACATCTGTTTCACTTACAATCTTTGAAATTGGGGCACTGTGACAGCTCAACAGATTAATGGGGTTCCGCATACACTCAGGCTACCTTTTGTTGGGTGTCGTCCCCTCACTTTTAACTCGTTCCATCCTGGCTCTCTCCGCTCCTGAACTACCTGAACTATCAGATGATGCCTTAAAAAGAGATAATCTTTGGCATCTTCATATTATTTGAGTAGATGGATTTAAATTTAAGATGCAGTATGGTTTTAAAAATGATAACAAATGGCAATGAGTGTCCCATTCCCGCAGATCTGGAGGAAATAAATCACTTCTATGGCTGTTGGATAGCACCAACTGCATCAACTGCATCGTGAATTCATATAGCTAGGTAGACAAAGCAGGAGAAGTGGTTGCACTTTTCATAAACTTACTGCTGGAGGTTGCATCATAGTGGGCATAGAGGCATCGATTTTCTGACCAAACTTTTGTCACCAAAAAAAACACTTATCTTCCGAAATGTCGATCAACTCGGCGAAAGGTAAGAGCGCGGAAAATGTCAGCCCTTTTTTGAGGTATATGTCTTTAATTATTTATCTTGATGTCCTGTGAGTATATACAGTATATATATATATATGCATGTGCATCTCAGTTCAGTTCAGATGAGTTGCAGTGCCAGATGCTTAAAGTGAGTATTATAGTGACATACATTCAAATAAATCATAAATTATATTTTCATACAGTAACGCCGCTGGATCTGTTTGATGCAAGTATTGCGCATGTTCTTTGCAAAAACAGGGATTTATCATGTTTGTGTTCATATTGATCACCAGTGTTTTTCTCTCTCGCTTGCTGTTGCTTCTTATAAGCTGCCAGGATTTCGCCAGAAAAGGCATCCAGCAGAGAGGGCAAGAGGCGCAGTGGAGGTGGAAGCAGGAGGAAGCAAGAGATGCAGTTAATAACAGCTCTCAATATAATCCTGTCCCCCGACCGATGCCTCTGGATAGAAGCCAGATAAGAGGGGACGGGAGCGAATATATGCGGAAACCTGTAAATAACAGCAGCGAGCACGAGTTAAACAGGCGGCGATAAGGCGGCGGAAAAATGTGTTTATGATTTCGCCGGCGTGTGTGGTCTTGCGGGATACCCCCTTCGCCAACACCCTCGGAGAAGAAGCGGCGCGATAGCAGGGAGGATTGATGCAACATTATGACAATTTGAAGAGATGCGGTGCTTTTTTTTTTTTCTTTTTTTTGTCACGTTGTTTTCGGTGTGCCCAGTTTACAAGGTGTTCTTGACCTAAAGGCACAGAAGAAAGCTTCTCAGACACTAATGCTGCTGACTAGTTTAACTGACTTTGATTGACATTGTGGGCTTTACTCGAGGCATAAATCCAAAGCCACTGGAGGAATACATACTGCAAACAGCAGTAAATAAACACTGAAAGACTCATCCCTGCACCCACAACCCTGTCTCTGCACGTCACTCCCTGGCAAGGCAGATTATCCCCCCTAGACTTTTGTTAAACACGGCCGCACTAGCGAGGCCTGTTTTACCTTCCTGATTTTTTGGCGTATAGACAAGATCGGGGAATTGTTGACTTGATTGCACTCTCGATGGTGGTGTTCCAGGAAAGAGCATGCAATCATTTGTAATTTATTTAATTTACAGATGCCTGTTCGGAGCTTGCAATTGAGAATAGCACCATTTCGTTGAAAGGACGGGGGTCATTAAATGTGGAGTAAGCTTGTGCTCGCGTGCGCTGGCAGGAAATGGTTTGTCAAGTTGCGTGTGGCAGAGCCACGGACACGAACCCGTTCAACCAAAGAAAGCTAAGATAAAACAAAGGAAACTGGACTTGTCTGGTTTTCTTGGAGACTTTCCGTCTCTCATCTAAGAGCTTCTTAATGTGGGGTATAATAAACTAAATTTCCTCCCCTGGAGATTCATAAAGGCTATTCTTATCATCGTTGTTTCATCATGCAATTGTATTAAGTCCAATAAGTAGGGTTGTCGAAGCTGGATGTTGATGTTGTCTTGAGGAAACTGTCTTTGCCAGAGTATACTCAATGTATTCCATTCTGTGATTTATTTTGCTGGTGGCGAATAAAATTATATTATATAATGGCCATTTCATGCTAATACCTTGCAAAACTTTCACATTACACAATTTAAGAATTGCTGTCTGGCTGGCTTCATTTTCCAGAGTAAAGTACTTCCACTAAGCAGACATCTTTAGTCATGTGATTTTGGGTCTTCTTCTAGCTTTGACGCTAGCTAACCGCCATTAAAACAGCAGCAGCAGCAGCAGAAGAAGATGTTTTGACGCTACAGGGGCCTGGTTTTGGTTTTTGGCAGACCCAAAACAAATAATTACAAAAGAATAGGCTTGACTGAAGTCCGATGCAATCACTTTAAAAATGTCTGGATGTGCCCTGATACTAGTCGGGACATCGCTAATATCTAGCCGAATCCTAGCTAACCCAAACTCCTGTGTGACAAAGCAACTTGGACGTGTGGTAAAAAAAAAAAAAAAAATCTTCAAAAAAAAAACCCTGGCAAAAACCCGCACTGCGTCCGTGGATGAGGCTGACACACATCTCAACCACGCGATCCCGATCCGCATCTGCCGCTCCGTCTGTGCGACCGTCCGCACATCCCTCAGATGCCTAAATTTAATTGTAATGCTCGTAATGTGCTATTGATGACTTCATTCTTGGGCTGCACAGACATAAACGGCCATAAAGCACTGAGATAACCGTGGCAATAAATCACAAACGTGCTTCTGCGCGCCGGAGACTCATAAAAGAGGCTGCTCCGAGAGGCAAAATCAAACCAAACGTGCATCATTTCTGTGCGCTCCTTTCGTTGTTTGTTCATGTGTTTGTTTGCCACCAGCCGCCGTTGGTTGTCTGCCTGTTTGCATTATTGACTTACATGTGAGTTCATCAATAATTAACTGCTTTAGCAGCCTTGCCACAGGCTGGCAACTCTGCCAGTAATACACTCAACGAGTGAGCAGCAGTTGTGTCCCTGTGCTCTGCTCACGCATGGGGACAAGGCGGCTTCGATTGTTAGCCAAGGATTGTTTTTCTGCCTCTTCCCCTCCCTGTGTCTCTTCATGTTTTCCCACCTGAAAACACATATTTCGAATCATAGCACCAAATGCAGGAAACTGGTGCACAGCATCAATCATGCCCCATCATAATCAGCTTAATAATTCATGGATTTGCACAGGTTCTATGGGTTTTGTCAATAAATCACAGGCAGCCTTACGTAACATGTACTGTCGGGAGGTTTCTTTTCCACCTTTTATGAATGTTCACTGAGTCACAGAGGGTAATAGGAGATAACAGATAAAGAGACAGAGCAGCGAGGGGAAGGCAAAAGACGATTTGACAGATTCTGCATGAGAAAAGATTTCCACATTCCTTCCCAGTTATCTCCAGAGCCGAGAGAGCTATCCGAGAGATTTAATTTAATTAAACAATGCTCCAGCCATGTTCAAGGTCAAGCGCGCAGGATCGGACATTTCAGCAGAGGCAGTGCAGCCGAGGTGACGACCCGGCGCGCACAAAAGGCTTTAACAATTTCACTGAATGGTGTAAAATACGATTTTTAGCACTGCATGAGGCTGCTGAACCAATGGCACAAATGACTCTCATTACACAGGTTCAAATCATATTTTCTGCTTGGACAAATATTCATCACATCAAAGCTCTGCGGGTTACCACTTGTCACACCTTCATGATGGAGTTAAAAACTTTTTTCACTTTGATATTTAATAGCGCTGGGGTTGCCATGTTGAAAATATGCATGTGGGATTTTATTTGAATTTCAAACAAGAATTGGAAATGAAAAGCGAAACAGTTGGCAAAAAAAAATGGCAAGAACCCACTAAAAAAGGAAGTGCTCAGGACTGCATCACTTCATGCATATGCTCATTTGCAGATTATTTTAGTACGATGTTCATGCAAACATAGGTTACTTAAACGATGTTCACGCAAATACAGGTGATTTGACAATGTATATTACAAAACATGTTCTTTATACCAATTATGTCTGGAGTTGAGAAGAATACACTACTTCTCATAAATCCACCTGTTCTTCCTGTGGATGTGTAGGGATCTTTCCACTTCACGTAGTTAGTGTGGTCACACAACTGTCCTGCCTTATAGCTAGACGTAATATGATATTTTACATTTGCTACATGTCATTGGGGTTTTACAACTAAAACAATAACAACAATGTCCCCTTTTCACAAATCTAGGATTCAACATTCAAACATGTCTAATCAACTAAAGATTCTGCAACCCCCCGAACCTATGTCCTAAACTAGCCAAGTGTTTTTGTTGCCCAAAGGTGACCAAAAGCAAGAGATAACAGCGACACTAAAAGAAACACTGTTTAAACATAAAACTAAAAAAATTATCGATGTTATCTAATCGATGAATGTCCTATTCCGTTTCCATTCAATTTAATTTATATTGCATCAGTTATAATACATAATGTAGGGCAACAGAGGTAAGGAAGAACTCTCTTGAAAACATCACATGACCTACCGGGGGATCTATCTGTTTGAGACCAGTGAGGTACAGCCAGAAAAAGAAAGAGAACAGAGAGCAAAGGGAGGAACAAGATGCAACATACGTCTGTCATACATACATCTGAATAAGTCATACTGTGCCTTGATGATAACCTTCTGTGACATTTTCACAATCTGTTGTGAGACCGAGTTGTATAATTTGATTATGAGGATCAAACCTGGCAATGGTGGTGCACTTAAACGTGCTTGACTGCAGTCTTTAAACCTGACCTGAGAAAATATATGACCATAATGATTTATAGTAGAGCTGTCAAAGTTAACAAATTATGTTTTTTTAGAGTTGAGTAGTATATACTGCTGTCCATAAATCCACATGGACGTCTTGCAGACTTACAGGGACCTTTTCACTTCAGGTATTCATTGTTGGGCCCACTACGCATTATTTTACACATCAAGGTATAATGCAATATTTCACATTTGAAACATATAATCTGGGGTTTACATTCGACAAAGATGACAAAAAAGCGAATAGCAATATAATACAATTTCACTTTACTGCTTTATACCTAGTTAGTATTAGCTAGCCTGCTAATATTACCATAGACCTGGCCGGGGTGTATCCTGCCTCTCGCCCAATGACAACTGGAATGGGCTCCAGCAACCCCCGTGACACTATTTAGGATAAGCATTAGTAGAAGATGAGACAAGATATATTATATACTATATAACTATGTTTTATGATTTAGATAAGTCTCATTTGAGTATCTAGAATAGTCACAAACTGTAACCAGTGCTGGAATCTTATTGAAACCTAACCTTATAGAAAGAGAGAAGAACGACACATCTTAATGACAAAAAAAGTTTGACTACTTCATATCTGCCCTTACCCGACCCCTGTCCACTGCTAAAAGTGCCGTGCCTACAACTACAACTGCCTACAATGGTTGAACAAGCATTAGAACTGGCCCACAGCACCGACGGAGGTTCTAGGCCACTGGTACTCTAACATTGTATAAACAGTCAGGTAAAACTCAAGAAATGGCGTATCACAAAAACAAAGCTGAGAACAAGGGCAACTGGATTTGTGGGGAGCATCTGTAGCACCTGGTGGTGCTCATCAGAAACTTGTACGACTAGAGTCTCTTACGCACCAGATACTTACCTGCAGTTAGAGGAAACTGCTGGATCATGTCGTCTTTCTCCAGTGAATGGTAGTCTAACAACCCGTTGTCAGCTAGAGGCTACAGTCTTAAGGTTTCACACCCTGTTTCTGAAGAGCAAACCCCACAGACATCTGGAAATGGGAGACACCATGTGTATTCCGGGGCCAGTCTATAAATTGCCTGGTTATTAAGTGGTAATGGTAATGGTAGTGGTAATACAGTACACATGCATTCTGAGCTTCTTAGTTAAGTTTACAAGTCGACTACCAACTGTGTCACATTACACTTGGTCACAGACAACAGAGCTAGACACACAGATTTTCTAGTGTCAAAGAAAGAACTAATTAAATTATGTAAGAAAGCTATTTTCTTCAAAAGTCTTCCCCCTACCTACCCTACCTACCTACCTAACCCTAGCCCTAACCCTAACCCTGCATCCAAGCATTTGCCTGCCTCGCCTGTTGATCCAGATGAAGAAGGTGCAGGGTACCGAGAGTGACAAAATAGTGATACGTAACACCAGAACAGTAGTCCAAACCTCTTTTGCAACTTTTTATGGCCATGTAATAACACAATATAACTTTCACCTTAGCTGCGGAGAAAAAGTCATTATTTGCAGAACTGCAACAGTTTGCTTGTCAGGGAAATGTGCATATTGTGTCGCTTTATGCACTTGAGCGAACCAGCAGTGCTGTCAGATTTTTTATGTGGGGGTACTCTCTCTTCACTGGCTTCTCTCTCCCCACTGTCATGGCTGCTGTGAAGAAACATTAGAAGGCTGGAATCGCGTTGTAGCCAGACAACCAATCTATACTGAGCAAGTGTGACAAAATGAAGCGTATTTCTAGCAGTATGGATAGTGGCTTTTTTTTTTTTTTTTTTTTTTTTTTTGCTCCCCTCTCTATATTCTCCACTTTATGCTGACTTTGCCAGTGTACTGAAAACTGCAGCTTTACCAAGTTGACAGTGACAGTATATGTGCTGGACATGGTGCTCACCTTGAAGTTTGCAACTTTTGAAAAATGTGCCATTTGAAGCAAGTGCTCAGCCTACATACTCGGTACCAGAAAGGTTTAGTGTGTCACGTTTGGAAAAATGGTGTAAATATTTTTCAAATTAGTCCCGTCAAGTGTGGGCGGATGTTTGCTAATTGGCCAGGCTATTAGTGTAACACTCAAAAATGGAATGATTACACCGACGCAAGGCTTTTGGAAGTATCTAATTAAAGCAACAGTCCAAAAAATAGACTTTGTTAGATTTAATGACCTGTGTGGGCACTAGTGAGAATGTTAGGGGATTTTTCTTGCGTACTGTACGTACCCGTGCTCATTGTGGAACATCTACCGTGTCGAGGCAAACCCATTGGTTTAGCTACACCCTCCCGCAACCACACCAACGGAATTAGACCAGAGTGCTTTATTTAGAAGAGAATCCAAAATTATTATTCTACCACTGCTAGGTCGTTAATGGGTAATGAGCCAGTTCAATAGCCCCACCACAGCTCTTCTTTTCGTCATCGGGAGGTCATCGGGGGATGTTATTGTGGTACATTTTGTAATTTGCACATGGCTAATTAGACATTTGCCATAACCATTAGGCAAACATGAAACTGCCCATTAAAAAAAAAAATCCACATATATTCTTTGAATATCGATTAAAAAATAATGTGAAGCGAATCAAGCTGAATTGCTTTACAGCAGTTTGGTTTTATTAGCATGTAGCTCATTAGTTCAAACGCTAACTGTAGCTTGGTAGAAATGGAGGTCGGAGAAGGAGAGGGACTCTATGTGGAAGTACATTCAGTCGAAGTCTGAAAAAATAACATTATTTCTGTGGATCATCCTTAATTTAGCGGCAGCAGCAGACAAAAATAGACGGTGCACACTCTCCGAGGAAGCATCTGAGACGGCGTGAACAAGTTTTAACGTCGGCTGCATTTGTTAACTGATCAATTTCCCTCCTCCCGGCCGGATCGGAAGTGAAGCCGCCTGTGATCTGTCTCCGTGAAACCGATCCCCTCCCTTAAATGGCACAGCGACCGCAAAGCCAAGCGAGCGTGCCACCCTCAGCACACTCCCTCAACCTCTCTCCCACACCGTCCACCTCACCCCTTTAACTTTGGACCCCGATCAATACCTTTAAGTGGAACACAATCAATAGTTTGGGTATTGGCCTCCATGCTTAAAATATAAACAGCTGGTCAGGTGGCCTTTTTTTTTTTTCTTTAACGCCTCCTGAAATGGCAGTATGTGATGAATCATAAAAACAGATGAACTGCACAGTTTACCAGCTTTATTGATCTCTTTGTTTCCTACTTCACTCTTGGTTTTCATACTTCATTTTCCCCTGTGTTGCTCGGCTTCCTTCATTTTCTCCTTCCTCCTCGCCCTCCTCATCCCTCCCGTTCTTCCTTCCAGTCCACTACTGCACGTCTGATTGGTGTGAGGGATCATCTCGGCTTCAGCATGGATGGATGCGTGGGTCAATATCTATCTTAGGAGGATTGGAGCTCAAATGAGGGCCGGACTACCTGAGAAAGCAGCCAAGGGAGGAGAGGCTGAAAGCGAAGCGAAGCTGAAACAAAGGCAGCGGCAATTTGCAAGCTGTGAATTTAGCCAGCAGCCATATCGGAGTCACGCATCGATTTGCCCTCTCTTTACTGTTATTTTGTTTCATTTCTTGTGAGAGCTCACTTTGCAGCTTTTGAAATTCACACTCTGCACACATGCTACGACGCCGTCCGCGTCGCAGAGGCCTTTTTGGAAATTAAAAGACAATTTGAGACCATCTGCTCCCCCGTACCAAACTCTATTGGAACACCAAAACGTGTCATATTAAGTGTGATTGGTAACTTACTTTAATCGATGTGCAATTAAAAGAGCTGGAGGTAGTGAAACAGGAAGTCACTAACTCATTATAATGTTTACTGTCAGGCGCTAGCACATGTTAATTACATGTGAATAATTAGAACTTGGTAGCTTAGGGTTTGTATATGGATTTATTTTGTACAGCCGATAATTAAAGCCAAGTGTTCCAACAGAGAAATTTAACAGGACTATTTAGGAGTACTTATTTTAATCATGTCATGTCCTCTGTGTTGTTTCAGGGATTTGAGATTTTTAATGAATGCCGTCTACTAATTTTAACCACAGATTACATATGGTTGGTTTTTAAAGAATTTTGAAGTAGTTTCAAGCCAAGTGCAGACTGTTGCTTATTACTGATAGTAAAATCTGTCTTCTCGTCTAACTCTCTCTAACAGCTCTATTTCTATGTCAAATCTTTATTTTAAAGTTGCCTCTGGTATACTTTACAAAAATAATTGGACGTTTTAGGGGAAAACAGTGCAAGTAAACCGAAACACTAAATTACTTACAAACCCTTTTACACTTCTCTTTTCAGTAGGTAGGCTGATAAAAAATGACACTCAGAGGTTTAGCATATTACTCGGTTAAAGAATTCCAAATTGAGTAAAGTGTATTTGCGTCAACTTTGACTACAGGGGTTTTACAAAATTAAATCCCCTTTGCAGTTCACCAGAAGAAGCAGAGCCTATTTCTATGATGTAACTCAAAATTGGTGATGATGATGATCTGTCGTCTTAGCAACTAGCTTCCTACCTTGGTCCAATCTGGAAAACTGGCTAAGCTAATGTTAGCTATTCAATGACATGCATGAGCTCGCAGCTCAGTAAAATGTCTGATTTTCTTTTTCTAATTCAGAAAATCACATGTTCAAAGAATAATATGTCATTTATTGCTTTTTCACATATGATTTGCATACACTGCCAACAAAACATATCTTGGGGGGAGTCTTACGAGACCGAAGTCACACTCGAAATTAAAAAGAAAGTAGGAAATATTCTGGACATATTTTATGGTATATTTATGTTGGTAGACAAAGAGCTCTGGAACTACTCTTCTTTCACAGAAATTCCCCTGCAAAAGGCTAATGTCGAGCTGTGGTGTTTTAAGCAGACAAACATAAATAATAACGCAAGGAAGCAATAGAGATAGCACATAAATCAAGCAGAGCGCTTAATTATATAATCAATCATGCAAAGCAATGCGCTAAACACTAAAATATAATTGACTACAATGCTAAGTGTCTGTAATTGATTCATACAAGTGGACACCAATAATTATCATCGGCCCAATTAAACACAAGACCAACAAGTAATCTTGTGGAGACACTGTACTTTCTGCCTCGTTCCGGGAATAATTTATGAGCTCGGTGGCTTCCGATGGGGTTCCCCAGAGGGATGGAGTACGGTAAACCCAGGGGCTGCTTTATGAAAAATACGAGGGCAGGGCTTGTTCACACATGGCTGACATGGTCTTGATCACATGGCGCCATGCTTCCCCTCTATACTTTACTAAGCTCGGGGCGCTTTGGGAATATGCAATGTGGCAGGTGAATCAGCGGAAGCATTTGTTTGCTTCACGGGAGCAGGAAGGAGAGCTTGACGGACTGCTCAGCATGCAGACCACAGGCTGTGGATAAAAATTTATATATTCTGTCCAAGAGGAGGCCCAGTGCCTCCAAGAGCTGTGCACATTTCATGTAGATGCTGGCACGCATGTCTGCATGTTTAAACAGCAGATGTTCTTGTAAAATCAGTACGTATCTACGCATCGTAAGCAGATGATATTGTCCTTTATACTTCTAATGCAAGTTGTATTCTTTGGACATGACTTTTTAGATGAGATTCAACTTTATTGTCATTACATATGTACCGGTACAGAGCAATGTCAATAAAGTTGATGTGGATGTTGGCACGCATGTCTGCATGTTTAAAAAAACAGACAGTTCTTGTAAAATCAGGACATATCTACGCATCGTGAGCAGATGATA
The DNA here is from genome assembly GCF_022458985.1 of Mugil cephalus. Classification (NCBI taxonomy): domain Eukaryota; kingdom Metazoa; phylum Chordata; class Actinopteri; order Mugiliformes; family Mugilidae; genus Mugil; species Mugil cephalus. The sequence continues at coordinate 45,758,255 of NC_061770.1, forward strand.
TTGTCTTTTATACTTCTAACGCGAGCTGTATTCTTTGGAGATGACTTTTCAGCTTCATTTGATTTCCATAATAGAAGGATTGGTTTCTTGCTCTCACCCAGAGTCTGAAAATGATCAAACAGTCATAGGAGTTTCTAATTTTGTAGCAAAAATATTACCAAGCAACTGGGTTTAGTAATTAAAAAATATAAAGAGGCACAGGAGGACGTCAGGTGCATAATGTGTCGGATTTAATGTTATCATTTCCGTGCAGTTTGGGGTCTCAGCGGGCCGCACATTCCTTCCAGGAAGCGTTAATCTCTAAATTTGTAAAAAGAAATGTGTTGCACCTCAAATTAATCTGTTAACCCAATGGCGCCACAAATCCGGAAGAAAAGGTAAAAAGAAAACTCACTCTATGGTGCAGAGGACAGACTACTTAACCATCACTTAACCCCCAGGTAAGTATCTTCCCCGTCAAAACTAAAAAGGAAAATTGAAGATGGGGGTGAAAATCACCAAGGGCAAAAGGGTCCGTATAGGAAGATAAATAATGTACTCAGGCGCTGGTTGGAATTCACCGCACAGAGTCAGTGGATAAAATTGTATCAGTTTTATCTGGTTGCTGGGGGAAGTTCGTATCAGGCTCTGCCATCTCAAATATGTGTGATTAGATTCCCTTGGCGTGGCTGGAGGAACGGAGGGAGGTGGCGGTGGGGGGTCAGAGGTTGGGGTAGCCAGTGGGACCAGTGTGGGGAGGGGATTGGTTTGGGAGAGTGGAGGTCAGACGAGTCGTGCTATCACAGGATCCCTCCCCCAGTAAATGATTTAGCTGTTAAGGTTAAACTCTATTGTCATAGACACTGAAGTCTGTCAGACAAGAAGGTTCTGGTGTACTGTAGTCATGTACAGAGGTCAAACGGAATGGCCTTCCGCTAAATGCTTTTGAAAAACCCTCCTCAATATTAAAGTTCATGTGCTTTCCTAAAGTTCATGGATATACAACGCTCTAGCAGTTCACATTAGGTAAAATTACAAAACACTTTTCATAATTTGTCTGATCTAAAATAAATATGAAGGACATCAGTTAATTAAAAAAGAAAATGCAAGTGAAAAAAATCACAAGGACCGGACTTTCAGCATGTTCCCAAGCACTATTTCAACTTGAAATGGAACACTATAATTGTGCCACCATCTCTGCTTCTCCCCGATGAGCTGTTATTTCTGTACTGTGAGAACTCGGTCTCTTCTCTCCATTAGCTGAGTCATTTTCATCATGCGGCATTGTGATTGGCACAGTTGTTGTTGCTTTTTTCCTGGAAATGACCGCCGGTGGGGGTCGACCCTGCGCTGCTACTGACTACACTAGCAACCGCTGCAAAATTATATGGGAAAGGTTTAAATGGCCAAATTGTAGCTGTGAGGGAGACTTACTTTAACTTTAATTCACCTCATCATACAATAAGTACATACATGGTACACGGTATATCTCCAAAATCCTTTTCCGTGTATAGCAGTTAAAGGTCTATTCGCCAGCGAATTGTTGATTTGCAGCCTCATTCTCTGTTATCTCCGGGTTTTGGACCGTTCCTCTGCTAATGTTAGCATCTGCTAACATCATTCAGTGCACCGTTTCACAGGGAGCGCCACACTAGACCTGTCAATCTAAATTTCCTTTACACGGTAGGCCCCACCCCCATTGCTGCTGAGCCAATCACAAGGCCGCACATTACACGCTGACTCTGTCAGGTTAAAAGCAATTGGCTGAGACCCTATTCAGTGAAATCCAGAAGCACACTGCAATATTATATATATACAGATATATATATGTTTATGTTTAGGCAGTCGGCTGGCCGCCCTGATGATAGAAATAATAAAAAAAAATGGATATTCAAACCTGTGTATTATTTGAATGACTTAATACTGAATGCAAAATGATATAATTATGTATAAAAATGTGTATAAATAGCACTAGGTCGAGTTTAATATAGAGCACATATAGTAGGTAGGGGGTCCCTACTTTTAACAGTTTGAGAGTCCTTGGCCTGAAAAACGTTGTGGACCTCTGGTTTAGCACATAGCACATATGATGTATGCTACAGTGGGAGGGCCTTATGAGGACTCAAACTTACTTTAACAAAAGTTTACCATTCAGTTTCATCAGCAAGTACATATGAATGTATCCAACTTTAAAAAAAAAAAATAACAGAACACAAGCAGGAAACATGCTAACAGTGAAAAATGTTTTCTTTTTCATAAATATACCTGAGCATGAAATGTCCAAAAAACATTTTTTATGTGACAGCACTTCAACTTTACTTCTTCCCTCCATTAGAAGAGCCATTTTCATTATGATGCATTGTTATTGGCACAGCTGTGGAAATGGCTGGGCCATTTCCACCACGCTAACCATGTTAGATTACAGAAAAACATTTAAATGCCCGAACTGAAAATGTCACACACTTTTTCTAAAATAATACTAGGGCACATGTAGAAAACATGGGAAAAACAATCATGCACAGAATCTCTTTAACTACGCTAAGAGCAGAGTCACAATATGTCACATAATAAACAACGACTGCAGTTGGTATGATATAGACTTTTCTTAACAAAAATGTAACTTTTTTGCCTTCTTGAACATAAATGATTAAGGCATCCACTGGGTTTTCACTTAAGCTGAAGTCAAACAATATAGCAGAAAATAAAGGCAATTTCTGTTTTCTTTTCCAGCTTTATTTCTAAAGGTCTCATATTGTTGTGCCACTGTGAATGAAGACCATCAGGAGACTTGTTGTCCTTTCGGAGCGCCTGACTTCTGACTTCTCTGTATATATTATCAGTTGCTGGTGCCTGGTGATGAGGGCATACTAAATGTGACATTTGCGATTGCAGATGAGCTTGCAAATCAAGGCTTTACTGCCATCACAGAGCAGGGCAGGCACATATTCATTTATTTATACTCCTAGATTGCAACCATCAATCAGGGCATTATAAATCTCCCCTCTCATCAATAGGCAATCTGCTAATGCATGCGGGCCGATCAATGCCCGACTAGCGGGGCCTACATGCAAAGGCGCTCATCTCTTTCCCGCACACACATGCGTACAAAACAAGCACGTTTTTACCCTTTGTGCAAACGCACGCAAGCGTTTAAGGAACAGTGTTTTGGATCGGTTCCAGCGCGGTGTCGCAGGGAGAGATCCGAGAAGGGGGCCCTGTTGCATCATAATGATTTGATTTGTATTTACAAGATACAGTCAAGATCCCAACTGGCTAATGAAGATGCCTGTTCCTTCTTCTTTATTCAAATCACAGAGAAAATCTGCAGCTGCACAAAATGTGTCCTCGTAGCCCACGGTGCTTGAACGATGGGGAAAAGAAACAAGATAAAAAAGAAATTTTCTTGCTTTTTTATCTTTTTTTCATGTGTTTTTCAGGTGTCCCTGTCATAGATGCATGTGATTGGACAAAGCAAATGTTGGAAGCGGCTAGTTTGACTGTAGACAGTCAGAAAAGAGATTGACAGGACTTTTTAGATTTATTTTTTTAGCATTGACTGGCACACTAGCTGACACCGTCTTACTGCTGTATATATGTATCATTGCAGTAGATATTTAAATTTGCCTGTTTGCATGTAGACTGTAAACCCCCTACGCACAAAAGTTGCAGGTCGTGTGGTACCACAATGCTCGGCGCTCGTTAAAATTCTTCTCGACTCTCCCAGTCGTTCAGATGAAAACTATGTTGCTCACTGAATGATGAAAAAGAGATCTTTATGTAGCTACATTTAGCTACAGGCTAACATCTTTGTTTAGATTCAGAAACAGAGGCACAACTAGGGACACGGGTTAAAAGGTGGTAGGAAGATTTTTCAAACCCAAGCGCTTTCTTTTTGTTTTTCTTCTTTTTTTTTTTTTTTTTTTTATTGGTGGTAGTTTTTGTTGGTGCTAGAACAATTCTTTTAGCTGGAGAGTTTTAAATTTTGACCTCGCTGCAGTTGGACTGTGGTTGTGTGTGTGTAGAAATTCCTATGAAGATCAACCTTAAAAGCAGCACATCGACATTTTGGTTAATGTGTTAAAAAGCTGCTTTGTCGCTGAGAAAAAAAGATAAGCAGATTAATGTCAGTCTTGTCGTAAAGGCTGAAAGCAGCTAGTTTATCTCTGCTGGTTAGAATACCTGCCAACAAACAACTCTAAAGCTGTTTGTGTTTCCATGTCTACCAGTTTTAAAAATGGAATACAAAGAGATTTGGTTATTCATTGTCTCCGTTGTTTGCTAAGATCCTAGTTACTGGTTACTTAGGATGTTAGCAAATTGTGTGTTTGTCTATGGTATTTATGAAGAAAAAATACTGAGGATATATGAATGCATGCTAACGCTATCCAAGCACTTTACCAGGATTTGATGCATCTTCCTCTGTGGGATTATTTGTTGCACAAGAAAAGCTGGTGTCAGTGCCACTAACAACACCTTTGGTAGTTGTTGAGAGTTTTTTGTATAGACCTGTTAATTACAGATTCAAATAGGTGGGCTTTTTAAAGCTTTTCCTTCCTAAACTGCATATTTAAATAGACTGCATTTGATTAGCAACGATGAAACTCTGTTTCTTCATCAGTCCAAATGTGTCCAGATGTCTTTATGCTAGGAGTACTCCACCTAGCATAACGGGCTGTCTTAAGGTTTCTGAAGTCAGGTTATGATGTTTATGCACATGCTCAAACTGAAAATCAGGACAAAGCCCAATCATAACCTAGATGTACACTCACTCCCTGATTAACATGTTATTCATGTTCCTGGACAGGAAATGTACATCTTTGTTCAGTGTTCCATGACTTGGAAAATTCATTTGATAAAAGTATGTGCTTGCACTAGGTATTTGAAAGGCTGAGTCTGAACCAAACCATGATCTTTTCCCATACCTCTATTTAAATGTATTTATTGTCCTACTGCATGGTTTATGCTTCATGTCAATTTCACACCATAGCTACGGTGACAGCCCAGACCCTACGCAGACCCTAGCATCCCCAGAAAAGTAACTACGTTTATATGTATGCTTTGGTATTTCCAGCTGCTTCTCCATCTGTGCAATTTTAAAGTTGATTGTTTTGGATCAATAAAGATGGAACACATCAAGGAAAAGTTAACTGAGGAGGTTCCGAAATATCTTCTAATCTATCTTCTATCTATCTAATTTTGTTGAAAGTTCTCCGTCGCTATTCTTGAAAGTGAATCAGGAAGTAAGAGAAAGTGGAGCCGGAAGTAGAAACAAAGATCAACAGAATTGGCGAAGAAGACTCATCGATGACTAGCATTTGATTGGCCTTTTTTAGTATAAATCAAGAATAAATGGCTCGCACCAGCATAAGCTATGTGCGTAGGTCTAGTCACGCACAAAAAAGCAATAGGACCTTAGTCTCTGAGATGGAAGGTTTGTGTGTGAGTGGTGTCCAACTGTCTTCCATTCACCTGAGGCAAACTTTTGTTGGTCTTTCTACCTGATGTTACTCCTCCTTCAAAGTCACGGTCAGTGTCCCAATAAAAAAAAGGTCCATCTGTGCACACGAATGAATTGATAAAATGTCACAAACTGCCGTGAGACCGGTCTGCCACTTCAAATATGTGGATGGAGCAGCCAAGACACTGCCTATTGGAATGCAGTATTTTCAAAGTAACACCATGAACAAAAATGGCCAATTCGTGTCTGTATACACGAATGAACTGATGAGACTCCTTAAGGGCTGCCACTTCAGTTTTTAAAAACACCCAGCATAGCTGCTTATAATAGCTCTGCGTGATGTGTTACCTGCAGAGTGGCCTTCGGCAGCGTGGGCAACAAAGAGTAAGAGAATATGTAAAGAATCCGTGGAGGCCTTTTGGGAACGCACTCCGTACTCTTGTCTCAAGTGCTCTTGAGCTGAATTATACGAGTCCAATATGTCCTTGAGGTTTCTTCTTATGTGGGATCTTGGTGCAAATGACAGCCACGGCGACAGAGAACAAGCTCTGAAAAATACCAGCTTAGTCTGCCGTAAGTCATTCACCAAACACATATTATATGAAGTGCAATTTTGCGTGCTGATGAGAGTTGCTACCAAGGAGTACAGTGTGCCGACCTTCGGGGCTATTCATGCTGATGGTAAAGACTGTAAAATAACAAAAGCCTAGTTTTATTCTCGGAGAATGCATCATTCTTCCACACAAGGATGCAGCCGTATTTCATTGCAGGCTAAATCAATTGATCTTTGATTTTTTTTCTGCAAAAAGTCAGCGGGTTTCATCCTGCAGTTGTACAAAAAAATCTATACATTATCAATAATCTTTTTGTTGTTTGTCAGCAGGCACTCATCAATATGCCGCGTCTCCGTGTGTCACGGCCACTAGATGGTTGATACTCATCTAACAGCCTTGAGTCAACTGATGCACATCTGTAATAAGGGAAGCCCAAATGGTGTTTACAAGAAAAACACATTTAGTTCATCCCGCAGACAAGATAACGCGGGCTAAGTCAAATACTGTACGAACTCAAACAAGGCGCGCTCTCGGTGCATCGAGACACGGGAACGTATGCACGGGCACATAGCCCGCCCCATCAATCACCCGGCACCCAAACAGAGAGGCCAAACACGGTCTGTGTTCGCAGCGCTCACCTTTACCTCGCAAGACGTGCGGTGAGGGATTTACCATCGCGCGGCCCGGTTGTGCCCTTGACTGCCCCTGCCCTTTTTCCCCCCGTAACACAAAGGCAATTATCACCTTGTCTCTCATCAGACAGGGCGCCCCCCTCATTCATTCCACCCTGACCCACCCTCCCAGATTACAACCTAGGGCAGATTAATCGTCATAACAACGGGCACAGGCGGCGCCAAGCACCTCCTGCTGGACATAAGCTAAGGAGATGACACCATGTTGAGTTATTAATGCTGACATTAGCCGAGGTATGACACTTGCGGCGGAGGAGAGAGCCCAGACCTTTGCGCTACAGGCAGAGATGGGAAATGTCACTTTAGCACAGAGTATGCTAATTATGTTACTTAATTAATGGTTTTCGTTGCTCAACATTTTTTTGGACGGCGGCCAACGGGCGATGTAAGAGGGATCCTCGCGCAGGGTTTCGGAATACCTTTTCCGCCGCTTTAATCCACTGTGCAATGCACCTGGGTGTGTTAGCGCATGTTTGTTTGTGTGTTAATAGGCTGTAAGACCCACACAGGTGGGCAGCAGTGGTTAACAGCTGACAGACTGGTGCCTTGACAAGCACACACACATTTCGCGCACACAACGTGGTGCAGTGTGCAGTGCGGTGAGGAGGCTTCCTGTACTGCTGTGGGTGGCTGGGCACCACAGCTTGCGTTGCTATACTTTATGTTTTTTTTTTTTTTTACACACATACATAGTCAAGGGCACAAGGTCCCAACTGCATTGATCACATACTTCATATTTCGCGTGTCCCTGGAGAGTTACAAAGAAGATCCGTGACAGAAGAGGTCCGCGCTAAGTCTCGCTCTATTGACACACAAGCGTCTGCATTGGAAACTGACATCACTAAACGTGGCAACAAGCAAGGAAGTCTCTAAATTGTGAAGGGCAGAGATCACAGTGACACAATGCGCAACCAGCACTCCAAAGAAATACAGGTTATGAGGGGTAAAATGTGGATGAAACCTTCGTCAGGAGTATGAAGGAGGCAAACAGAGGCACATGTGTTGTTTGGTTCTTGACAATGGCGTAGTGCAGCTAATTTACTTTTTTTGTCTCATGTGCAATGCGAACGAGACACATGGCATTGTTTATTCATCCTATATTGACCCTTTGCAGACACATATCATGTTACGAGGGAGACGGCGCCATGATGGACAGCAGAAAGTGATAGACTGAGAAATTCTATAGCCAACAACAAAAACAAATGCAATGTTGCGACGGACGAGTAGCCATTCTTTATGGCCACCAATAATCCAATCAACAGAGTCGTGGTGTGAAGAGAGTCACCTTGTACGATGGCACAAAGAGCAATATTTGGAGAAGATAGCGACAGCAGGGTTAGCCACCGACTGATACCTTCCTGATGTTTATGGACCTGACTAATTGTCCAGTGTGCCTGAGTTCAGTCCTCACAGTCTGTGCCACTATGTTACAAATGCAGTGTTCCCATACAGGTGCTGGTCTAAAAGCATGTAAAAGTCTGGATGCTGATAACTTTTATTTTTAGCTGGTTGGGTTACCGAATACTAACGACAGGAGGGTGTACCTCACAATGTAAAGTGATCAGACATTCTTGATTTCTAGGACAGTCCCCATCTTGGATGACCTGTCCTCCGGCTAAAGCTGACCCCAAAAATCTGCGTTTTATGAATGAGAAAAAAAAAGTTCCCTGCAGTTTACAACTATTATGGTAGCCGGCCACGCTGCTATTTGGACGTGACAGACGTAGCACTTTAAATATGAATGAATATGTCAAAATAAATTAAATCATAATTGTCCCTGTTTCGTAATTTCATCTTGATAAGGGAGCAATAAATGTCCCCGGATTTCATTTAAAAAATCTGGTCACCTTATCATAATGCCAAATGTAAGACGCCTATAATGTAGCATTATAGCTATGCATTAGCTAGCCACTGACAAGACAAGAATATATACAAAAAAAAATAACAAATTTGAAAGAATATGTAGAATATACAAAAAAAAATAACAACACTGAAAAATATAGAGGAAAATAGAAATATAGAGATATTCTGTATATACAGCACGGAATGGTAGTTAAAATTGCTAAAGTTGGTAAATATAATTGCTAAGATTATAAAATTTAAACATGAATGTCTTGAAAAACAAAACTAAGACATTTCATCGCTCATCCAAGTTGCTTCTTTCATTTCTGAATAACCGGTGGGGAGTTTGGATTTTCATTGGGAACTTTGTAGGTGGTTAAATAGCCTGGATGACTATGAATCTTGATGTGTACCGTTTATGCCATTGTTATTAGTGTAAGTTACACTATATGTGTATATCAGCATGCCAACATGCTCATAAATGCGAAAGTTGCAGGTATAATATATATGTTATCCATTTTAGTTTAGCATTTTAGCATACTAGCCTTAGCTAATTTGCATAGCAGGTCTGTATTTTAAAGCTCAAGAGAACACCCATTTGCTAGCCAGGGAGAAATGAATGAACAGCAGATATGTGTAGTATTCCATCTGTTTAAGACTATTCATCATGGTGTCACAACTGGAAAAGTCAGAAGATGTAACTATATCTTTGTTAATACCAATACTCATCTCAATCTGGCAGCCAATAGTTAGATATTTTCACATGGACCAAAGGGATAGTCTATCACACTGTCATTGCCACCCCCTAGACCCATAAGGCTAAACATTTGCTATTTTGCAAAGTCACTTGCTCTAGCACTCATTTTAAAGGACCTCTTGAATAGAATAAAAAAAAAATGTTTTCACAATTAAATTAATCTTTGGGGCAGTTTGAAGTTCAGTTTGTGATGTAAATGCACAAACGTTTGTATTAGGCTGGTTTCTGTCAGTGGCAGTCTGGGGCAAAACTCTCATTTCCACAAATCAAACGTAATTAAATGCAAGTGACAAGCCTGCAGTCAGCTCCATGAATCACAAATAAAGTATTAATACAAGAGTAATTGACTTGCTAATTGGAGCTTTCGCTGGCATTGGAGTGCCCTGTGCACCATCCCTTCCCTTTGTCAAGACTGTGCATCGATTCACGGATACAATGCACTTTCTGGCCCTCATGCTTTTTACTTTATTTCTGATGCAGCAGCTGTGCACTTTCCTCTAACTTTTCTACAATGTCTTATCTTTATGAACCACAACAAATGTTGTTTATTTGAGCGAGCACTTTGCAAATGCAAATGCAAATCTGAGTTCTTCCGGTCAACCGCAAGACAAGTGTCAACCTCTGCCAAGATTCTTCAAAATAACATCGTGGTGCAGTGCCAGCAAAGACCTGCCACAACAGACACTGACATTTTCTGGAAGGGATGCAGTTTTCTGTGCCTCACAGACTCATGTCTGAGAGAATGTAAACCAGCCAACCGAATCGGGACACATGGGCTCCATCTGAAAGGTCAAGAACTCCTCAAAGCATGCGCCCAATCAGAGCTGAGATACAGCTGTCATGATTGGAAGAAATGGAGGCGTGGAGTGGTATAGCCACGGGGCAACACTTCCTAGAGCGGTGCAATTACAGCCCCGATTCAATGAGACAGTTTGAAACTAATGCGGCCCCCCTGGATAACACTCGGCTAACCTTTAGTCAGTGTACATAAAGAGAAGGTGTTGTCTATGATAAGTAAACTTTGAGCGCTTGTCTTGATGTGTTTATTTTATATACTGCTGCATGTTGCACGCCTTCATTCTACACATAATAGAACCACACAATGGTTGTGTTGTGACAGTAAACACCACCGCCGCAGACAATGCAGTTTGAATGCTGAGATCCCTGAGTTCAAATGCATCCTAATAATAAACAGATTTTTTTTTTTTCAATCAGTCCATCTTGATTGGACTTGTGAATAAACACTCTGTTTTTTTGTTTGTCACTGACGGCGTGCCACCATAACAGAACAACACTATTAAGGGTCACTTCTCGTTAGTGTGTGTCCGAGAGGGGACATGGAGACACACAGAGTTTGGCTATTAGTGTCTGCCCTGAACAACAAAATGTCCCCGCACTGTCACTAATAATCCATGGTCATAATCAAAGGCTTTGATTCTTTAAATCCCTAGTTTATCCAGAAGTGTCATGCTAGCCGCTGCTTCTGGCGTAACGTGTATCTGGACAGGCCGAAAATCAGCTTGATTAAATTGAAGTCCAGTTAAGTCCATTGAAAATAATATGTCCGCAACTATTCAGCCAGATCAATATCAGGTAATGTAGTGTAACAAATGCAACTGTGACTTCTTGGGGTCGACTTGAGTTGCATCTCATAGTTTTCTAATACTTCCTATTTGGCTGAAATCTTGCACCGTCCTAGAATTGATTAACACGAATTGTGACAAAAATCAACATAATTAATAGGTTGATGTGTTCATGGGCATCTAAATCATAATTCAAAAATCAAAAGAAACAGGTGTTGACCATTAACTATAGCATATCTATAAAGATGTTTGCCTTTATTGGTCTTAGTTGTGTTGTTTTTTGTTTTATCTGACTAAAATAGTCATGTTTGGCTTGGGCTTATCTTAAATTAGGATAGGATAAATAAATGTTTAATTACGACAAGGGTACTAGTGTACACAAAATGCTTGGCGAGAATGTGGATGCTAGCCAAATGTCAGCCGCTACAGTAGAAGTGACCAAAAATGTAGCTAGCTAACGATCAGGTTATCTTGTCCAGGGTGTACCCCGCCTTTCGCCCAATAACAGCTGGGATAGGCTCCAGCAACCCCCGCGACCTTAGTGAGATGAGACGGTCACGTAATGCAGTATACGAAATGCAGGCATGATAAAAAAAAATAAAAGACAAAGCCATTGGGAAGATTAACATTTTCCTCAGATGTATTATAAAATGACTGCAAAAAACTTTAGTCTGTGACTAAATTAGAGATCTAAAATGGCCTCCACCACTTCTGAAAAAGGCTTGGAGCTTTCAGTCTCTTGTGAGCAGTAAACATGACCTCATTTGAAGAAACCATCATTTTCCTAGGGACTGCAGATGAATGAAGTCCATGGATTAGTTGGCTTTGTGTTTTTTGTCCTTTCATGGAGTGGAACTACCTAACAGTACTGCCTAAGGCTATTGACATACAAGTTGCTGCTTGAAGTGGAACAGGTCAAGCATCTCAATCACGGGCACATCTATTCAGTCTAATTCACACTGACAAAATGGTAAATTTAGCATGCTAATGTCACGTGAGAGGCCCAGCATTGATATCTACGCATCAAAAGCTCAAGTGTCTGGACTTCCTCTTCCTTCTCCCTGGGGCCAAATCTGGAAAAGCGGGTCATCCCAGACTTCATCTCCCCCCCTGCCCCCCACTTCCTCCCCAATAGAGTGGTCTTATTCATCTATCATAAAGCATCCCAGAGGATTCCCCTGCAAATGTAAATTGGCGTTCTCAAACCGTCAGAGTTTAGGGAAAATGCATCTCATAGCAAGCTACTCGTCTTAGCTCTCTTTTTTCCCTCCTGCTCTTTCCCCGGCCCCTTCTTCCTTATCTGTCTGCAGTTTTATCTGCTTGCCAAGGTCAGACAGGCTTGAGGCGATCAGTCCTGATAAAGACAGGATGTGGAGTCGGGAGGAGGCGGAGGCGTTGGTGGCAGGATTGAGACGAGGCCTGGTCAAACGGGTCGTGTCCAGCTGTTGATGGTCATATCTAAACAGCTCCCCAGATAGCAAGCAGGCTTTTATATTTGACTCACATTTAGGCAACCTCCCTGACACACTGAATATCCCCAGAAGTCATTTTCGTGTTGACTGGCCGGGTGACAGCGCATTCTATTTATCGGGGCCGGATATAACTAGCCGACTTGCTGTGGCTGATCTAATTTCATTTCAACTCTTTTAGAATCTTTGATACATCCTCTCAGGGAGAGAGACACATTGAAAGAGGAAGCAGAGTGAAAGTGAGTTGAAGAATGTAGTTGGGGGCGGGCAAGGGATCTTGTAACACCTGCGCATTCCCACACGAGGCTCTGGGGAGGGATAGCTTCACCACAGAGACTAACTCATCTCTCTCATTCTGGCTCGTCTATGGCAGGAAATGGATCAGGCTTTAGAAAGCCCAAGGCCCAGATTCCTTCAATATCCTCTCAGTGTTCTACATTGTGATTTTGGATTGAGTAATTCACTCCCAGGCACCAACGGGGAAGTCGGATGAAACGTGTGCGATGTTCTGATTAAAATCACATTTAACAGTGAAAAATATTAAAAGGCAGTTTTGGTTGGCTTATTTTCCTCGTGCTTTTAAGTTAATGTTCTTTGTTGGGAAGGGTGTCAAAAAATGTCAAATTTGAATTGTTTGCTGAACAATAGCCTCACTTGACTTAAGTTAAGCCTGAGAGAATGCCAAAGCAAAGACAATAAAGAGCAAGGCGCCGTAGAACCCCCAATAACACAAACACACACTCGCAAACACAAACATATTTCTTTTTCTCCCTCCACTAAGGGAATGGGGGCTCTATTAAATAATTCAAATGGCTGTCCTAGGATGCCAATCAGAAATACTACAGCCATAAAAGCCGTGTCTATACTCGGTGCAGAGTGGAGGCCCTGCAGCAAATGAAGGCATTATTCTTGTTATCCTCCGGAGGATGCAGCAGCGCTAGTATTTCTTCTTTTTCTGCTTGTCGTCGATTTATTTCTTTATTTATTCTCCGGGTGCGAGGAGGGAGAGATGTTTAGGTTTTGAAGCAGGACATATCTGCGGGGGAAAGCGACTGTCAGCCTACTTTATCCCCATTTGAATAGTGCGTCTCTGCTTGCTCCAAGGTGAAAGACGCTTCTTTGAAACTGGGTTAGGGAGAAAACTGCCGAGGCAGGCTCACAACAATACCCGAGGTATAAGCATGCCAAGCTCCTTCCCCAACACTCACGCATTTTATGCTGCTGTAGTAACTTATCTATGCTGTTAAAGGATAAATTATTAATTGGTGATCAGGCTTGTGCTGTGGTTTGACTATCGCTGTTTCTGTGTGGGATTTGAAATCTACATGGGTGAATCTTGGCAGCAGCACAGCGGTGCTAAAGTATTATTTTCTGTCCCAAATCTGCTAAACATTTGATCAGTTCGGCTTGATTTCATGTAAAAATAGATAGAGGAAGTATTACAACGGGAGGAAATATGTGAAGATAGACTAAGACAGGCTGTAATAGTGTTCACATTAGTGGCAAGCTAGGGCTAAAAAATGTACGTAGCATCCAGCAGTCAAATATATGCAAAACATGACATAGCATACATTTGCTTTGCTTCCCGTTTAAACACAACTTCACCAATTTCAACAAGTTTGGGGGAATTTGCTAGGCCAGTTTGCTGGAACAAAATCAATACGACTCTAATTCGGAATCTACTAATTAGCATGGCACTCTCAATTAGCTTACAGTGATACGAACCAAGCTATGCGGTTAACTAGCTATGTCGCTAACTAAGAAGCTAGTCAGATTCTAGCCAAATGCCGCATGGGTAGATACTAGGGTTAGACATTTAACTGCTGTTAATAACATGATTTCCATCAACAACAAGGAATTAATATTGTTTTACTTTGTAAATGTACGTTCGTCATGTAACTATTTATAGTTTTTAATACTCTGGAGTTGACAAATCTGCTCCTTTTTTTTTTTTTTACAAATGTGTGTTGTTGCTATTGGAATTTCTGTTAAAGTGTTTTTTTTTTCTTGTTTTTGTCTGAACCCACAGGGCTTCGAATCTGAACTTACCGTCAAAAAGACACGTTTCTTTATCAACTTGTGCTATTTTTTTTCTGCTTGCTGGCTTCTTCTTTTGCGAATTTTGGCAGTTTTGATGCCACATGGTGTATTACTGTCCTCCACAGGGTAAATTTATTTGCTACAACAACACTTTAAAATTTTGCTTCCTTACCAAAGCCTCTTGTGCTGCTTTGATGGCTTTCTGATCAAACTTTGGTGCGGTCATGAAGTCATAATAACTGAAAATGCATGAGTTAATTAGTGGCCTTGCAAGGAGAATGTCTTATTAATATGTCTGACAGCCCTTGTAGATTAAAGAATACTAAAATACTACAAAAGTGAATGGCCTGACTTTCAACAGTATGTCACAATTATTCTTTGATTTTCTTATTTTGTGTTGTTTCCATTTATTAATAGAAAATGCTTTATGACTCCATAGTGCATGAGCATTATCAACAAAAAAGGACATTTCAGTTAAATTGAATAAAACTTCCATGTTCCGATTTTACCAATTTACAGCATGCTAGTGAATGATACATACTATATCTATAGATAGTTTATTATATATTTATCATGGAAATCTGCAGGTGGTGAGATATGAGAAATGACAGTAATGGAAAGTGTGATGGTGTTGGCAGAGTTGACGGCGTTAATGGAACAGACTCCCTTTTATTTGCTTTCATTATCTTACATTAGTTGGTTGGCATTTCTATAACACTCCGATGCAAAATGTTTGTGTTTCTTGCTTTGCTTTGTTTACTCAGTCACTCAATTCTTTCTCCATTTGTTGCATTAAGTCTTATGTACAATTAACAGTTATTCCCCACAGTGCATTACTTATCAATTAACTTTCCCAGTGTGGCACCAAATGAAATGCTGCTGCACAAATAGTTACTTCTTTAACAAAGTGACAGAGCAACTCAACCAGATAAAATAAGGTTCATTTTATTATTTTAATGTGCCGACCTGCAAGTTTCTTAATTGTTCAAAACAAACAGTGTGTTCTCGTTGAATGTTGCACATTAGCGATGGCAGAAATAACAGCAAATTAACAGACAGCACTTTGTTTTTCCTGACAACATCTCTCATTTGTCGTGGCTGCTCATGCAGTTGCCGCACTGCACTGTTAATCACAGAGAAAATGGAGCAAACAGCACTGATGGTGTAAACTGTCTCCAGTGGAAGTTATCGCATACTGTCATTTATATGCAGATGAAGCAAAATGCACCGAGGGTTGCATTGATTTGTGAAATTTATGTTTGTTTTTGTAATGCTTCTCCCTGTTTGAAGATTTATTTCAGACTAACATTTCCTCCAATAAGGATGTTACACTTGAGACACGCCCGATACAAACAGCCATGACCTATTAAAGAGACAGAGAGGGAAAAAAAAAAAAAAAAAATCCGAAAGGCTTTTAGGAAAAAATGTTTTCCCCCACTTTAACAGAGCAAGCAATCTCACTTTCTGTGGTGAAGCAAGCTTCCTAAAGCCCAGGAGTCCATCTTCAAACTGTGCTAATGGACAATTTAACCACTCCTCTCCTTAGACTCCCACTGCACCTTAAAAATGGACCCAATCCCCTTACCACCAAAATGCACTCCCACTTATCTATTTGGTTACCTAGAGATGATGTCACTCCCTATCCGGGGAGCTTGTGCACGGCCCTGTGTGTATGCACACGTGCAAAGAAAGACAGCCAAGGTCATTACTCATTGATAAGGCCCCTGAGGAGAGCTCGTGTTATCTCCTCTGCCTGGGGACTCCCCACAGCAACCTCTACAATTAGCCACTTTCCCTTTGCTATTTATCCCGGTGACAACCACCCCGACCCAAGTACAGTGGCTCAGGCGGCCAGGGACCGAGCAGATCCCAGACAACGCCCCCAGCGCTGTTTAGGATAGGTGCTTATGAAATCCTTAGACATACCACGGGTCCCCGATGGCCCCGGAATGGCAGTAAACATTAGCCGAGAGATGTCTGATTCCACAAGTCCCTTTGTTTTTCCTTTCCCTTAAAAAGGATGCTAGATATTTGGTGAAGATGGAAGATGTGGCCTGTCCACCACCTCCTACAGCAATTGTTGCTGTTTAAAAAAATTATAAAGCAAACTTACTCATTTATGAGCTTCTTCTAATGTTTAGTTTCATGGAGTGCTTGAGATAGTATGCGCACAGTTTATTAAACTGCTGCCATATTAGATCACAGCTGGTATGGCAAGTAAATTAAAACCAGCTCTTTCAGACTTTTATAAGTAGCAGCAACAGTTTGGATTGTCAGAGCAAAATGCAGCATCTGACTTGACATGAACTGACACTTTAGATTGTTGAGATGTTGTCAGGGTAGTCTATGACTGTCTAAAAATGTTCATTCCTTGTAGTGGTCTTAAACTTGGTTCATTTTATGGACCCGGATTAGTCCAAGTGACACACTAAAGTGATCCAGTTCACTTGAGTCACTTGAGTCAGTGTTGTACGTCAAAGCCACATAGCGAACTGTTTAACCACTTGTTTATTGCAATATTTAACTTATTACCTAGAGTCACTGAGCACTAGAGTAAAGTCCAGTCTGAGTCCGTAGTGTTTCCAGTAGAGATCAACCGATATAGATGTTTTATAGATTTTTTACGTCAGCATTGGCTGATGACCGATACGTGCTGAAGAGAGTCGATATTTGAAGCCGATACTGCTTCTTCTCCCTCCATTTAAAATTACACAATGGTAACAGATGTTACAAATTTAACCAAAGACATAAACTTTTATTGACCTCACAAATTCTAGGGTCAGAGTTAGTTGTAATATATGGGCTGCACGGTCCATAGTGTCTCGAGAAGCACATGGCTGCCTGTGGATGCACCTGTCTGTAAATCTTGCTGGGGAAAATATATATATATATGTGTGTGTGTGTGTGTGTGTGTATCGGCCAATACCAGTAAAAAATGTGAATATCAGCCCGATATACATGCCGTCTGGTATATCGGTCTATCTTTAGTTTGCTGACTAGATCTGCTGACTCGAGTCGTTGCATCTGAATCCTCTAAGTCTGCGATGTTTCTGCCTTATGTACTTAGCAATCAGCTAAATGACACATAGGATCCGGGTTAATGGAGACATCAGACTGATTCCCTGGACCCCCGATTCCTGATTCTGTAAAAAGATTCATATCTTTAACCAGGGCGTTTCAGGAATTGACCAGCTTTAAATCCTTGATGTAGGATGTTAGTGACATCCAGTCTTTATGTGCATGCGTACTTCCTGCACGAATTTGCGTACAGAGAAACAACTGATAACATAGTAATTCGGCACAAACCATTGTCTGTAGTTTTCTGACATTTAGAGGTAAACAGCATTATCAGTAATTGCCTCTGAAATTATGCCTGGTGTTTAGAGGTCAAAAAAAGATTCATATCATTCATGTAAATTAGCCCAAGAAATGCAATATCCAGTCTAGACACAGCTGAGAGACAAAATGACGTCTGCCCACAATTCAACACACCTTCTGCTGTTTGACTCATTTTAAGTAGGCTCAGAGTCTGACATTTGGAAACCATGCACAGGTAAATATTGGTTTAATGAGAGAACTTGCTCCGGGAACAATCTGCTTTAAATGTATTATTCCGTTATATCCTTTCAACCATGCAATGTAGGATGAGGGAAGAGCATTTCAAGTAACTTTCACTGCTGCATCTCTGCATTACGTCTTTAGGTTGTCCGTACATACGTAAGCAGATATTTCAAGTTAATGTGACCCTTGAGAAGTGAGAACACTAAAGCAGTGAAGCTGGTGGGGCTGTAAAATTATGATGCTAGATGCTATAACGCTCCATAAAGCTAAAAGAAACTGTAGTGAAAACTGTCTCCGAGTTAAGCCCTAGCAACCACTTTCTATTTCACATTTTCATTTAACCCACTGATGATATAAACATTTTTGAACAGAGCAGCGTTAAACACAGTGCACAAAGTCATAATCTGAAACATATTGCAATTGCTACAGAGACATCATGATGCTTTATCTTCTTTAGGGCTTATTCCCTTCATATTTGAGTAACTTAATCTAAGCTTTCACTATTCTAGTCTTTATCTTTGAATTAAAGAAGATACTGTTGAAGTGGACAAATCACTCCTTCAGTAACACATGCCAATAATGCTTAAAACTCATGCAGTGTATATTATCTCTGTGCCAGTGCTTGAATTACAGGGGAGTCAAAGGGGCTTAAAAGGGGCCTCAAAAGAGATGCAGCGGAATTTTGACTTTGGATTGAGGGGGGGTGTGTCTCGAATAACAGACACATTAAAATGCGGTGTAGATGAGCAGGTTATTGATGAAAAAGAACCAACTAGGTGATGAAATATCAAAAAAAAAAAAAAAAAAAGCTCACACGAGTGTGACCGGATTTGTAGAGTTTCTTGAAGATGAGCTGAAGAAGCCATTTAGATGAGTGCCAAACCATCTTCAAGAGACTCCACATGCCCCAGTGTCCTTGTTTCAGCTCGTTTTTTTGGGGTTGTTTTTGGACCTGTCCTGTCATTAATGTATTCAGTGTCCAATCAGGATACTCTGTGTTACTACGGTCTTTTAAAACATTGATTTGTGGACTAATCTGACCAACCTGTCCGAGTATCTACTTATTTATGGGATTATTTTCAAAAGGACCACATGCACACTGATAAAAAGAAGTGAATTTAACCAATGGCATCATGATGACTTCCAAAAGACTTTAAAATTCATACTTAATGAGAGGTTGAGCATTTTTTTTTTACGGAAGACTTCTGACAACCATCAATGTATTGTTCTTTGGTGCCTTTGGCTTCACTTCCTAATGCCTATGATATGAGCAAGGTGTTTTCAATTTAATGCGTTTGCTGGTTGTTGGTATAAAATTTTGAACAGTGCAGCTTCAAACACAGTGTCCTAGACGTAACCCTTGGGTGCCTATTTAATCACGGATCTGTAAGGTTATGATTGTGGTGCCCCTACAGTATTAATAAGTAACTATAGCACCATTCCTCCAGAGTAAAGCCGAGTGTCTCCATCGGAATGTGCTCTCCTATCCTTCCCGAAGCCACCCAGCGTCCACAACGAGGATCGCACAATCCCGCCAAAAAATGTTAACATATGTTGTTGTTTTGACTCTGTTTCTAAGCCAAACGACTGTGTTTTATGCAGTGCTCGGTGGCCTTCCTCTCACTCACTTGATCCACTTTCCTTCCTTAATCAGAGTAAAACGTCTCCTTTCTTTATTATTTCAAGACACGCACTGAGCCAATTACCTAATCATTATGGCAAGGCAGGTGGTGCACTAATACAAGATAATAACACACCTTGGGCATTCAGAGCCATCGTACTGCTCAGGGCTTTTCAGAAACATTGCACAGCTCTGTGCAAGCCTAATTGGCTTGTGGAACATGGGGAGAAGCAGGGGAGACAGAATGATCATGCTGAGGAAAAACTGCTAAAACTGAGCCTTTTGTGCCTCCGTTTTTGTTGGGGGAATGGGGGAGGGGACATTAGCGTTATTTAGAAATCCAATAAAACCTTGAATGAAACTGTACTAGTTCGACGGTGAAATCTTCGAATTCGTCATGTTCTCAGACATTTAAATCCACCGTGAGACCAAAACAGACACGGGAGGGTGACTACTCCCTTTTTCACAACGGTCTCTAATCACACACCTTTCATTTTTGCGTGGCCTCACGTGAACACGAGAGAATATGAACACATAAAGCATGCAAGATTCTTTCTTATTTAGTGCCTTCAACATTAAAATGAACCTGTTATTTGTGGTCAGGCACTGAGAAGTCTTCTCAAAGACTAGTAGGTGAAGACACGTTCAATTGCTGTAGCGTCAGAAGCTTCTCCTGTTTCTTCTATAATAGTGTCTAATGCCACGATAGATAAAGAATGCCTTTACTTCATATACGCTAATCATACACTCTAAAGCCTTGTGTCTCCACGACAACACCAAGATCAGCTGGACTTTTCCATGGTAACATGTGATAAACACACTGGAATATTCTGTATCCACAATGTGCCGGCTGCACATGTTTTCCCGTGTCCTATTTCCCGACTGTCAGTCGATAAATACATCTCATGAATGCACGATGAGGGACGAACGAAAGCTTCCTCACACGGTGTGCACCAGGCAATCGAATAAACCGCAAATTTGGAAAGGAGAATTTGGGCTACCGTGGACATTTCCATTTGTTTCCCAGTTCATTGATTTGCGGGGTATACCTTCCTGCGGTCCCACAATTGTGATCCTGTAAGACCTCAACTTCTCTCGCGGCCGATCAACACAAGGTGACTTATGAGGCGCTGCTATCAAAACACGAATCCTGCATGCTTATCTCGAAACAACATGTGAGAAGTGAAGGATCCAGGGGCGAGCAGTCGCTGGCTGCCGGGGAGCACGCACGTCTCGGCTTTACCATGAAAGCAAACTGACAGTCAGGAGTGTCAAAAGTAGTTTGCTTCCATTACAGTCTCCCGCACTGCCCAAGTCACACATCTGGTATTCATAGAAACAACATTTAACGCACCCTCTCGTGGAGCTGTGGCGTCTTTCTTTCATTATGTTAGCACCTCCGAAGGGCAGGATTCTGTGCTTCTGCCCCCGACTTTGACTGACATGGTGGTTATGAGCAATGATAGCTGCCAGGGCTCCGAGGGAGCGTCTAAATGAACTGACAGTGGCAGTGTGAAGACACCTCGCACCAAATCCACTGACAACATTATTATACTAAGGACTTTATATAGGATGATGAGGCCCGGAGAATCAATGTGATTGATGCACGGCACTCGGTACATAATTCCTCGCGCTTTATTTAAGACGCCCGCTCGCTCACAGAGGTTGTTGTGACTGCTGCCACTTGGAGTGGTGCTGTTGCTGATTTATGCTTGTCGGTTATGGACTTCCAGTTTCGCCGTACACAGAGGAAATTAGAGCTGGATAGGAAGTAAAACACGGCCCAACATCCTGGCCGACACCAGTTTGTAGTCGTTTAGGGAAATGTCAGTTGTGAGTAGTCAAAGCCAGCAGCACAGGCAATATGGCAGCAGGACCGTCGGTCCGTGCCAGGGTTGTGGTACTTGAGTACAATCTTGATCTCAAGATGTTGTTCTTCGTTAGCCTGGGGGGAGAGTTTCGACTCAGACAGTTCTCGGTCTTGGCCCCTAGTTTCACCTATAAAGTCTCTTTTCCACACTGAGTCCAGTTTCCCTTCTCTCTCTCTCTCCCTCTGTCTGTCTGTCAGAGCAGAATAAACTGTCAAACACTGCCAGAACACAGCTTTGAGATATCAAATATGGCAGAAGCATCACAAAAATCACTACTCATCTATCAAAAATTCAAGACAGCACACAGTTAAATACAATATAGTATATCAAATGAAATAAAAATTAAATGGAAAGATGAATTACACTATCACAATTACAAGATTGCATGTTAAAATGACCCTTTTAATTTGTGTTTGCGTGCATACAAATCTAAAGCAATTACAAACCATGATTTGACCAAAAAAATCACTACATCCCAAACTGATGAAGCATCTGTGGAATGAACTGGAAAGAGCCTGATCTACATAGGCCCCTCCCTCAACCCATAGGACCCAAAGGCCCCCACTAACAACTTTCTGTTACCAGATACCACAGGACACCCTCAGAAGACCCATGTCCATTATCTGATGAATCACAACTGTTTTGGAGGCACAAGTGAGACATGTTATACCAAAATGGTGTATTTTGCGACGGAAATCTTCCAAATCAATTTTGTGCTACATGCACCAATGTTACTGTGTCAGGACCAGGCAGCAACCTCTACGTCTGAGCGATGAAGCCCATGCGGAAGTGCAGGAAACTGCAGTTCACAGAGTGGCCACTTGAGGCTGGCTCCAATAGGGAGCAAATCCCCATAGACCCCCATGTTAAAAAGCCCAACTTTACAGCAATATTAGACATGTTTACAGCCTGGTACAAAAAACGGTTTTGGTCTCAATAGTTTATTTCACTATTAATGACCATTGTACAGGGGGGTGAATGTTTTTCTAACTCATTTGCTTATTTTTTTGTTATTGTTTTGTATAATTTGAGTTAAAATTCTAAACAATTTGTGTGACCATTGGTAGCCTAAGCTAACAGGTAGCGGAGAGATGAGTGGGCGGGTCTCAACATCCGACACGCCTCCCCATATCCATATTTGGAATATCCACTTAGGGGGGTGGGGGGGGGTAAAGCTCATCCAACTGGGGGCTCCACCCAGAGCGGGCCTTATTTTTGATTCAGAATCCAAAGTTAAGTTACGAGCCATTAAGTCTTCTTGCTGTATAATGGAAGGTGACGCGATACAAATCAAAACTCGACGTAAACTGGAACTTGGCAACAGTGTAACTCATTGCTGTCCTTATTGTAACTTTGCTGCTCATAGCGCGAACGCAACAAAAAGATACAGAGATTGAGATGTCCTTGTCAGTTATGTCAAGGATTTAAATTCACACAAGGGAATCGAGCATTTACGTGTAGGCATATTTGGTGTGAACCAAGTTTCAGATTGCGGCGTTCACGTTTGTTTTAAGTGTGAACGCACCCTAAAACTGATCAACAGTTAAAGGATTAGCCTCAAACAACCTGTAACCACACAACGCCCTCTGACACTCCCAGCCTTAGTTAACACAGCCAACGCAAGAATGCCACAATATTTGCACAAGGGCAAGAGTGAAGAGGGAAGAGGGAGGCATGCACTGAACTGAGGATTGCACAAACGGGGTTTTCATCCTCCAAATTGATAGCCACGTCGAGTTTGGGGAGTCTGAATTAAAGAGTCATCGATAATTTACAGCTTACCATGTGCGTCCGTGTTATCGGCGCGAGTCATTCTCCGAGTGTTTCAAATGAAATACTATTGATGAATGCAGCCGCACAAAATACACAGAGGCAGTGGTGTAGTTGTTCTCAACAATGCAATTCCTTTTTTTTTTAGTGTAAATCCCATACACCAGTGATGAAATAATAGCTGCACAGTCTGTCCTGTTGTTGTCCATCAAGGAAGTTGAATTTTTTAATTAATACTAAATTCCTCCTCTGCGGTATCTCCTCCCCACCCCTCCCCTACCCACCCCACTCCAGCCAAACATCTGTGTACAATGAAGCAGCGCCACACAACAGTGCCCACGCTTTGTCTGCCATATGTGCTGCCCAACTGTTGCTTTGTGTAAAATCCACAGTCAGAGGTAATGAAACATACAAACAAAGCTACGCCGGCGGTGGCACCCATATTTGTCTAACCATTATTTTATCAGTGCTTTTTTTTTGTTGTTTCTTTTTTACAGTCACATAAACATAAGAGTAATACTTTTAAAAAAGAAGCAATGATTTAAAAGAGGAAATATAAACAGAAACCGCATAAAATTCCCCTTCGGCTCAAGCGAAACTGCCGCGCAAACGCTGTGTGTTTGGTTCTTTTTTCCTTTCACCGAAACTAATTTTTACAGTATACTGAATATATTCCGATTTTTGAAGTCGCAGGGAAGAAATGGGAGGGGAAAAAAAAAAAGAGAAATGGGGGAAATATACTTTGAGTTTTATTAAGGTAGCGCGCAATCGCAAGGTGCTTGCTCAAGGAAATCGGTGCCCCTGGGCTACATCCCATCCCCCCGGCTGCTCGCGGGGAGATATTGGAAGAAAGAAGAGGAGGATTCCTGTGTGTAAGCACAAGGTGGAAAGGTTGGTGTTTGGGAGAAGAGGGGAAGGGGAGGGGTATTTCGGAGCGAAGCGGCTAATTCTTGAGAGATGAGTCTCTATTTAATGGAAAATCGTGTACATGCGTGGTAATGAGTTTACTTATTAGCGAACCGCAAGCGCGCTCTCCTCGGTGCAGAAAACCGTGCCACGAAATCCATCAACCCACTCAGTAATTTGGAGTGAGAATCAAGAAAGGCTCGAGTCATTTAGGGGCGTCAATTAAGCGGCGCCGAAAATAGTTTCATGCATGCTTTCATACGGAAAAATACACCGTATATTTATTTATTTATGTCCTGAACCAACGTGCACGTACGCAATAAATAAAAATACTTATTTTTATTTAGGCAGATTCTTTATTATTATTTACAGGTCTGTTTAGTTCTGCCTGCATCTATCGAGCTCTCTTTTTTCCTATATAGAGACCGTGACATGAAACGTGACCACCTGCTCCTCTCAGCCGTCTCAATTAACTGTACCATATGTTTACCTGCAGCAGCTAAACATCATACAACAGCATAAGCGCATAGCTTATAAATAACCCAGTGAGTTAATTCTCACTTTTCCACCCAAACACTTCATTTATTTATTTGCTATGCATCAGATATAGGCCGCACTTCTTGGTACCAGGCACCGGTGCTTTATTTCAACAGGGACGTCGGGATGGTTAATGCCATTCACCGCTTCTTTGTTACTTGTGCACTGATTTGGAAGTTCTTAAAATTGTTGTAAAAATCACAGCACTTAGGCCTGTGTAATATTATGCCAAGTGTCATGAACCAAAATGGGCCATTTTGTAACTCACAGTAGCTTACATGCAGGGACGGTACAAATGGACTGACAGGGTTAAGCCCTCCCAAGCTAACACAAAAAAGAGGAGAAAATTATTTTTTAAATAACTTACAACGGATTGTTGTATGTTTTGGCGAAACAAAGGGCAGCAACAGCACCAAAAAGTCAAACGAAAAACAGAATATCTCTAAATGGGCCCTGTCTGCTTTCATTCATTTAAATCTTGTAAGTGATTGACAGGTGTCAGGTCACAACCCTGTCATTCACTGATGATTTGGGCTAAATCCAGTCAGTCCTCAGGCTGCTGGTCATTGGTCGAAAGTGCTGCTGGTGCCAGAGTGGGAGGAGGGAACGGAACGTGTTTTTTTTTCCATAGGGCAGTGTTGGGTGTGAGAATTCTCTCAGTAGTTGCACTTTTTTAATTCATGTATTTTGCGTGAAAATACCAAGCAAGTGATAACTCAGTTATTGCCTTCAGTAAATTTGAGAAGTTGAAAATTTGTCAGAGGAATGATGAAGGTGTCCTGTAGCCAGACCGGTTGAGGACCACTGATGTAGAGCACTAAAGAAGTATAGTGTACCTGTAATTGATGTAATTGCGTGTACTGTAGGTGACGTTTCTTTTGCTGCTATGTTATATTTAATCTCTATTATGCATTTGTTAGCCCACCCACCAGATTTCACCACCAGCTGCCACTGCTTACATGTATAAAATAACAGCATGAATTTATAAACCTACATTTCTACATGGCATTGTTGGTTTACATGGTTTATGTAATATACAGTATATATATGTAGTAGGGGGTTCCTGCTCCCTCTTTTTTTCAGTTTGGGGGTCCTAGGCCTGAAAGATCTTGAAGACACAGGGGATTGGAACAGATTTCTTTTGTCATTGGGGCGAGAAGCAGGCTACACCCTGGAGAGGTCGCCCTGTTATCACAGGGGAGACAAACAACCATTCACACTCACACCCACCTACGACCAAATTAGAATCATCAATTAGCCTGACAAAGCATGATTTTGGACTGTCGGAGGAAGCCAGATCGTCAGGAGAGAGCCCACGCAGGCATGCAAACTCAGCAAAACTTAGACGCTGTGTAAAAATATGCAATAAACAATTATGTTACATAATGCACACGGTATAGTCAGTGAAATGTGGAAACAAAAATGAACGATGACACGAAACTCCGAAAAGTGAGGATGAAATTACCACCACGAAGTCAGAGTGGTTCCTTCTCCTTCATACTCCACACAGACAAAGGGGAGATTACCATTAGGTGCAAACAAAGCTTGGGGTAATTAAGAAGGCACGCGGAGAAAACTGAATCCCCTAGCGGAAAACGTGTCAAGAGCAGTTGCGACACAGAGGGCTGAAACAGCGCTGAACAAGTAGACATTTTGACCTGCAATGCTCCCAAATGAATTTGGGCATTAAATAGGTCTCGCGGAGGAGAAGGAATATGCCCTGAGGCGAATATCCTTCTTTAGACACAATTCATGTTCAGTGAAGGTGAATATCCCCTTGTCCTTGCAGTTCTTGCTTCGTGGTAGCCTCTGTGATTTTGCTTGTTACGACTTACAAAAATGGAGTTTAAAGGACGATGTGCGCATGTCACAAGGGCGCTGCCAGATGTGACGGTTTCACAGTTTTGGCGATATTGAATTTTATTTTTGGTAAACGCGTAACTTTGGGGATAATTTTGTCATTTTTTTACTAATCCATTTTTCCGTTTATTTTTAACTGCAGCATATATTATTACTAAGTTTGTGTACATATGGAGTGAGAATATGTGTGAATGGAAGTATGGCAGCGGTACGATTCTCAGAAACCCCTATGGTGTACAGGAGTTTTTCCATCATACCCGGCAGTGCTGGGAGTTCTCACAGGCAATCCTCTTGGCTATCCTAATGGCACTACTATGTTACCCTGGGGGGATGTGTCAAGCAAAGAATCCCTCTTTTTGTTTGTAACTTTATTTAGAACATAATCAAGAAAAAAAAATCAAAGGTAGCTATATAAAACATCACAGAAAGTAATAGAAACATAAAGGCCTAGCTACGTAGCTTCGTAGTAGCTACGTGTCAGTAGTTGTGGTTGTTGGTTGCTGTATGATTTGTATGCTTTGCATGATTGGCTGCACTAGCATAAGCAATCTGGGTTGTTAAAGTAAACACAATTAAAACATAATTTAAATGTAATATTTTGAGGGGTTTTTGCGATTTTTGAACTGCTTTTGGGCTGAAAACCCTCAAAACGCTGAAAACCTGGCAACGCACCAACCTACCCATTCATTCCTGACCAGTGACAGACTTTGGGGGTACACATCTGTTTCTCTGCATTTCTCTGCAAAGAGAAAATCATTTGTGATCTCTGTGTCAAAAAAAAAAAAATCCTCTTAAAAACATCCAGTAAATGTGTCTGATATATTTTTTTCCTCATTTCATTCTTGAGCTGTGGATTAAACATGTTGGTGCAAATTTTTTTTCTTTCAAAGTGTTGCTCAGTGTGAAAGACAAAAAGGAAAGTAAGGACTATTTAAGCCAACTGTAAATAAACAGACATTGTAATGAAATAGTAAAAGAAAGAAAGAACTGGCAATACTTTAAAAGAATTTTACTTGTACACTTTTTCGTTTCTGATCACAAATTTAAGAAAGACAATTAGCCTAGCATAGCTTAACTTATTTTAATGGCTAGATTAGTTGGGTTTTAAGTTACCAAATGTTTTTTCTGCAAGAGTTAAAGCCTCATTAAATTTTCTCTCACACAGTCGTCGTCATAATTCTGGACAATTTGGAATTTCTAATCAACATACACCTTCTGTTAAGAATTATATTATAACTAGCAATCTTATTCAGTTCAATCTTTTTTAAAAATAAAAAGCACCCATTTTTTCATATTTTGCAACCAGAAGTTGTTGTCTTCAAAGTAAGAGCACGTATGAAGATGGTACTGTGTTTCTGCCCGAATACTTGACATCTACCTGTGGTTTCCGTGGCCCGGGCTAAAATGTCTTTGTAACCTGACGTTATTTTTGACATGGCAAAACAAATTCCTGTCATCTGCAGAAATCTTGCACACACGCATGTTAGCTAGTAGCTAATTATTCACTGATTATGTATACTTATTTTTAATTTTTACCTGAATTATGCAGCTTAGTTTTCCTGCAGCCATGTCGTCTTCCCTGAGACACACTCTCTTATTGCTTAGGAAAACAATGTACTGATCTGTGTCCATCAACAATTACACAGTGACGCCCTTGTACGTTCTCTTACTTTGAAAACAACAACTTCCGGTCAGGCATTATAAAAAACAAAAAACAAAAAAAAAAAATGCTTTTTTGTTTCTGTTTCCTAATGATTTTATTTTTGTTTTTAGAAACTTAATAAATTAAAAGCCTTAATAAATAAAAATGCCTTGAATTTCAATTTTAGTCTTTAATTTTAAAATGAAAATCAAATAACCAATCTTTTTTTTTTTTTTAAATATTCTTTTCTGAACGGAAAATCCAATGAACAAAACATACATGGATCATGTCTGCTGTCTTTATCATACATTGAGGTGTGGAATGTTCTAATTTTAACAACATATGTAATGTTGGCTAAAAACGAGCCTGACAGTAGTTTTACATTGTTTTAATAATGGTTTTGCACTCGAGCAAAAGCAGTCATAGAGAAATCTAAACGCTTTCACTGTCAAACTTGTTTGTCCTCCATGCTGAGACAATCTTGACGGCGAGGCACTGTAAAAGCAAAATGTGAACTGCTTACTAGCGCAACTGCAGAGAAGGAAAAAGGAGCTGACAGCATCAGCACATTTTTGCACCGTGCTGCTATCTCATATCAGGTACCCATCTGATAATTCTGATATAGTAGATTTCTTTATGAAATAAACATGGTAGTGGAGGAAGAGAGAAGGACAAGAATCCAGGAGCAGGCGCGGGTTTGATCACATGCCCAAGGTAAGGTGGAGAAAAAAAAAGGCAAACCAGATTGGATGGCCGAGCCAAAATAATTGGACTTGTGTCGGTAACCTGAGTGGACACAGACCCATTTATCTCCCTGTCTGAGGCTAAGGGAGCAAAAGAAAGCCCAGAAAGGTCACAGTAAAGAAGTGAGTGTGGAGAAAAAATGCAAACCGTCACTGATTCAAAAACAAACTAATGTGGGTTACCTTTTCTCTTTTGCTTTAAATGTAATGATTTCCTTTTGTGCATTACATCGATAATATGGTTTTCTGTTTACCCATCCCGCTGCTGGCCAAGTTTTCTGTTTGAAACACAAGCTAGGAAAATCATTTCTGTAGCACTTTTCAAGTCCCTTTTTTTTCAATAAAAAGGGATGGCGGAGAAAGACGAAGAATATAAACCAGGAAGATGACTTTAATATTAAGAACCTCCTTTTCAAGAGAGCCCTGGCCAAGATAGGCAGCGGCAAAGGTTACACAACTACACAGTTAAAAAGACAAACAAGAGACAAAAGAAAAGAATACATTATATCCAGGAGTCAGTCTCAAGTATGCGTTTGGATTTTAAAGTGCTCAATGAAATTAACTCGGGTTAGTTTCCAGTCACTCTGCAAAATATTCCACGTGAAACATAGAGAGTGGACAAAAGCCCTTTTACCCAATTCAGTACAGACAATGCAACAGAAAGGAACAAATGATCTTGTGACTGGAGAGAGTCAGGACTTGTACTTCCACATGCAATTAAGGTAAAAATGTAGGAAAGCTCTAGTTAAAAGTATTGCTTTTATACAATAAATAAATTCTTGGTGTTTGGCAGCTATTTGGCTATAATAGTGTTAGTATAGTGTTGAGCAAACAACTGCAAATGCATTTCCTTCATTGAGGACCTTGAATCCATCCTAAAGACATTTTGGATAAACACGTTCACTCAAAACCACAAATTTCAGAATCATTGAGGTACTGGAGGAAAAGTTCCTCATCTCGGCACAATGAAAGCCTGTACAAACATGCATGGAAATACGTCCAAAAACACAAATGTCCATTTCTTTTTTTTTTCAACTTTATGGTAGACCCTAGTGATTGTATATCACTACACATTTTGTTAGCACATTTTTTAGTGTGGGCTAAAAAACAAACAAACAAACAAAAAAATTAAAGATGTAGTCCAACATTTTGAACTTTTGGCTAAAACCAAGGAACATACAACCAACCAAGGAGAGCTTTCAGATAGATGTTCAGAAGACTCATATTAAGCTGGTAAACATGATCCATACAAGATAACGGGCCCAAAGACGTTGTCCTTCCAGGTTCAAGTGTTAGCAGCATTGAAATACGGGCATCCTCTGAGCTTTTGTTCTGATGTGGCTTGTATATTTGCTGTTGTTGTTGGTTGTTGGTTGTTCCAGAGACCTTGAGGAAATGAAGATTGAGCGTTCGTCGATCAGATAGCCTTCGAGGAAAAAGAAAAAAACTGAAAGAGCTTTCTGGCAGATAATGTGATTTACGCCGGTCTGCTCACACATTACTTTTTGTACGGTATGATCACCCCAAAACAGCAAGTTACAGACTTCATATCCGAAGTGAGAGAGCTTGGAGGGGAAGAAGATGGAGACAAGGAAAGAGAGGAGGGATAGAGACTAAGAAGGGGGAGAGCGAGTGGAAACTGCACGCCAAGCTTTGTAAAGCATCAGGGATGAAACATCGCTTCCCTCATAAGATGATTATGTTGTTAAATGAGATATGGCAATACTCTTGTAAGCGCTTAATCCAAGGATCTCCAGCTGCCATGCAAATGCAGCAGATGTCAGCGGGATGACACAAAGCCGAGGAATGAGCAACCAAAAATTCCACTCATCCCTCCTCCTCCTCCCTGCCTCTGTATTATTTGAGAGGGGAGGCCTGCGGTTACCGTAGCTCATGGCACTGATTCTGTTCAACGGGAGCTGTGGCAAAGCTGGTGGAAACATGCGAAAGCCTGTTTGCGTTTTTTTATTAAGAAAAAAACAAAACAAAACAAAACGGAGAAGTGGCCGAGCGTTGACTCGGTAACTCCTGGATATATGGACCGACTTCTGACAAGCGCTTTCTTTCTGAAGTTTCTCTAAGCTTCTCCGTGCTTTCATGCGCCTCTCTGGGCATTCCCAGGTGGGATGTTAGGGGCGGGCGGACCAAATCTGAGTGGATTTCCAAGGGGAAAATTAAAGTAAAATGTCTGACTCGCTCTCTTGGGACTCGCATTGATGACATCATGGCTAGGAGTGCAAGTGAGCGCCACTCCAGTCCCATTAAATCAGATAGCGTGATCATTTAGTCTAATTTGCCATCAGTCCCACTAATTGCATCTGACTGCCAACTCCACAGAGTATTGTAATTCCCTTGAACTGGTTAAAGTGACTGTGATGAGCTATTCTTGAACTTGTTTAATGGCAGGTTATGTAGGCTTTGTTTAGCCCATTCTTTATTGTTAGCTATCCTTCTGATGGGACAATTAGAGACGTTAAATAATTGCGGTGCAGTATCGTACTGGGGTGTACGGGTACTACGTATTCTCTTTAGTCCGAGCCATCTGCTAAAATAATAGCATCTGAGCACTCGGTGTATCATTCAGGCAGGATCAGATCACTCTACATACAACATAAACGTTAGATCTCCAAAAAATGACACGGACACACTGTACACGGAGATCAAGCTTGTCAAATCACAGTCGTCGAAAACATTTACTGTTCAGCCTACCGGGAGGTGCTTTTTTCCCTTGCAAAAAAAATAAAAAAAATGATGTCTCTAACTGCCCCTTTCTCTTTTCTTTACCCTTTTCTTTTATCATTCTTTTTTTTCCCCTCTACTCCCTTCTGCGGCTCTAGGAGCTTTGTGCTCATGTTTGAGTTCTCACTGGCTGACAGGTTGTCACAGATAATAAGTTTTAATTCCCCATGTGGGACTAAAACTCACTTGCCTTGTAATTTCCTCATAATTTTATTCCCTTTTGAAGCCCTTGAAAGTAGATTGGTGAGATGTCAGTTCTAAGTGTGCTAAGCCGCGATAGTAATTTATTCCGCTGAACTAAGACTGGACAAATTAAAGGGAACAGAGTGCATTCTCTTTTGTTTAAATTTATTTGATATTTGTGTTTTTAATTTAGTACTTTGTTATTGCACACGAGGAATACCGTTGCGGGGAAACAACTTAGTCTGCAGGGTGTTAGTTATATGACGGTGCCATCTGTAAACTGAAACAGGGTGGTGCTGACTCGGGTGAGTCATATGATCTCACCGCAACCCCTGATCCCCATTTGTCCCAGCGGTGATGTGTCTAAACGCACCACAGCAGCTCTGATGGACACTTTGCCTTGAGCTCCTGTTCACCCCTTCCACCCCTCAATGCCACTTTCTCCCCAATCCAGAATAATGAGCCTTTCAGAAATTCAACTCAGGGATCCCGGCCCAGTGGTGTGCTCGGCAGCCCAGATTTCTCGCCTCTTCCTTTTTCCTAAAGCCTATGCTAGCCCCGGAGCTTCCAGGGGCGCTGAAAAAAAAAAATCACAGCTCTGTCGGCCAAGTGTGGCCGCTGTTTCAGCGGGATAAGTTGGCGACGGGAATATTGTCTAAGTCCCCCTGAATGTAAACGAAGTTCCCTTTGCTGTCACCCCGGATGCCTGGCCTGCCTTCTGTCTTGGATGGCTGGTTAGGTTAGGCATTCTCTACCTCATAAAGGATGCAGCTGTGTTTGAAAAAAAAAAAAAAAAAAACACAAAGACGGCTCTTGTGAATTTATGCTCAAGCCTTCTCCATTCCAGCACAGAATTGTCACAGTAAGGTTCAGACTTTAACCCTGTGGCTGGAAATGCTGCCTTGTTTTACAGCCAGCCAGAGCTGGAAAAACAAGAACTTATGACATGCTCCTCCTATACCCAGAATAATCTATTGAGGGATTTTCGGTGAGACAGGTGGATTACTTCATTCAAGACTGATGTGCATGTATTCAGCATTAGTGCCTTTTTCTGTGGGCTCTTTACTTACGTGTCATGGGTGTTCCGCGGTGAGTCCCTATGGATCCCATGTGATGGATGCTCTTAATGAAGGGTGTTAATTTAAAGTCACCTGCAGGCTATAGCCGTTCCATCCATGAGGCTGCATCATCGCCTATCCAATGTTCTCTCTGCACTGACAGAGGGAGGCCCAGGGAGAAGTGAGGAGATGGAATTGGATTTGAAGCTCTGAGGCAGGTAATAAAAAGCAACACTCCCACACACCAAGGAATGTGATTTCCCCAAGTACCCCTGGCAGACATGTTGAATTTCTTCCTGTAATGTATAGGCGGCCAAGCTATTCATAACATGGAAGGCCCTGGCGAGTACACTGGCTGAAACTTGCTTTCTCATTAAAAGAGTCAGAAATTTGTCTTGAACTTTGATCAAGCTACGTGTAATGTACTTTCATTCCATACCGTAAGCCCCTACTGAAAACCTTATTGGTTGCCATGGAAATGGCTTACTGCATTGAGCACCCATTTCATTTGGTAACATGGAAGCTGAGTAGGCAGGCACTTGACTAAAGGATACGGCAGGAGGGTCCACAGATTTAATAGAATCCCTCCACCGTCAGAACATGTGTCCCTGCAGAACAGGTCCAACGAGGCTAATTGTATTTAGTGCTGGGTATTTCTGTTTGGAATTTATTCAGAGGTGAAAATGAAAGTAAAAGTAAAGCTGTTTCCAGGCCAGAATCACATCAAAGCGGTCTGAAAACATGCCAACATTGAACTGGTGACAAAATAACTGTCCTGTTGCAGATGGCAAGACTGCATGAACCCCACAATCAGTAAACACAGGGAGTTTGCGGTTTCCAGTGTTCTGGCAAATTATTTTATGGCAGTTTTTGCATGCTTTGATAACTGAAAAAAATTAAAAATTAAGGATGTTTGTATTTGGCATCCTTACATAGTATGTTTTTTTTTTCGGAAAGCTCACACTGGCTTGCCATGCCATTTTATGCAGATATTCAGTTTCTGTAATTCAGTGCAATCATGTATTTAACATCTCTTAAATGGATCTTTCTGAAAAGAAATGCTACAGTTGCTACAAGAAACTAAAGACAACAAGTACTTTGTGAACTTCCAATAAATCTACTTATAAAAATGCTTTAGAAAAAAGCTTAAAGATATAACACAGCACTTATAAATATACACATTAAATTGCATGCCAAATGATTTGTGATTTTTTAAAGTCTGTTATTATGTTGTAAATGTCAACTAACTGGTGACATCACTGGTAAAAACAGAGTAGAAAGTAAGGCATTGCAACAGTGAAATCTATCCAGAGATCTATAGTCTGTATAAAAACAGGGTGCTACTCAGCGCTATCAGTAGCATTTAAAAAATGTGAATTCATCGCAAATTGCTGATCTGCAGCCTCCTTTTCTATGTTACTGCGGGGTGATTTGTAAAGTCGTAACTGACTGCTGTCGAGGGGATGGTTGGGACCATTCCTCTGGTAGCGTTAGCAGATGTCCTTTTAGATGAGTGTGCATTGCAGTAGTACTTTTGTTGTATTTCACTACTGAGCATGGGCTTCATCTTTAGAGAAGCAGGTCCACGTAAGTGATGAACTGCTGCTAGTTTGCAGCAATGACTCACTGGGTTCTTCACCTATCTTCTTTGAGGTGTCTGTTGTTATTGTCATGTGATGCACGACTACTCGACATGATGCTTAAAACGTCATGGAACAGCAGTGAAGTCAACAACCTGTGTAGTATACCAGAAATGGTAAATGAATGCACTGATGCTTTTACATTCACTAGCTTTGGGAGTTTAAAGGAGAGCTAACATAATGGGCTTGGGCGATAAACCCGAAAATTTACCGATACCGGAATTTACGATGATAACCGAATTCATTTTGCCCATGTCGGTATATTCGGTATTTAAAAAAAAAAAAAGAAAGAAAACAGAAAACTTTTTTTTGTCTTTTGGCTTTGTGTGTAGGTAGGCTGTCTTCATGTCTCTTTAAGACGCTGCATACGTAGTAAAACGTATGTAGTCACATGACTCCACAAGAAGAGGAAGAAACGGTGACAAAATGGAGGTGCGTTTAAACGTCGAAGCGGCAGCTGCAGCGCCAGCGGCGGAGGTAGACCTAGTCGAGGAGGAGGAAAAGCAGCAGCTTGTTCCAAAGAGAAATGCGTTTTCAATCCCGTGGCAGTATTTGGTTTTAACAGGGAGGATACTGCTCAGAAAAACGTAAAATGTAAGTTGTCCAAAAACACTGTTGTCACCAGCCAGGGCAATAACTTACATCTAACCTTTACCAGCACCTGCAATACAGTCATGTGGTTGAATTCGAAGAAATAATTTCTTTAATTTATTTTTTAATTTTGCGCAAGGGGTAATGGTAGTTATCGCTCATTTGTTGTTATCGAACTACTCAATATATTGTGGTATTGATTTTAGGCCATATCGCCCAGCCCTGCAACATAATGTTATAGAACTCCAAGTTATGAATGTAACTGTTCTGTGAATTCACAATTGCTTCATGACAGGAAGAATGAACCAATAAAACCTAGGGAAAGAGCCAGTGTTCCTTGTTGGAGAACCCTAAAAAAGAAGGGTCTGATGGGAAGTAGAAAGCCCATCATATGCATGTCAACATTTTTTGTGCAATTACTCTCACCACCAATTACTCTCAATTCGGATCTTTATTGTGAACTTGACACCATGCTAGCGTTAGCTGTCATCTCAAAAGTAGCATGCCTTGGTTGTATTTCTTGATTGCTGTCTGATTCAAGCCTCACACCAGTAAGACTGTATGTGAAGGAAGCAAATGTATTACCTTGTCAGTTTTAGATCTCATTTCACTTTGTATTCTGTTCTTCACAATTCAATTTACCTAACATCCCAAGTTTATCTCTGCTTACCTTAAAGAATGTGTCCTCAATGTTCTTCAAGCTAATGAGCTAAAGTCAGTCAGCGCCAATGGAAAACAGATTCTAGACGGACTTGACTTGCCACACAGTGCTGCAGTTCAGAGAATCAAACTTAAAGGAAACTATGTTAAGACCATGCTATCTACTGAATAAAGAAGTAAGGCGGCGCTTACAGAGCCGCTGAATGTCATGTTTAACATGGACAGCAGCAGGTGTCAGTCCTGCCTAAGCCTGACCTTGCGAAAAGGCAGCATATTTCAGTTTCCCCTTCAGTAGTTCCAGAGTGGTGTCCGCAGAGGGTTGGGGAGAAGGGTGTCCATGCAAAAGGACCCTCAATAGCTTTCTATACAGGCCACTGGAGCAGCAGGGATGGCCCTAGGCTGGAACTAAGCCTCATGCCTGCTTCACTGACACTGATCCTCCTCCCTTGCATCGCTACACAGCCTAAATAAAGCAACCATGGTCAACGCAGGGGAACAAGAAGGTTGAAGAAAGAGGAAGTTTTCTCTTTGTGTCATCTCGGTGGTTTTGTGTAGCTCCCGAGGACTGCAGCCAATGACTTCGTCTGCCAAAAACCCTTTCCCTCCTTGCATTTGCATATAACACAACTGTATTACATTTCTGACAGAGTAAAGAATTTCCTTTATACCACTTTTTAGGTGAAAGTGCAGTAAGTACAGGGCAGCCACTCTCTTGGCTAATACTCCATGAGACATTTGGTGAAGAAACATCATTAGTTTATTTTAATGTGCCACGATGGAGGCTGAGTGACACTAATGGGGGGCCGCGTAAAAAATGGTGTCAATCTTGGCACGGTGACGGTTCACTGCACAGCACATTAGTGGTAAAAGTATTTCAGGTCTCAAAGTATGCCTCTGTATCTCTTGAGCCTAAAGGAGAGGGGCCGGGAGAGGGTGGGGGGGCACTAAGGCAATTCAAAAATGCAGTTTCAGTATTCATAATAAGGGGAAAACTTAGTGCAGACACTGTGAAACGGACAACCTGAAATACAGGCAGGGAACGTCTCAATCTTTCTGTTGAGCCTCAACCACGAAGATGCATTAGTAGGAGTGGTGAATGGATTTTCTTTTCTTTCGTTTTTTTTTTTTTACCCAAATGTCCACAGTCAGCAAGGAGGGTTTGAATCGAAAACAGATGACCACCTCTCACTCGATCAAAGGAGATACTTACTGGATAGGATGCTAGCACAGCACAATGTTGCTGTAGAGCGGAAATGCTGGGCGTCGCAGACAAGATTACTGAGCAGTTTACAGAGTGATTATTAATATTTCTGGTCATTAAGGCGATGTGATGTAATTTAGTGGTTAATAGCGCCGGACGGAAATATTATTAGACCTCCTGCTGGTGGATGCGGCGGCATTAGCAGGAAACCACCTCAGGGCGTTTTTTTCATGAGTATTGTTCGAGTGCCTCCACGGCAAAACCAGCTGTCTGCCATTAAGAAGTAGAGATGGACTTCAGTGCAATCGCTTTCAGAACATGTAATAACTGGGAGGCGACAGGGGTCAAATGCCTTCGCTCTGTCCTCAGCCGAGACAATATGATACAAAAGACACACAGGGCGTCATTTTACCACTTGACATTATTGCAAAATAAGTGGTCTTCGCTGCTGCGCCTGCGACGAGTCATGCATCAGAGGTCAGGCCTCCCCAGGGTTATAGACCTTGGAAAATACAGTAGTTACAGGTGAGACTTCTCTGGTCATTATGGCATGGTCAGAAGATAAAAGAAAAATTTAGCTGTAAGTATTTTAAAATGCATTGGATTAGAACAGTTAGCTCTAACATTCACATGTTAATAAATTAAAGAAGGGGTCTTCAGCGTTTTTCATGGAGAGATTAAGTAGGGACCCCCTACTACTATATGTGTCCTATATTAAACCTAGTGCTATTTATAAATATACATTATTATTGTCATTTTGCATTCAATATTAAGCTATCCCTTATCCCTTTACTAAAATATATTGGATTCATGTTAATGTGTGTTTAAAGAAATTTTAATTTGGAAGCGCAACTTAAAAATTTTTTTTACCCCCCTGCAGTACCTCTGCGTCCCCTGTTGGAGACCTATGAATTAAAGACTTAAAGCTTAACTGCTCAAATTTTACATTACCACTGAAATCACGATGAATGATGTGAAATTTGACAGTGCAAGTTCACCTTTAAGCCCATTGTTTTGGCCTTATAGCTTGCAGCTTTAATGTTTTTCATTTGCCCTTGCCGCTACTTCTCGTTTCCAACAGCAACAGGCATTTTTATTTTCTAATAAACTCCCTATGCCTTACCTGTGCATGCCTCAGACTTGAGAGAGCAAAAGAGTTAGTGTTGCTGGTGAACATGCCATTGCATTTACCAGACAAACGGCTCGATTTTGTTTTTCCTCAGGGGATGGTGGAGACCAAAATAGTGCTAAAAGGTGATATTGGACTTCTGCGTCAGGTGGCTAGAGACATGACATCTGCAGGAGTTTTGTGAGGTGCTCAGATCTTGTTTTTAAATTGTTCCCCAAGCCAAGTGACCAATAAATTTATGTAATGCATAGGTCTTCAACAGGGGGTCCATGGAGGCACTGCAAGGGGGTCGCAAAATCCTTGTTTGTTTAGGCTTTTTATGCTTTTTTTTTTTGCTTAGGCTTTTTATATATATATATATATTTGTTTCATTTCCCCCACAAGTTAAAATTTCTTTAAATACACATTAACATGAATCCAACATATTTTAGTAAAGAGATAAGGAATAACTTAATATTAAATGAAAAATTATATTAATGATGTTTATTTGTAAATAGCTCTAGGCCGAGTTTAATATAGAACACATATAGTAGGTAGGGGGTCCCTACTTAATCTCTCCATCAGTTTAGGGGTCCTTTGGCCTGAAAAACGTTGTTTAAACGTGTTTAACCTTTTTTCTTTTTTAAATGATGTCACTGTGGAAATAAGTATTAAATATGTGCGAATTTCTATTCTAATC
Organism: Mugil cephalus; assembly: GCF_022458985.1. NCBI lineage: Eukaryota > Metazoa > Chordata > Actinopteri > Mugiliformes > Mugilidae > Mugil > Mugil cephalus. Next base: position 45,797,020 of record NC_061770.1, read on the forward strand.
AAATCGAATTTCTGGAGTATATAACAGCGCCAAGGGTGTTGAATTTCAAGCAAGGTGAAATGCAGATATTGAGTTAAAAGGACGTGCTCAGAAGAATTGAGAGATCCCCAGATATAATTTGATAAAAGTGACACGCCATACAAATCGAATGCAGAGAGAGAATTAATAATTCAAACCCTCAGAATCCTTCCTGAGACAAAGGGGGCAGAAAACAGAGGAATCAGAAATACGATCCCGGGCGCCTGCTCGGTTTCTTTACAGGATCCGCGAAATCTGGGACACGAGTTATATATGTTCAAGAACCTCTGCATGTGTACTTTTGCAAAATATCTTTTCCTTTTGCATAAAGTCGGCGGGGACGGAAGTCGAACGCTGAAGTTCTAAATTCCGATATAAACATCATTTGACGGAGCCGTTATCAGCTGAAATTGCTACACGAGAGAACCGCTGGGTTCAGGTCGAGGTTGAGTAAAAATTGCTCTTTACTTGTGCATGTTGCCTTTCGACAAAACACAACATGCTATTTGAATTTGCATTGCTGTGATGATCCCATTGATGAGGTGCTTGCCGGAGTGTCCCCAGGGGTTAATAACCCAATCTCCCGCAATAGTCCTCTCCTAAGTGATTCTGCAGAGGTGGAATGACCTTAGCTATCTCCTTGTGGAATATAACCGTGCTGACTTGTTTATTGTTTTTCTCCTTCTTCCCGTGTGCCCTCTATCCCATGCTTGTTTTTGATTTTGCTTGGCCTCTGGTATGCTTTACGGAGATGCCCTTTCTGCGCGTCGCCCTGGGTGCCGGTGCCGGTCTGGGACGTCTGTGGTTGCACTTGTCTCGGGTCAGAAAACCTCGTGGCTGCGATTGTCCCCTACGCCGCGATGCCACGGCGCCGAAAGGATTAGTTTGTACTTTGCTCTCCCCCCTTTTCCCTCACTGACGACTGTATACTCCTGCTCGCGTGCCAAGGCTCATGCGTCCACGTCGCATCCACAAACCCCCCCAGGACATGCTGTTGGGGAGGCCTGCGTTCACTCTCAGGCGCATGAACAAACGTGCGCGCGGCTGTTTTCCCGCCAAGTAGGATTTGTAGTATTTTCCCCCAAGAATCTCGTGGCATTCGCCCGATAAGCTTCTCCCTGCCAGTTTCTAGCTGCCTGGCTCTAAAATGTGCGTGAAGCCTCCGAGACCCCTCACCATCATTATTCATGAACATCATTATTTTGCAACTGTTCTTTCGTTGGATTTTCCCTGCACCGAACTGTAGGCGGACTCTAGTATCGGCGCGTGACACCCTTTTGGTCTTCGCTCCAAAAAATGAATCCCGAAACGTGCAGCCGACAAGCATTTGGCGGAATCTTCGCGACGCTTAACCCTCCCCAACCTCTTAATTGGTTTAATGTACAGTGAAATGGGGTGGGCTGTTTTTCCTTTAAACTCAGACTGTGGACAGATCCTGCCTCTCTCGCCAAATGGCTGTCAGGTTCAGTTAGAAGCTTAGGTAGACTGAACAAAAAGGATCGGTTAAGCTGAAAATCCAATCTGAAGTGGGCAGGTCGTGAAGTATTCCTTAATAACTGAATGATGCACGAACTCCGACTGTGGCGTAAGTCGGTGGCAGAGGTTAAAACCGCGTGCGACGCAGCTCTCTTACAGTCTCCGCCTCATGCGCGACGTTTAATTAACGCTGGGAACGCACCCCGAGCAAACGTTTGTTCTCGCCGAATTCGGGCCCCACAGGGATTGCATTTTCACAGCTGCGTTAAACTGCCGCTTGTGTAGTGGTAGGGGGAAGAAAAAAAAAAGGGAAAAAGAAAAAAAAAACCTGGGGCTCGCTCATATTCTTGGGGGAGTTGGGAAATTGGTCACTAAAATAAAGTTGACCTTGCACCTCTCACAGTTAGGGAATCTGGCTAATGAAGCAAGGTCTGCATCAATGAGGAGCACAGACAGCGTGTCAGCATGAGGTACCTGGGTCCCCTATTATGCAGCATTGTTATAAACAACATGCCAAGGCTATCCCCGTTATTATCACCAGGATATTCCAAAAAAGCAAACCTCCTCCACAGGAAGTGTTGTCTTTGGACCGCATTCGTTTTAATGGCCTCAGTGGTTTACACTAATTAATAATGAGTATTTTCACAACTGCATGCTAGATTTTTTTAAATCTTTTTTTTTTTTACAACGCTAGCGGTGCGGCTGTATGGCTGGCCACCACGCTCAGCCTCAGGGACGGAGGAACGTCCAAGGAAAAGAGAGGACGGAGAGAAGGCACAGAGTTAATGACATGCAATATTGGCCTATTAATGTATGGAGAGAGGACAGGGAGAGAGCAAAGAGAGGTGGTCAATGCATTCCCCCCAGCAGGCTGGGCCTACAGGAGCGTAACAAATGGTTGGTTCAGGGTCACCTGAGCCATCTCTGGCTATGAGCTTTGTCAAAAAGAAAGATTTTAAATCTGAATTTAAAAGAAGGGGGAGTGTCTGCCTCCCAAACCTAAACAACTGGAGAGGATCCTGATAGCTGAGGGCTCTGTGTCCTGTTCTACTTCAGGAGGCTGTAGGAATCGAAACCGTTCTGCTGGGATAATGGGGTACCCGGAGGTCTTTAAGATACAGTGGAACTTGGTGATTAAGGGCCTTGAGTGAAAGGAGAAGGATTCTGTTCTGGATTTTGTAGGCCACGACCTTTCGCTAGTTCCCATCACTACTCCGTCTGCAGAATTTCGGATGCCCTTTAGAGATTTCCCGGGCCATCCTGATGTGTGCATGAGAATTGAACCCATGCACGTGAGGTCATGCTTCGCAAACACTGCTGCGCCAAAGCATAGGCTTAGAGACCCTTACAGGAATTTAATATAGGCCCATTAGTGGACATGCAATGCTGTATGTCTGTAATAAAGTGACTAGTATGGTTCATTGCTTCTGTGTTTCAAGTTGTTGCAGATATCCTCTTTAGCAAATGTTCTGTCTATACACAGCGCCATTTCATTTTCAGTAGTTTGCTAGTTGAAACTTAAAAAGACGATTAAGGCTCGTAGTGGATGGTTAGCTTAAAAATGTTTCCAAATTGATGTCGTGGAGCCAAACATATTACATTCCTTTTCCGTATCCTAACCTGTAACTACACTTTAATCAGGTCCACTTTCATCAAGAAAATGTACTGCATTCATTGTTCATTATTTTTGACTATAAGACTCTGTCCTGGGACCTACCTGCCTTTCCACGAACTGACATGAAAACAGCGCAAGCACTGTTTAACCGTGTTTGGTGACGTGAAGCTGCTATGCTAGCAGCAGCTACAACTATTACTAATCTGCTTGCTTGTCGCAGAGATTAAGACACGGCTATTCCACAACTCCAGATTTATTTCATTTTTTTGTTTGCAAACCTGTTGTCTTTCTTCCAGCCCACCACACTCAAGTGACATCACTTGAGGCAATTATACAGATCTGGTTCAGCTTCGTCTGGAGACACAAAAGGCTTTGTACAGCTTTTACGCAGAACGCATTAGTATTCCCCAACACCTGTACGCAGACTTTGATGTGTGAAGTCGATGGTGTCTCCCTTTAAGCTTGTTCCAATAAAAACTTGAGGCATATTGTTTGCGTGTGCGTTTCTATTTTAGGCTCCGGTTTTTGCTTTTAAGCTTTTCTTATTGCTGTGTTCAGAAACGGATTTGATCATTTGTGGCATGATAAGAAAAACACCAATTACTGTTAATATGAAGTCACTGAGGGCTCCGGGTTCGTGCCCCATGTTTTTCATCAAAGGATAATTTCTTGCCCAGAGGCTAAGTCTGGCCACGCTGCATTCTGGGTAGCGAATACGGAAGAATCTAGTTCTCTTACAGTACACATTATGTCCATTCCTTAGTCATCGGTGGAGGTTGAGTCAGACATGAAGCCCTTTCCAAAAACGTGCTTCGGGCTATGCTCTTCATGCATGCACACTTTGCACACAGCCAAGGGGCCAGACTAATTCCTGCCCTGTCCCCTCTGATTGGGGAGAGGGACCGAGAGACGCTCTGGCCTACATAACCATAACGAGCAGTTCACGTCGATTGTGAGCTAACGTGCCGAGACATGTGGCCAAGTTAATAGGGTAGGGAGTGGAAACGCTTCCACAAACCTACATACGAGGGAGCGGCATGTGATAGGATATTGATGGGCACTTTGCTAATCTGCTTTGAGAGATTTGACAGTGAGTGAATGGGGGAAGATTCAGTGCCCCTGAGGCACATCCAAGGCCAATAATGAGACTCCGCGTGGCCTCTCCATTACCTCATGATTTTGTCCTCCCGTAACGGCACGGCATACGTGTGAGATGATGGTATATTACATTTATTTTTAATGAATACCTTAAACTGGGAAACCTGATAAATGTGGTGCGGTGCAGTAATTAGGGGACAATTGCAGATGTTCTCGTTCAGTTCATTCATGAAACAAAACAAGTGAGTTTCCATTGATTTATGTATGTATGGTTGAATATTTTGATTAGATTTTTTTCTTTTACCCTATATGTATCTCTTACCACTGTGGACAATGATTTAAAGCTGAACTGAATATGTCTACATGCACAAGTGATGTGTCGTTAGCGAACGAGCCGGCTCAAAGAAACAACACTTTGCGACGAATCACGGAGCCAAAGCTTCAGCAACTACTGCAGGCAGGGATGGGACTTTATTATGACGGCTTCCCGCGGCCAATCATATACAAGGAAAGATTAAGGTCACACCATATGTGTGGACTGGGGGTCAGATACCAGGGACAGACAGAGCCGCCAAGAGACACGGGAAACGGATTTATTTGCAGGCGCGTTGGAAAAAACTGGACATTTTGGTATTTCAGAATGTCAACCTGCACTAAAGACTTTCTTGTGAGACATAAGTCTTCAACAGGGGGTCCGCAACCCTTAGGGGGTCCGTGAGGGTACTGCAGGGAGGGGTCGAAAAATCTTTGGTTGATTAGACATTTTTTTTTATATTTAATGTATACGCATTAAAAGGATTCCAACTCATGTTAGTAAAGGGATAAAAACTCTTTCACACAGAGTGCCACACTAGACCTGTCAATCTAAGCCTCCTGTACACAACAGGCCCCGCCCCCATTACTGCTGAGCCAATCACAAGGCTGCATATTACACGCTGACTGTCAGGTTCCCCACAATTGGCCGAGAGACTATTCAGTCCGCAGGTGAAATCCCAGAGACACACTACAACAGTAGCAGAAGAGAAGCTAACAGTGGAGTCATTTCCATCAACATTCCTTCATCCAAGGTTAGATAAGTTGTGTGTTTCTCCTCGGGGTCAGACATGTCACTAATGTGGGAGGATGTGTGCCATCACATTGCTTGGTGATTCTTGTTAAAGTTAAAACTTGAATCTGTCAATTATTTATACATATAACACTTAGGTATGTTTATGTCAGGTTCAGGTTCATGTTTGAAATAAAAAAATAATTTTTGAACTTGTATATTATTTGAATAGCTTAATATTGAATGCATAATTAGAATAATTAAGTAAGTTTATGAACAGCACTAGGCCGAGTTTAATGTAGAACGCATATGGTAGGTAGGAGTCTTGTCTTGTCATCAGTTTGCAGTCCTTGGTCTAAAATAGGTTGAAGAACCCTGATCTAAAGTGTCATTAAAACTTTAACCTGTATTTATTTGATTTGTTTGCTGTAGTAGGTGTTAGGGGTCATTTCAAGCTTTAATAATTTTTGTTTTTTGGTAACAAATAAAAATGAGTCTTTTATGAATATGGCAAATGAGTCTAAATGAAGTGCCCTAAGAGCCGGCTCTTCTAAGTGAGGCGAGCCAAAAGAACCAACTCGTTGAAAAGAGCCCGACTTCTCTTCCCTAACACACACACACAGAGACACACACACACACACACACACACACAAACACACACACAAGCGCAGGGTAGTGTTAATCCGAGCAAATGCATGGCCCATTAGCTGTTTTGCGGCAGTAATAAGATTCCCGTGCATAATTCATGTCTCTGTGCTTTCAGCTGCCGCCACGGTGCAAAGGTAGAGCAGCTTGAAGTTAACTGCACACCAAATAGAAAACAGGCTTTTAAAGCGAGCCTAAAATAAAGATTGATTTGACGTGTTTATATGCAACAGTGTTACCAAGCTGCATTGCGCGAGATGCATTAGCTAATAGTACGCCACCGCTCCAAAAAAAAACAAAAACTAAATGATTTCACGTCATTTTTGTGTCCAATTAACACCGTCGCACCTCTGTGATGATGTTTCCGAATTCTCTCGTTCTAATTGTTCAGTTTTACAGTCTAGTTGCGTGACTCCCCGCATCTCTTCCCACCTCTCTTTCTCTCTGCATCTCCCTGCTACTTGAAGGCTTGTACAGTTTCGTGCAAATGGCACGACGATAACGAGACAGACTCTCTCCTCCTGAGACGACAAAACTGCCACGTTTCCACCTTTTTTTTTTCTTCTTCTTTTTTTTTTGTCTGCGGCTTCGCTTTAGTCTCGCGGATGCTCGGCGGTGCTCTGATGGCGGCGTAACATTTCGCGTTAACCAAATTGAACCTGACAAGTGCCTCATTCATTTGCAGCCAGTGTTTGTTCTAGAAGTTAGAAACAACAAGCCTCTTGCATCCTCGCGTCTCCGGAAAAGAACTGTAAATGCTTGCAAAAAAATAAAGTATTGCATCGCCCCGAGGCTTCCCTCTCCCTCTTCCTCCCTCTCGTCTCTTTCTGATGTACACCACAGACAACACCATACATAAAGAAGCCTTCTTATCTTATTTGAGCAGTTGCTTTAGGTATTTCTGCAAACTCCAAGGGGCTCGAATTATAAATCACTGTGAAGCAAGATGGCAATCAGCTGGTATTGTTGCAAAGAAGACTAATGAAACCACCCACCCTGGTAAATGACCTGAAGATCGGGTGCGATACCGACTCCCCACAGTCACCGAGATGCGATACACCGGATCCCTCTCACGCACAGTCCCCCATGACGCGCCGTGAGCCGGCCAAGGCCAGATAAGGCCACAAAGGCAAACCAATGGGGCTCTTTTGTCTGTTTGTTCCATTACGGGAACGCGGTCCGGGTTTCAGATTTGGCTGTTTAACTGCCACAGAGGACGGAATAATTTTATCTGGGAGCGGGGTGGAATTGCGCGCGAGTGGTATTCCCTGTGGTAATTCACATTTAATTGTAAATACACGCTACAACCTTTCTTTGGAATAAATTAGCATGTTTACCATTGTTGCTCTGTACTTCCAAAGACCTCAGAATGATCAAAGGAGCGAGTTTGTTTGAAGAATGAAGCATTCAGCATATTTTAGGTTAACAAGAGCTGAGTTTCTCTCTACAGCAGTTGCCTGGTGTCATCTTCCCAGGCGCCCCTCCCCTTCTCGCCACATATGAGGCACTGGTCTATTTTTATCCTCTCCTATATCTGCATTCGCATCTCACCACACATGCACATGATCAATATTATATCTGACTGCCACGCTAAATCACCCTCATTTATCTCTCATCACAGTGCCAGCCCTGGAAAAAAAACAACAAAAGAAACAAACATAGAGGAGCGTTGAAAAGAGGTGTTCAAGAAAAGGGATAGATGAATAACTATAAATTGCGGAATCGCACTTGTAGCATCCAGAAGAATCCACACCAGCCGGGGGTTGTGCATCCTGCCTGCTGCACCCACACTACATATGGCTCATTTTGCTGTACGTGCACTAAGTAACACAATGTTTGCTTTTTTTCTATGTAGGTTTACTTTGGGTTAAGTGGTCTATTCGATTTCACAAAACACTTCCGTATGTACTGTGCACTCACCCGCCGCTTTATTAGGTACACCTGTTGAATTGCTTGTTAATACAAATAGCTAATCGCCCAATCACATGGCTGCAGTTCAATGCATTTACTCAAGTAGAGGTGATCAAGACAAATTGCTGAAGTTCAAACTGAGCATAAGAATGAGGGAGAAAGGGGATTTAAGTGACTTTGAACGTGGTATGGTTGTTGGCGCCAGATGGGCTGATCTGAGTATTTCAGAAACTGCTGATCTACTGGGATTTTCACACACACAACTATCTCTGGGGTTTACAGAGAACGGTCTGAAAAAGAGAAAATATCCAGTGAGCTGCAGTTGTGGGGATGAAAATGTCTTGTTGATGTGAGAGGTCAGAGGAGGATGGGCAGACTGGTTGGAGATGATAGAAAGTCAACAGTAACTCAAACAACCACTGGTTACAACCAAGGAATGCAGAATACCATCTCTAAACACACAACACGTCAAACCTTGAAGAAGATGAGCTACAGCAGCAGAAGACCACACCAGGTGCCACTCCTGTCAGCTAAGAACAGGAAACTGAGACTACAATTCACACAGACTCACCAACACTGGACAATAGAAGATTGGAAAAACATTGCCTGGTCTGACGAGTCTCGATTTCAGCTGTGACATTCAGATGGCAGGGTCAGAATTTGGTGTAAACTACATGAAAACATGGATCCATCCTGCCTTGTATCAATGGTTTAGGCTGGTGGTGGTGGTGTAATGGTGTGAGGGATATTTTCTTGGCATACTTTGGGCCCCTTAGTACAAACTGAGCATGGTTTAAATGCCACAGTCTACCTGAGTATTGTTGCTGACCATGTCCATCCCTTTATGACCACAGTGGACCATCTTCTGACGGCTACTTCCAGCAGGATAATGCACCATGTCACAAAGCTCATATCATCTCAAACTGGTTTCTGGAACATGACAATGAGTTCACTGTACTCCAATGGCTCCACAGTCACCAGATCTCAATCCAATAGAGCACCTTTGAGATGTGGTGGAACGGGACTGTGTGATGCTATTATGTCATTATGGACCAAAATCTCTGAGGAATGTTTCCAACACCTTGTTGAAAGTAGAATTAAGGCAGTTCTGAAGGCAAAAGGGGCTCCAACCTTTTACTAGCAAAGTGTACCAAATAAAACTAAAACTAAAACTGTAATACTAACTCCTTGATGGCAGCCAAAATAGTTTAGGAACAACAGAAAAAAAAAAATAATAATGAAAAAACACACAAGGTGTTGACCTGGCCTCCAAATTCACTACATCCCAAACTGATCACGTACCTGTGGGATGATCCACAGAGGCCCCTCCCCTCAACCCATAGGACCCAAAGGTTCTTTGCCAGACACCACATGACATGAAGAATGCCTCAGTATGCCCATTTTCTGATGAACCTCAACTGTTTCGGAGGCACAAGGGAGACCTACACACTATTAGGAAGGTGGTCATAATGTTATGCCTGACCATTGTACATGAATATTTTGCTAAAAATCCCCCAAAAAATAGCAGATCAGATTAAAAATGTTTCATGTAATCTCCCCCTTGAAAAGCTCAAATTGCTCCAACGTGCCTGAACACAGACGAACACATTTAAGACAGACAAGACAGCTGGTTTGAAAGAGGAGCAGAGGAAGCTGCCCATGTAAAAGTGGAAACCGAACAAGGGTTGTGGACTGAGACATAATTTGTCCATTTACAGCACAGTGTTACCATCTGTGCACAAAAAAAAAAAAAAATCTCACCCCCCCCCGTTCACACCTTGAGTCCAGAGTCTCTAACCGTTAA